>NC_068423.1:26299874-26367500 GCF_023373465.1 Oncorhynchus keta
GCTCCACTCTGCCCCCCTCCCTGCACTCCGCTCCACCCTGCCCCCTCCCTGCACTCCGCTCCACCCTGCCCCCTCCCTGCACTCCGCTCCACCCTGCCCCCTCCCTGCACTCCGCTCCACCCTGCCCCCTCCCTGCCTCGCTCCCTCTGCCCCCTCCCTGCACTCCGCTCCACCCTGCCCCCTCCCTGCACTCCGCTTCACCCTGCCCCCTCCCTGCACTCCGCTCCACCCTGCCCCCTCCCTGCACTCCGCTCCACCCTGCCCCTCTCCCTGCACTCCGCTCCACTCTGCCCCCTCCCTGCACTCCGCTCCACCCTGCCCCCTCCCTGCACTCCGCTCCACCCTGCCCCCTCCCTGCACTTCGCTCCACTCTGCCCCCTCCCTGCACTCCACTCCACCCTGCCCCCTCCCTGCATTCCGCTCCACCCTGCCCCCTCCCTGCACTCCGCTCCACTCTGCCCCCTCCCTGCACTCCACTCCACCCTGCCCCCTCCCTGCACTCCGCTCCACCCTGCCCCCTCCCTGCGCTCCACCCTGCCCCCTCCCTGCACTCCGCTCCACCCTGTCCCCCTCCCTGCACTCCACCCTGCCCCTCTCCCTGCGCTCCACCCTGCCCCCTCCCTGCGCTCCACCCTGCCCCCTCCCTGCGCTCCACCCTGCCCCCTCCCTGCGCTCCACCCTGCCCCCTCCCTGTGCTCCACTCTGCCCCCTCCCTGCGCTCCACCCTGCCCCCTTCCTGCGCTCCACCCTGCCCCCTCACTGCGCTCCACCCTGCCCCCTCCCTGCGCTCCACCCTGCCCCCCTCCCTGCGCTCCACCCTACCCCCCTCCCTGCGCTCCACCCTGCCCCCTCCCTGCGCTCCACCCTGCCCCCTCCCTGCGCTCCACCCTGCCCCCTTCCTGCGCTCCACCCTGCCCCCCTCCCTGCGCTCCACCCTGCCCCCTCCCTGCACTCCACCCTGCCCCTCTCCCTGCGCTCCACCCTGCCCCCTCCCTGCGCTCCACCCTGCCCCCTCCCTGCGCTCCACCCTGCCCCCTCCCTGCGCTCCACCCTGCCCCCCTCCCTGTGCTCCACCCTGCCCCCTCCCTGCGCTCCACCTGCCCCCTCCCTGCGCTCCACCCTGCCCCCCTCCCTGCGCTCCACCCTGCCCCCTCCCTGCGCTCCACCCTGCCCCCTCCCTGTTCTCCACCCTGCCCCCTCCCTGTGCTCCACCCTGCCCCCTCCCTGCGCTCCACCCTGCCCCCTCCCTGCGCTCCACCCTGCCCCCTCCCTGTGCTCCACCCTGCCCCCCTCCCTGTGCTCCACCCTGCCCCCTCAGTACGCTCCACCCTGCCCCCTCCCTGCGCTCCACCCTGCCCCCTCCCTGCGCTCCACCCTGCCCCCTCCCTTCGCTCCACCCTGCCCCCTCCCTGCACTCCGCTCCACCCTGCCCCCTCCCTGCACTCCGCTCCACCCTGCCCCCTCCCTGCACTCCACCCTGCCCCCTCCCTGCGCTCCACCCTGCCCCCTCCCTGCCCTCTCATCCCTGCACTCCACCCTCCTCCCCTCCCTGCGCTCCACCCTGCCCCCTCCCTGCGCTCCACCCTGCCCCTCTCCCTGCGCTCCACCCTGCCCCCCTCCCTGCGCTCCACCCTGCCCCCTCCCTGCGCTCCACCCTGCCCCCTCCCTGCGCTCCACCCTGCCCCCTCCCTGCGCTCCACCCTGCCCCCTTCCTGCGCTCCACCCTGCTCCAACCTGCCCCTCTCCCTGCGCTCCACCCTGCCCCTCCTGCGCTTCACCCTGCCCCCTCCCTGCGCTCCACCCTGCCCCCTCCCTGCGCTCCACCCTGCCCCCCTCCCTGCGCTCCACCCTGTCCCCCTCCCTGCGCTCCACCCTGCCCCCTCCCTGCACTCCACCCTGCCGCCCTCCCTGCGCTCCATCCTGCCCCCTCCCTGCGCTCCACCCTGCCCCCCTCCCTGCGCTCCACCACGTAACACACAGTACATACTGTACACCACACCATCTGTATAACTACAGATTGTAACTGTCTCACATCTCTTGTCTTCGAACAGCCACGAAAGCAGACGGATTTGCACTTTACCACTTGGGAGAATGCAACAATGTAAGTGAACCACATACTGTCTCGTCAGATCAACTACTCTGAGCTCCACTGATCTGGTCTAGTGAGTGATGAGTGTTAAAGCCACAATCCTTAGTTAATAATGAGGCATTAAACAATGTATATCCTCAAGAATAAATCTCTGTAAATCATTCATTAAAATAACAGTACATTCTACTGGGTCTCAGAGTGTAAATTAATCTGGTTTACTGAGTGATAAGTGATTAGTGTGTACTAATCTATAGTGATTAGTGTGTACTAATCTATAGCGATTAGTGATTAGTGTTTACTAATATATAGTGATTAGTGATTAGTACGTACTAATATATAGTGATTAGTGTGTACTAATCTATAGTGATTTGTGATTAGTGTGTACTAATCTATAGTGATTAGTGATTAGTGTGTACTAATCTATAGTGATTAGTGTGTACTAATCTATAGCGATTAGTGATTAGTGTTTACTAATATATAGTAATTAGTGATTAGTGTGTACTAATCTATAGTGATTAATGTGTACTAATCTATAGCGATTAGTGATTAGTGTTTACTAATATATAGTGATTAGTGATTAGTATGTACTAATATATAGTGATTAGTGTGTACTAATCTATAGTGATTAGTGATTAGTGTGTACTAATCTATAGTGATTAGTGATTAGTGTGTACTAATCTATAGTGATTAGTGTGTACTAATCTATAGTGATTAGTGTGTACTAATCTTTAGTGATTAGTGTGTACTAATCTATAGTGATTAGTGTGTACTAATCTATAGTGATTAGTGATTAGTGTGTACTAATCTATAGTGATTAGTGATTAGTGTGTACTAATCTTTAGTGATTAGTGTGTACTAATCTATAGTGATTAGTGTGTACTAATCTATAGTGATTAGTGATTAGTGTGTACTAATCTATAGTGATTAGTGTGTACTAATCTATAGTGATTAGTGATTAGTGTGTACTAATCTATAGTGATTGGTGTGTACTAATCTACAGTGATTAGTGTGTACTAATCTATAGTGATTAGTGATTGGTGTGTACTTACTATAATTGGGATAGGTGGTCGTCTCACCTAGCCATTTTAACATTTGTGCACTACTGTACGTGGCTCTGGATAACAGCGTCTGCTACATGACTAACGGGATGTAGTGTATCCGTGTTCATTTCTCTCTGGTCCTTCCTCAGAGCTTGTGTTTGTTTAAACCGGCGGGGGCTAAGGACGGTCCTCCCACCTTCATCCCAGCTGGTCCCATCACGTTTGGGACCACCATCGCCGCTCATGTCGCCACAACACGCAAAATACTGCTAGTAGAGGACATCACAGGGGTGAGATTCAGCATACTATAAATACACCTAACCCTTACCCTAACCCAAAACACTAACCCTCACCACCCTAACCCAAAGCACTAACCCTTACCCTAACCCAAAACACTAACCCTCACCACCCTAACCCAAAACACTAACCCTTACCCTAACCCAA
The DNA here is from genome assembly GCF_023373465.1 of Oncorhynchus keta. Taxonomy (NCBI): domain Eukaryota; kingdom Metazoa; phylum Chordata; class Actinopteri; order Salmoniformes; family Salmonidae; genus Oncorhynchus; species Oncorhynchus keta. Next base: position 26,303,448 of record NC_068423.1, read on the forward strand.
AACACTAACCCTTACCCTAACCCAAAACACTATCCCTTACCCTAACAAAAAACACTATCCCTTACCCTAACCCAAAACACTAAACTTTATCCTAACCCAAAACACTAAACTTTATCCTAACCCAAAACACTATCCCTTACCCTAACCCAAAACACTAACCCTTACCCTAACCCAAAACACTAGCCCTTACCCTAACCCAAAACACTAACCCTTACCCTAACCCAAAACACTAAACTTTATCCTAACCCAAAACACTATCCCTTACCCTAACTCAAAACACTATCCCTTACCCTAACCCAAAACACTAAACTTTATCCTAACCCAAAACACTATCCCTTACCCTAACCCAAAACACTAACCCTTACCCTAACCCAAAACACTAGCCCTTACCCTAACCCAAAACACTAACCCTTACCCTAACCCAAAACACTAAACTTTATCCTAACCCAAAACACTAACCCTTACCCTAACCCAAAACACTAGCCCTTACCCTAACCCAAAACACTAACCCTTACCCTAACCCAAAACACTAAACTTTATCCTAACCCAAAACACTCACCCTAACCCCTTACCCTAACCCAAAACACTAACCCTTCCCCTTACCCAAACCCAAGACACTAACCCTCACTCTAACCCCTTACCCTAACCCAAGACACTAACCTTTACCCTAACCCAAGACACTAACCCTCACCCTAACCCCTTACCCTAACCCAAAACACTAACCTTTATCCTAACCCAAAACACTAACCCAAAACACTAACCTTTATCCTAACCCAAAACACGAACCCTCACCCTAACCCCTTACCCTAACCCAAAACACTAACCCTCCCCCTTACCCAAACCCAAGACACTAACCCTCACCCTAACCCCTTACCCTAACCCAAGACACTAACCTTTACCCTAACCCTTACCCTCACCCTAACCCCTTACCTAACCCAAAACACTAACCCTTACCCTAACCCCTTACCCTCACCCTAACCCCTTACCCTAACCCAAGACACTAACCTTTACCCTAACCCAAGACACTAACCCTCACCCTAACCCCTTACCCTAACCCAAAACACTAACCTTTATCCTAACCCAAAACACTAACCCAAAACACTAACCTTTATCCTAACCCAAAACACGAACCCTCACCCTAACCCCTTACCCTAACCAAAACACTAACCCTTACCCTAACCCCTGACCCTAACCCTGACCCTAACCCAAGACACTAGCCCTTACCCTAACCCAAAACACTAACCCTTACCCTAACCCAAAACACTAAGCTTTATCCTAACCCAAAACACTAACCCTCACCCTAACCCCTTACCCTAACCCAAAACACTAACCCTCCCCCCCTTACCCAAACCCAAGACACTAACCCTCACCCTAACCCCTTACCCTAACCCAAGACACTAACCTTTACCCTAACCCAAGACACTAACCCTCACCCTAACCCCTTACCCTAACCCAAAACACTAACCTTTATCCTAACCCAAAACACTAACCCAAAACACTAACCTTTATCCTAACCCAAAACACGAACCCTCACCCTAACCCCTTACCCTAACCCAAAACACTAACCCTCCCCCTTACCCAAACCCAAGACACTAACCCTCACCCTAACCCCTTACCCTAACCCAAGACACTAACCTTTACCCTAACCCCTTACCCTCACCCTAACCCCTTACCCTAACCCAAAACACTAACCCTTACCCTAACCCCTTACCCTCACCCTAACCCCTTACCCTAACCCAAGACACTAACCTTTACCCTAACCCAAGACACTAACCCTCACCCTAACCCCTTACCCTAACCCAAAACACTAACCTTTATCCTAACCCAAAACACTAACCCAAAACACTAACCTTTATCCTAACCCAAAACACGAACCCTCACCCTAACCCCTTACCCTAACCAAAAACACTAACCCTTACCCTAACCCCTGACCCTAACCCAAGACACTAGCCCTTACCCTAACCCAAAACACTAACCTTTACCCTAACCCCTCACCCTAACCCCTTACCCTAACCCAAAACACTAACCCTTACCCTAACCCCTCACCCTAACCCCTTACCCTAACCCAAAACACTAACCTTTACCCTAACCCCTCACCCTAACCCCTTACCCTAACCCAAGACACTAGCCCTTACCCGAACCCAAAACACTAACCTTTACCCTAACCCAAAACACTAACCCTTACCCTAACCCAAAACACTAACCCCTAAACCTAATGCAGGATAAATCAAACATCCCAAAGTATTTGGTTCAGATTGTAAATGTTTTATTTCAAATGCTTTGACGTCAGGACCCCTGACTTCTGTGCTGCACGACACAGGGATTTAATCTAACCTCTCTCTCTCTCTCTCTCTCTCTCTCTCTCTCTCTCTCTCTCTCTCTCTCTCTCTCGTCCTCTCTCTCTCTCTCTTCCTCGCCTCTCTCTCGCTCTCCCTCTTCTCGCTCTCTCTCTAGGACGAGCGTTTCCCTGAAGGCACAGGTCAGGACTCAGACTCAGGGATTCATGTTCACTCTGTCCTGTGCCTCCCCATCCTCACGGCCATCGGTGACCTCATAGCTATCCTGGAGCTGCATCGGCACAGAGGCCACGAGCCTTTCAATATCAGCAACCAGGAGGTACACACGCACACAAGCACAGACACACACACACACACAAACAGCCTTAGAGGTGATTGGACTGTCTACATCTAGCTAACCTATGGAGCAGACGTAAAAGAAACACAATGAAACCAGATCCTGTCGGGGGAAGTTCTCCTCTGTAGTGTTCGACCAATCCAGTAAATGTAGAGGAGGAGTCAAGATGGAGTGTTGCTTTGTTAACGTCCAAAAGCTGAAGTTTTGTCACATGCTCTCTTTCCATTTCCCCTGTAAACCACAATGTCCAGTTGTTGGGGACTCAGCAGAGGCTAAGAGCTAGGCAATGGTTTCCTGTTATAGCTCCATTAGTTCATAAGGACTAGACAGTGACTTCCTGTTATAGCTCCATTAGTTCATAAGAACTAGGTAATGACTTCCTGTTATAGCTCCATTAGTTCATAAGGACTAGACAATGACTTCCTGTTATAGCTCCATTAGTTCATAAGGACTAGACAGTGACTTGCTGTTATAGCTCCATTAGTTCATAAGGACTAGACAGTGACTTCCTGTTATAGCTCCATTAGTTCATAAGGACGAGACAATGACTTCCTGTTATAGCTCCATTAGTTCATAAGGACTAGACAATGACTTCCTGTTATAGCTCCATTAGTTCATAAGGACTAGACAATGCCTTCCTGTTATAGCTCCATTAGTTCATAAGGACTAGACAGTGACTTCCTGTTATAGCTCCATTAGTTCATAAGGACGAGACAATGACTTCCTGTTATAGCTCCATTAGTTCATAAGGACTAGACAATGACTTCCTGTTATAGCTCCATTAGTTCATAAGGACTAGACAGTGACTTCCTGTTATAGCTCCATTAGTTCATAAGGACTAGACAATGACTTCGTGTTATAGCTCCATTAGTTCATAAGGACTAGACAGTGACTTCCTGTTATAGCTCCATTAGTTCATAAGGACTAGACAGTGACTTCCTGTTATAGCTCCATTAGTTCATAAGGACTAGACAATGACTTCCTGTTATAGCTCCATTAGTTCATAAGGACGAGACAATGACTTCCTGTTATAGCTCCATTAGTTCATAAGGACTAGACAGTGACTTCCTGTTATAGCTCCATTAGTTCATAAGGACTAGACAATGACTTCCTGTTATAGCTCCATTAGTTCATAAGGACTAGACAATGACTTCCTGTTATAGCTCCATTAGTTCATAAGGACTAGACAGTGACTTCCTGTTATAGCTCCATTAGTTCATAAGGACTAGACAATGACTTCCTGTTATAGCTCTATTAGTTCATAAGGACTAGACAATGACTTCCTGTTATAGCTCCATTAGTTCATAAGGACTAGACAATGACTTCCTGTTATAGCTCCATTAGTTCATAAGGACTAGACAATGACTTCCTGTTATAGCTCCATTAGTTCATAAGGACGAGACAGTGACTTCCTGTTATAGCTCCATTAGTTCATAAGGACGAGACAATGACTTCCTGTTATAGCTCCATTAGTTCATAAGGACTAGACAGTGACTTCCTGTTATAGCTCCATTAGTTCATAAGGACTAGACAATGACTTCCTGTTATAGCTCTATTAGTTCATAAGGACTAGACAATGACTTCCTGTTATAGCTCCATTAGTTCATAAGGACTAGACAATGACTTCCTGTTATAGCTCCATTAGTTCATAAGGACTAGACAATGACTTCCTGTTATAGCTCCATTAGTTCATAAGGACGAGACAGTGACTTCCTGTTATAGCTCCATTAGTTCATAAGGACGAGACAATGACTTCCTGTTATAGCTCCATTAGTTCATAAGGACTAGACAGTGACTTCCTGTTATAGCTCCATTAGTTCATAAGGACTAGACAGTGACTTCCTGTTATAGCTCCATTAGTCCATAAGGACGAGACAATGACTTCCTGTTATAGCTCCATTAGTTCATAAGGACTAGACAATGACTTCCTGTTATAGCTCCATTAGTTCATAAGGACTAGACAGTGACTTCCTGGTATAGCTCCATTAGTTCATAAGGACTAGACAATGACTTCCTGTTATAGCTCCATTAGTTCATAAGGACGAGACAATGACTTCCTGTTATGGCTCCATTAGTTCATAAGGACTAGACAGTGACTTCCTGTTATGGCTCCATTAGTTCATAAGGACTAGACAGTGACTTCGTGTTATAGCTCCATTAGTTCATAAGGACTAGACAGTGACTTCCTGTTATAGCTCCATTAGTTCATAAGGACTAGACAGTGACTTCCTGTTATAGCTCCATTAGTTCATAAGGACGAGACAATGACTTCCTGTTATGGCTCCATTAGTTCATAAGGACGAGACAATGACTTCCTGTTATAGCTCCATTAGTTCATAAGGACGAGACAATGACTTCCTGTTATAGCTCCATTAGTTCATAAGGACGAGACAATGACTTCCTGTTATAGCTCCATTAGTTCATAAGGACTAGACAATGACTTCGTGTTATAGCTCCATTAGTTCATAAGGACTAGACAGTGACTTCCTGTTATAGCTCCATTAGTTCATAAGGACTAGACAGTGACTTCCTGTTATAGCTCCATTAGTTCATAAGGACTAGTCAATGACTTCCTGTTATAGCTCCATTAGTTCATAAGGACTAGACAGTGACTTCCTGTTATAGCTCCATTAGTTCATAAGGACTAGTCAATGACTTCCTGTTATAGCTCCATTAGTTCATAAGGACTAGACAGTGACTTCCTGTTATAGCTCCATTAGTTCATAAGGACTAGACAATGACTTCCTGTTATAGCTCCATTAGTTCATAAGGACTAGACAATGACTTCCTGTTATAGCTCCATTAGTTCATAAGGACTAGACAGTGACTTCCTGTTATAGCTCCATTAGTTCATAAGGACTAGACAGTGACTTCCTGTTATAGCTCCATTAGTTCATAAGGACTAGTCAATGACTTCCTGTTATAGCTCCATCAGTTCATAAGGACTAGACAATGACTTCGTGTTATAGCTCCATTAGTTCATAAGGACTAGACAGTGACTTCCTGTTATAGCTCCATTAGTTCATAAGGACTAGACAATGACTTCCTGTTATAGCTCCATTAGTTCATAAGGACTAGACAATGACTTCCTGTTATAGCTCCATTAGTTCATAAGGACTAGACAGTGACTTCCTGTTATAGCTCTATTAGTTCATAAGGACTAGACAATGACTTCCTGTTATAGCTCTATTAGTTCATAAGGACTAGACAATGACTTCCTGTTATAGCTCCATTAGTTCATAAGAACTAGACAATGACTTCCTGTTATAGCTCCATTAGTTCATAAGGACTAGACAGTGACTTCCTGTTATAGCTCCATTAGTTCATAAGGACTAGACAGTGACTTCCTGTTATAGCTCCATTAGTTCATAAGGACGAGACAATGACTTCCTGTTATAGCTCCATTAGTTCATAAGGACTAGACAATGACTTCCTGTTATAGCTCCATTAGTTCATAAGGACTAGACAGTGACTTCCTGTTATAGCTCCATTAGTTCATAAGGACTAGACAGTGACTTCCTGTTATAGCTCCATTAGTTCATAAGGACTAGACAGTGACTTCCTGTTATAGCTCCATTAGTTCATAAGGACTAGACAGTGACTTCCTGTTATAGCTCTATTAGTTCATAAGGACTAGACAGTGACTTCCTGTTATAGCTCCATTAGTTCATAAGGACGAGACAATGACTTCCTGTTATAGCTCCATTAGTTCATAAGGACGAGACAATGACTTCCTGTTATAGCTCCATTAGTTCATAAGGACTAGACAGTGACTTCCTGTTATAGCTCCATTAGTTCATAAGGACGAGACAATGACTTCCTGTTATAGCTCCATTAGTTCATAAGGACGAGACAATGACTTCCTGTTATAGCTCCATTAGTTCATAAGGACTAGACAGTGACTTCCTGTTATAGCTCCATTAGTTCATAAGGACGAGACAATGACTTCCTGTTATAGCTCCATTAGTTCATAAGGACTAGACAGTGACTTCCTGTTATAGCTCCATTAGTTCATAAGGACGAGACAATGACTTCCTGTTATAGCTCCATTAGTTCATAAGGACTAGACAGTGACTTCCTGTTATAGCTCCATTAGTTCATAAGGACGAGACAATGACTTCCTGTTATAGCTCCATTAGTTCATAAGGACGAGACAATGACTTCCTGTTATAGCTCCATTAGTTCATAAGGACGAGACAATGACTTCCTGTTATAGCTCCATTAGTTCATAAGGACGAGACAATGACTTCCTGTTATAGCTCCATTAGTTCATAAGGACTAGACAGTGACTTCCTGTTATAGCTCCATTAGTTTGTAAAGAGAACAGCGGTCAGTGAGTCCTTGACGAACAGACCAAGGTTTTTCCAACTCTGCTATTAGCTCCTAATGAGCCCATCAGAGGACAGATAGACACGTTTAGGTGACAGGCACTGAGGGGTTAATTACATCACTTCCCAGCGGGAAAGGATGTTGGCAATAAGCGTTGTAAGAACGTCACCATAATTGTGTTGTAATGACGTCTTTTTGACCCGTTGTGCCTCCTGGGATATTATGTACCAGTCATTATTGGAGAGGACATGAGGTTGGATAAACACACATGATGAGGACACACATGGGAATGTCAACTTGGAATACCAGGAATACTCCTTAGGATGGACCTTACTCATATCCATATGATAGTCCCGTTTATATGTCTGTTAACAAATATCTCTACTGTCAAATATAATTACATATCGGCTAACAATTTATTTGAATATTCATTATTTTTTTAGCATATATTATTTTAAAGCCCATCTTGGGACTGTTATTTTTTTTTGTTGTATATTTTTATTTATTTTTAATGCAAAAATGTTTGTGATGCAAAAATAAAAAAAAATGTTTTATCTGCCCAGGGAATACAACTAGCCAGCTGGCTAAATGTAAATAACACTTACAGAAATGTTTATGTGCATTTATTCCTGTGAGATAATTGTATAAATAATAATTAAATATATATAATGATTTTCTTAAAGGTTGATATAAATAATAATGACATATATATATATATATAATAATGATTTTCTTAAAGGTTGATATAAATAATAATGAAATATATATATATATAATAATAATGATTTTCTTAAAGGTTGCGACGGCGAGTTTAGCATGGGCATCTGTAGCTATTCACCAAGTACAGGTGAGCATTGCATTATTTTACAAATATATTTTTTCATTCATATGAAATGTTTCCGTATGTGATGTTGTCAGGTGTATTTGGTTACAAAAGCTCAATAACACACTTCTTGATACATGATAAGGAGCTGTGTCTGTGGTCATTGGGAAAAACAACACCTATCATACTACTATGACTGACCCCGTAAAACAACACCTATCGTACTACTATGACTGACCCCGTAAAACAACACCTATCATACTACTATGACTGACCCCGTAAAACAACACCTATCACACTACTATGACTGACCCCGTAAAACAACACCTATCGTACTACTATGACTGACCCCGTAAAACAACACCTATCGTACTACTATGACTGACCCCGTAAAACAACACCTATCGTACTACTATGACTGACCCCGTAAAACAACACCTATCATACTACTATGACTGACCCTGTAAAACAACACCTATCACACTACTATGACTGACCCTGTAAAACAACACCTATCATACTACTATGACTGACCCTGTAAAACAACACCTATCATAATACAATGACTGACCCTGTAAAACAACACCTATCATACTACTATGACTGACCCTGTAAAACAACACCTATCATACTACTATGACTGACCCTATAAAACAACACCTATCATACTACTATGACTGACCCTGTAAAACAACACCTATCACACTACTATGACTGACCCTGTAAAACAACACCAATCATACTACTGACCCTGTACAACAACACCTATCATACTACTATGACTGACCCTGTAAAACAACACCTATCATACTACTATGACTGACCCTGTAAAACAACACCTATCACACTACTATGACTGACCCTGTAAAACAACACCTATCATACTACTGTGACTGACCCTGTAAAACAACACCTATCACACTACTATGACTGACCCTGTAAAACAACACCTATCATACTACTATGACTGACCCTGTAAAACAACACCTATCATACTACTATGGCTGACCCTGTAAAACAACACCTATCATACTACTATGACTGACCCTGTAAAACAACACCTATCATACTACTATGACTGACCCTGTAAAACAACACCTATCATACTACTATGACTGACCCTGTAAAACAACACCTATCATACTACTATGACTGACCCTGTAAAACAACACCTATCATACTACTATGACTGACCCTGTAAAACAACACCTATCACACTACTATGACTGACCCTGTAAAACAACACCTATCATACTACTATGACTGACCCTGTAAAACAACACCTATCATACTACTATGACTGACCCTGTAAAACAACACCTATCATACTACTATGACTGACCCTGTAAAACAACACCTATCATACTACTATGACTGACCCTGTAAAACAACACCTATCACACTACTATGACTGACCCTGTAAAACAACACCTATCATACTACTATGACTGACCCTGTAAACAACACCTATCATAATACAATGACTGACCCTGTAAAACAACACCTATCACACTACTATGACTGACCCTGTAAAACAACACCTATCATACTACTATGACTGACCCTGTAAAACAACACCTATCATACTACTATGACTGACCCTGTAAAACAACACCTATCATACTACTATGACTGACCCTGTAAAACAACACCTATCATACTACTATGACTGACCCTGTAAAAACAACACCTATCACACTACTATGACTGACCCTGTAAAACAACACCTATCATACTACTATGACTGACCCTGTAAAACAACACCTATCATACTACTATGACTGACCCTGTAAAACAACACCTATCATACTACTATGACTGACCCTGTAAAACAACACCTATCATACTACTATGTCTGACCCTGTAAAACAACACCTATCACACTACTATGACTGACCCTGTAAAACAACACCTATCATACTACTATGACTGACCCTGTAAAACAACACCTATCATACTACTATGACTGACCCTGTAAAACAACACCTATCACACTACTATGACTGACCCTGTAGAACAACACCTATCATACTACTATGACTGACCCTGTAAAACAACACCTATCACACTACTATGACTGACCCTGTAAAACAACACCTATCATACTACTATGACTGACCCTGTAAAACAACACCTATCATAATACAATGACTGACCCTGTAAAACAACACCTATCATACTACTATGACTGACCCTGTAAAACAACACCTATCATACTACTATGACTGACCCTGTAAAACAACACCTATCATACTACTATGACTGACCCTGTAAAACAACACCTATCACACTACTATGACTGACCCTGTAAAACAACACCAATCATACTACTGACCCTGTACAACAACACCTATCATACTACTATGACTGACCCTGTAAAACAACACCTATCATACTACTATGACTGACCCTGTAAAACAACACCTATCACACTACTATGACTGACCCTGTAAAACAACACCTATCATACTACTGTGACTGACCCTGTAAAACAACACCTATCACACTACTATGACTGACCCTGTAAAACAACACCTATCATACTACTATGACTGACCCTGTAAAACAACACCTATCATACTACTATGACTGACCCTGTAAAACAACACCTATCACACTACTATGACTGACCCTGTAAAACAACACCTATCATACTACTGTGACTGACCCTGTAAAACAACACCTATCATACTACTATGACTGACCCTGTAAAACAACACCTATCATACTACTATACTGACCCTGTAAAACAACACCTATCATACTACTATGACTGACCCTGTAAAACAACACCTATCATACTACTATGACTGACCCCGTAAAACAACACCTATCACACTACTATGACTGACCCTGTAAAACAACACCTATCATACTACTATGACTGACCCTGTAAAACAACACCTATCATACTACTATGACTGACCCTGTAAAACAACACCTATCACACTACTATGACTGACCCTGTAAAACAACACCTATCATACTACTATGACTGACCCTGTAAAACAACACCTATCATACTACTATGACTGACCCTGTAAAACAACACCTATCATACTACTATGACTGACCCTGTAAAACAACACCTATCATACTACTATGACTGACCCTGTAAAACAACACCTATCACACTACTATGACTGACCCTGTAAAACAACACCTATCATACTACTATGACTGACCCTGTAAAACAACACCTATCATACTACTATGACTGACCCTGTAAAACAACACCTATCACACTACTATGACTGACCCTGTAGAACAACACCTATCATACTACTATGACTGACCCTGTAAAACAACACCTATCACACTACTATGACTGACCCTGTAAAACAACACCTATCATACTACTATGACTGACCCTGTAAAACAACACCTATCATACTACTATGACTGACCCTGTAAAACAACACCTATCATACTACTATGACTGACCCTGTAAAACACCTATCATACTACTATGTCTGACCCTGTAAAACAACACCTATCACACTACTATGACTGACCCTGTAAAACAACACCTATCATACTACTATGACTGACCCTGTAAAACAACACCTATCATACTACTATGACTGACCCTGTAAAACAACACCTATCACACTACTATGACTGACCCTGTAAAACAACACCTATCATACTACTATGACTGACCCTGTAAAACAACACCTATCACACTACTATGACTGACCCTGTAAAACAACACCTATGACTATGACTGACCCTGTAAAACAACACCTATCATAATACAATGACTGACCCTGTAAAACAACACCTATCATACTACTATGACTGACCCTGTAAAACAACACCTATCATACTACTATGACTGACCCTGTAAAACAACACCTATCATACTACTATGACTGACCCTGTAAAACAACACCTATCACACTACTATGACTGACCCTGTAAAACAACACCAATCATACTACTGACCCTGTACAACAACACCTATCATACTACTATGACTGACCCTGTAAAACAACACCTATCATACTACTATGACTGACCCTGTAAAACAACACCTATCACACTACTATGACTGACCCTGTAAAACAACACCTATCATACTACTGTGACTGACCCTGTAAAACAACACCTATCACACTACTATGACTGACCCTGTAAACAACACCTATCATACTACTATGACTGACCCTGTAAAACAACACCTATCATACTACTATGGCTGACCCTGTAAAACAACACCTATCACACTACTATGACTGACCCTGTAAAACAACACCTATCATACTACTGTGACTGACCCTGTAAAACAACACCTATCATACTACTATGACTGACCCTGTAAAACAACACCTATCATACTACTATACTGACCCTGTAAAACAACACCTATCATACTACTATGACTGACCCTGTAAAACAACACCTATCATACTACTATGACTGACCCCGTAAAACAACACCTATCACACTACTATGACTGACCCTGTAAACAACACCTATCATACTACTATGACTGACCCTGTAAACAACACCTATCATACTACTATGACTGACCCTGTAAAACAACACCTATCACACTACTATGACTGACCCTGTAAAACAACACCTATCATACTACTATGACTGACCCTGTAAAACAACACCTATCATACTACTATGACTGACCCTGTAAAACAACACCTATCATACTACTATGACTGACCCTGTAAAACAACACCTATCATACTACTATGTCTGACCCTGTAAAACAACACCTATCACACTACTATGACTGACCCTGTAAAACAACACCTATCATACTACTATGACTGACCCTGTAAAACAACACCTATCATACTACTATGACTGACCCTGTAAAACAACACCTATCACACTACTATGACTGACCCTGTAGAACAACACCTATCATACTACTATGACCGACCCTGTAAACAACACCTATCACACTACTATGACTGACCCTGTAAAACAACACTTATCATACTACTATGACTGACCCTGTAAAACAACACCTATCATACTACTATGACTGACCCTGTAAACAACACCTATCATACTGCTATGACTGACCCTGTAAAACAACACCTATCATACTGCTATGACTGACCCCGTAAAACAACACCTATCATACTACTATGACTGACCCCGTAAAACAACACCTATCACACTACTATGACTGACCCTGTAAAACACCTATCATACTACTATGACTGACCCTGTAAAACAACACCTATCATACTACTATGACTGACCCTGTAAAACAACACCTATCACACTACTATGACTGACCCTGTAAAACAACACCTATCATACTACTATGACTGACCCTGTAAAACAACACCTATCATACTACTGACCCTGTAAAACAACACCTATCATACTGCTATGACTGACCCTGTAAAACAACACCTGTCATACTACTGACCCTGTACAACAACACCTATCATACTACTGACCCTGTAAAACAACACCTATCATACTACTATGACTGACCCTGTAAAACAACACCTATCATACTACTATGACTGACCCTGTAAAACAACACCTATCATACTACTATACTGACCCTGTAAACAACACCTATCATACTACTATGACTGACCCTGTAAAACAACACCTATCATACTACTATGACTGACCCCGTAAACAACACCTATCACACTACTATGACTGACCCTGTAAAACAACACCTATCACACTACTATGACTGACCCTGTAAAACAACACCTATCATACTGCTATGACTGACCCTGTAAAACAACACCTATCACACTACTATGACTGACCCTGTAAAACAACACCTATCATACTACTATGACTGACCCCGTAAAACACCTATCATACTACTATGACTGACCCCGTAAAACACCTATCATACCACTATAACTGACCCCGTAAAACACCTATCATACTACTATGACTGACCCCGTAAAACACCTATCACGGTGTCCCAATGCATCCCGGATCGCGGTGTCCCAATGCATCCCAGATCGCGGTGTCCCAATGCATCCCAGATCGCGGTGTCCCAATGCATCCCGGATCGCGGTGTCCCAATGCATCCCGGATCGCGGTGTCCCAATGCATCCCGGATCGCGGTGTCCCAATGCATCCCGGATCGCGGTGTCCCAATGCATCCCAGATCGCGGTGTCCCAATGCATCCCGGATCGCGGTGTCCCAATGCATCCCGGATCGCGGTGTCCCAATGCATCCCGGATCGCGGTGTCCCAATGCATCCCGGATCGCGGTGTCCCAATGCATCCCGGATCGCGGTGTCCCAATGCATCCCGGATCGCGGTGTCCCAATGCATCCCGGATCGCGGTGTCCCAATGCATCCCGGATCGCGGTGTCCCAATGCATCCCGGATCGCGGTGTCCCAATGCATCCCGGATTGTGGTGTCCCAATGCATCCCGGATTGTGGTGTCCCAATGCATCCCGGATTGTGGTGTCTCATCTCACGTCTGTCCACAGGAACACCATTGTGTTACATCAGACAGTCGTCTGCACTGACATTAAACAATGGAGTCTCTGTCCACAGACAGAAATGTGAGAGAAGCCCACCGTCTCTCTTTCTTTCTCTCCCCCTTTTTCCTGTCTCTCTTGCTCCGTCTCCCCTCTCTCTGTCTCTCCCTCTCTCTGTCTCCCTCTCTCTGTCTCCCCTCTCTCTGTCTCCCTCTCTCTGTCTCCCTCTCTCTGTCTCCCCTCTCTCTGTCTCGCTCTCTCTGTCTCGCTCGTGCTCTCCCTCTCTCTGTCTCTCCCTCTCTCTGTCTCTCCCTCTCTCTGTCTCGCTCGTGCTCTCCCTCTCTCTGTCTCTCCCTCTCTCTGTCTCTCCCTCTCTCTTTCTCCCTCTCTCTGTCCCCTCTCTCTGTCTCGCTCGTGCTCTCCCTCTCTCTGTCTCTCCCTCTCTCTGTCTCTCCCTCTCTCTGTCTCGCTCGTGCTCTCCCTCTCTGTCTCTCCCTCTCTCTGTCTCTCCCTCTCTCTGTCTCCCCTCTCTGTCTCGCTCTCTCTGTCTCGCTCGTGCTCTCCCTCTCTCTGTCTCTCCCTCTCTCTTTCTCCTCTCTCTGTCTCCCCTCTCTGTCTCGCTCGTGCTCTCCCTCTCTGTCTCTACCTCTCTCTGTCTCCCTCTCTCTGTCTCTCCCTCTCTCGCTCGTGCTCTCCCTCTCTGTCTCTGCCTCTCTCTGTCTACCCTCTCTCTGTCTCCCCCTCTCTCTGTCTCCCCCTCTCTCTGTCTCGCTCGTGCTCTCCCTCTCTCTGTCTCTCCCTCTCTCTGTCTCTCCCTCTCTCTGTCTCGCTCGTGCTCTCCCTCTCTGTCCCTCTCTCTGTCTCTCCCTCTCTCTGTCTCCCCTCTCTCTGTCTCGCTCTCTCTGTCTCGCTCGTGCTCTCCCTCTCTCTGTCTCTCCCTCTCTCTTTCTCCCTCTCTCTGTCTCCCCTCTCTCTGTCTCGCTCGTGCTCTCCCTCTCTGTCTCTAACTCTCTCTGTCTCCCTCTCTCTGTCTCTCCCTCTCTCGCTCGTGCTCTCCCTCTCTGTCTCTGCCTCTCTCTGTCTACCCTCTCTCTGTCTCCCCCTCTCTCTGTCTCGCTCGTGCTCTCCCTCTCTCTGTCTCCCCTCTCTCTGTCTCGCTCGTGCTCTCCCTCTCTCTGTCTCTCCCTCTCTCTGTCTCCCTCTCTCTGTCTCGCTCGTGCTCTCCCTCTCTCTGTCTCTCCCTCTCTCTTTCTCCCTCTCTCTGTCTCCCCTCTCTCTGTCTCGCTCGTGCTCTCCCTCTCTCTGTCTCTCCCTCTCTCTGTCTCTCCCTCTCTCTGTCTCGCTCGTGCTCTCCCTCTCTGTCTCTCCCTCTCTCTGTCTCTCCTCTCTCTGTCTCCCTCTCTCTGTCTCGCTCTCTCTGTCTCGCTCGTGCTCTCCCCTCTCTGTCTCTCCCTCTCTCTTTCTCCCTCTCTCTGTCTCTCCCTCTCTCTGTCTCGCTCGTGCTCTCCCTCTCTGTCTCTACCTCTCTCTGTCTCCTCTCTGTCTCTCCCTCTCTTGCTCGTGCTCCCCCCTCTCTGTCTCTGCCTCTCTGTCTACCCTCTCTGTCTCCCCCTCTCTCTGTCTCGCTCGTGCTCTCCCTCTCTCTGTCTCCCCTCTCTCTGTCTCGCTCGTGCTCTCCCTCTCTCTGTCTCTCCCTCTCTCTGTCTCCCTCTCTCTGTCTCGCTCACGCTCTCCCTCTCTCTGTCTCTCCCTCTCTCTGTCTCCCTCTCTCTGTCTCGCTCTGTCTCTCCCTCTCTCTGTCTCTCCCTCGCTCTGTCTCTCCCTCTCTCTGTCTCTCCCTCTCTCTGTCTCCCCTCTCTCTGTCTCGCTCGTGCTCTCCCTCTCTCTGTCTCTCTCTGTCTCCCTGTCTCTGTCTCTCTGTCTCCCTCTCTCTCTCTCTCTCTCTCTCTCTCTCTCTCTCTCTCTCTCTCTCCCTCTCTCTTACTCTCTCTCTCTCTCTCTTACTCTCCATCTCTCACTCTCACTCTCTCTCTTCTCCCTCTCTCTGTCTCTCCCTCTCTCTGTCTCTCTCGGTCTCCCTCTCTCTGTCTCTCCCTCTCTCTCTGTCTCCCTCTCTCTGTCTCTCCCTCTCTCTGTCTCTCCCTCTCTCTGTCTCTCCTCTCTCTCTGTCTCCCTCTCTGTCTCTCCCTCTCTCGGTCTCCCTGTCTCTGTCTCTCTGTCTCCCTCTCTCTGTCTCTCTCGGTCTCCCTGTCTCTGTCTCCCCTCTCTGTAATACTGCTATTGACACATAAACAAAAGTGCTAATTAACTGTTAGCGTGAGTTTGAAAAGCTGAATATCTGACATGTTGTTTCTGTATCGCCAGGTGTGCAGAGGCCTAGCCAAACAGACCGACCTCAATGACTTCCTGCTAGATGTGTCAAAGTAAGTCTGTCTCAATGACTTCCTGCTAGATGTGTCACAGTAAGTCTGTCTCAATGACTTCCTGCCAGATGTGTCAAAGTAAGTCTGTCTCAATGACTTCCTGCTAGATGTGTCACAGTAAGTCTGTCTCAATGACTTCCTGCTAGATGTGTCAAAGTAAGTCTGTCTCAATGACTTCCTGCCAGATGTGTCAAAGTAAGTCTGTCTCAATGACTTCCTGCTAGATGTGTCAAAGTAAGTCTGTCTCAATGACTTCCTGCTAGATGTGTCAAAGTAAGTCTGTCTCAATGACTTCCTGCTAGATGTGTCACAGTAAGTCTGTCTCAATGACTTCCTGCTAGATGTGTCAAAGTAAGTCTGTCTCAATGACTTCCTGCCAGATGTGTCAAAGTAAGTCTGTCTCAATGACTTCCTGCTAGATGTGTCAAAGTAAGTCTGTCTCAATGACTTCCTCAGATGTGTCAAAGTAAGTCTGTCTCAATGACTTCTGCTAGATGTGTGTAAGTCTGTCTCTGACTTCCTGCTAGATGTGTCACAGTAAGTCTGTCTCAATGACTTCCTGCCAGATGTGTCAAAGTAAGTCTGTCTCAATGACTTCCTGCCAGATGTGTCAAAGTAAGTCTGTCTCAATGACTTCCTGCTAGATGTGTCAAAGTAAGTCTGTCTCAATGACTTCCTGCTAGATGTGTCACAGTAAGTCTGTCTCAATGACTTCCTGCTAGATGTGTCAAAGTAAGTCTGTCTCAATGACTTCCTGCTAGATGTGTCAAAGTAAGTCTGTCTCAATGACTTCCTGCCAGATGTGTCAAAGTAAGTCTGTCTCAATGACTTCCTGCTAGATGTGTCAAAGTAAGTCTGTCTCAATGACTTCCTGCTAGATGTGTCACAGTAAGTCTGTCTCAATGACTTCCTGCCAGATGTGTCACAGTAAGTCTGTCTCAATGACTTCCTGCCAGATGTGTCACAGTAAGTCTGTCTCAATGACTTCCTGCCAGATGTGTCACAGTAAGTCTGTCTCAATGACTTCCTGCCAGATGTGTCACAGTAATTCTGTCTCAATGACTTCCTGCCAGATGTGTCAAAGTAAGTCTGTCTCAATGACTTCCTGCTAGATGTGTCAAAGTAAGTCTGTCTCAATGACTTCCTGCTAGATGTGTCACAGTAAGTCTGTCTCAATGACTTCCTGCTAGATGTGTCAAAGTAAGTCTGTCTCAATGACTTCCTGCTAGATGTGTCAAAGTAAGTCTGTCTCAATGACTTCCTGCTAGATGTGTTACTTCATCTTACTTCATTATCATTTATCATCGTTACTTCATTATCATTTATCATCGTTACTTCATTATTATGTATCATCTTTACCCCCATTATCATTTATCATCGTTTCTTCATTATCATGTATCATCATTACCCCATTATCATTTATCATCTTTTCCCCATTATCATTTATCATCTTTTCCCCATTATCATTTATCATCTTTTCCCCATTATCATTTATCATCTTTTCCCCATTATCATTTATCATCTTTATCCCCATTATCATTTATCATCATTACTTCATTATCATTCTCTCTCTTTCTCCAACAGAACGTACTTTGACAACATTGTGGCAATAGATTCTCTACTTGAACACATAATGGTACGTTTCTATTTTGTCTATTTAGTCTATTTAGTCTATTTAGTTTATTTAGTCTATTTAGTCTATTTAGTTTATTTAGTCTATTTAGTTTATTTAGTCTATTTAGTTTATTTAGTCTATTTAGTCTATTTAGTTTATTTAGTCTATTTAGTTTATTTAGTTTATTTAGTCTATTTAGTTTATTTAGTTTATTTAGTCTATTTAGTCTATTTAGTTTATTTAGTTTATTTAGTTTATTTAGTTTATTTAGTCTATTTAGTTTATTTAGTCTATTTAGTCTATTTAGTTTATTTAGTCTATTTAGTTTATTTAGTCTATTTAGTCTATTTAGTTTATTTAGTTTATTTAGTCTATTTAGTTTATTTAGTCTATTTAGTTTATTTAGTTTATTTTTAAGGCCATTCTGTATTGGTTAATGATTGAAACTAATTTGAATCTAACTTCCACTTTAAAGACTAAGTCAAATGTTCATTTTGTCATGCATTGATGTTAATGGAAGTTATGATTCACCCCCTGTGTACTGTGTGTCTTTCTGTGTGTCTTTCTGTGTACTGTGTGTCTTTCTGTGTGTCTTTCTGTGTACTGTGTGTCTTTCTGTGTGTCTTTCTGTGTACTGTGTGTCTTTCTGTGTACTGTGTGTCTTTCTGTGTGTCTTTCTGTGTACTGTGTGTCTTTCTGTGTGTCTTTCTGTGTACTGTGTGTCTTTCTGTGTGTCTTTCTGTGTACTGTGTGTCTTTCTGTGTGTCTTTCTGTGTACTGTGTGTCTTTCTGTGTGTCTTTCTGTGTACTGTGTGTCTTTCTGTGTGTCTTTCTGTGTACTGTGTGTCTTTCTGTGTGTCTTTCTGTGTACTGTGTGTCTTTCTGTGTGTCTTTCTGTGTACTGTGTGTCTTACTGTGTGTCTTTATGTGTACTGTGTGTCTTTCTGTGTACTGTGTGTCTTTCTGTGTAACTTATGTCTTACTGTGTACTGTGTGTCTTTCTGTGTACTGTGTGTCTTTCTGTGTACTGTGTGTCTTTCTGTGTACTGTGTGTCTTTCTGTGTACTGTTATGTCTTTCTGTGTACTGTTATGTCTTTCTGTGTACTGTGTGTCTTTCTGTGTACTGTGTGTCTTTCTGTGTACTGTGTGTCTTTCTGTGTACTGTGTGTCTTTCTGTGTACTGTTATGTCTTTCTGTGTACTGTGTGTCTTTCTGTGTACTGTGTGTCTTTCTGTGTACTGTTATGTCTTTCTGTGTACTGTGTGTCTTTCTGTGTACTGTGTGTCTTTCTGTGTACTGTTATGTCTTTCTGTGTACTGTGTGTCTTTCTGTGTACTGTGTGTCTTTCTGTGTACTGTGTGTCTTTCTGTGTACTGTGTGTCTTTCTGTGTACTGTTATGTCTTTCTGTGTACTGTGTGTCTTTCTGTGTACTGTGTGTCTTTCTGTGTACTGTTATGTCTTTCTGTGTACTGTGTGTCTTTCTGTGTACTGTGTGTCTTTCTGTGTACTGTGTGTCTTTCTGTGTACTGTTATGTCTTTCTGTGTACTGTGTGTATTTCTGTGTACTGTGTTTATTGTGGTGTTGTGTTTCAGATATATGCAAAAAACCTGGTGAATGCGGACAGATGTGCACTGTTCCAGGTGGACCACAATAACAATGAACTGTACTCAGACCTGTTCGACATCGGGGAGGAGAACGAGGGCAAACCTGTCTTCAGGAAAACCAAAGAGATTAGGTAAGGGTCCTGATCGATTATTTTACTGCTCTGTTGTTGCATGACTGATCTCTATGGTTTATGTTGAGTTGACTTGTGATGTCCGTTCCCCAGAACAATTCTCTGGCGGGTTGTGTTGAATTGACTAGGGATCATGTGAACGATTCCCTGACAAGGAAACTAGAATCTCTAGAACAAGGAAACTAGAATCTCCAGAACAGGGAAACTAAAATCCCTATAACAGGGAAACTAGAATCTCTAGAACAGGGAAACTAAAATCCCTATAACAGGGAAACTAGAATCTCTAGAACAAGGAAACTAGAATCCCCAGAACAGGGAAACTAGAATCTCTAGAACAGGGAAAATAGAATCCCCAGAACAGGGAAACTAGAATCTCTAGAACAGGGAAAATAGAATCCCCAGAACAGGGAAACTAGAATCCCTAGAACAGGGAAACTAGAATCCCCAGAACAGGGAAACTAGAATCTCTAGAACAGGGAAAATAGAATCCCCAGAACAGGGAAACTAGAATCTCTAGAACAGGGAAACTAGAATCTCTAGAACAGGGAAACTAGAATCCCTAGAACAGGGAAACTAGAATCTCTAGAACAGGGAAACTAGAATCTCTAGAACAGGGAAAATAGAATCCCCAGAACAGGGAAACTAGAATCCCTAGAACAGGGAAACTAGAATCTCTAGAACAGGGAAAATAGAATCCCCAGAACAGGGAAACTAGAATCTCTAGAACAGGGAAACTAGAATCCCTAGAACAGGGAAACTAGAATCTCTAGAACAGGGAAACTAGAATCTCTAGAACAGGGAAACTAGAATCCCCAGAACAAGGAAACTAGAATCCCCAGAACAAGGAAACTAGAATCCCTAGAACAGGGAAACTAGAATCTCCAGAACAAGGAAACTAGAATCCCCAGAACAAGGAAACTAGAATCCCCAGAACAAGGAAACTAGAATCCCCAGAACAGGGAAACTAGAATCTCTAGAACAGGGAAACTAGAATCTCTAGAACAGGGAAACTAGAATCTCTAGAACAGGGAAAATAGAATCCCCAGAACAGGGAAACTAGAATCCCTAGAACAGGGAAACTAGAATCTCTAGAACAGGGAAAATAGAATCCCCAGAACAGGGAAACTAGAATCCCTAGAACAGGGAAACTAGAATCTCTAGAACAGGGAAACTAGAATCTCTAGAACAGGGAAACTAGAATCTCTAGAACAGGGAAAATAGAATCCCCAGAACAGGGAAACTAGAATCCCTAGAACAGGGAAACTAGAATCTCTAGAACAGGGAAACTAGAATCCCTAGAACAGGGAAACTAGAATCTCTAGAACAGGGAAACTAGAATCCCTAGAACAGGGAAACTAGAATCCCTAGAACAGGGAAACTAGAATCCCTAGAACAGGGAAACTAGAATCTCTAGAACAGGGAAACTAGAATCCCTAGAACAGGGAAACTAGAATCTCTAGAACAGGGAAACTAGAATCTCTAGAACCGGGAAACTAGAATCTCTAGAACAGGGAAACTAGAATCTCTAGAACAGGGAAACTAGAATCTCTAGAACAGGGAAACTAGAATCCCTAGAACAGGGAAACTAGAATCTCTAGAACCGGGAAACTAGAATCTCTAGAACAGGGAAACTAGAATCTCTAGAACCGGGAAACTAGAATCTCTAGAACAGGGAAACTAGAATCTCTAGAAGAGGAAAACTAGAATCTCTAGAACGGGAAAACGAGGATCTGTAGAACAAGGAACTAGAATCTCCAGAACAGGGAAACTAGAATCCCTATAACAGGGAAACTAGAATCTCTAGAACAAGGAAACTAGAATCCCTAGAACAGGGAAACTAGAATCTCTAGAACAGGGAAACTAGAATCTCTAGAAGAGGAAAACTAGAATCTCTAGAACGGGAAAACGAGGATCTGTAGAACAAGGAACTAGAATCTCCAGAACAGGGAAACTAGAATCCCTATAACAGGGAAACTAGAATCTCTAGAACAGGGAAACTAGAATCTCTAGAACAAGGAAACTAGAATCCCCAGAACAAGGAAACTAGAATCCCTAGAACAGGGAAACTAGAATCCCCAGAACAAGGAAACTAGAATCTCTAGAACAGGGAAACTAGAATCCCTAGAACAGGGAAACTAGAATCTCTAGAACAGGGAAACTAGAATCCCCAGAACAAGGAAACTAGAATCTCTAGAACAGGGAAACTAGAATCTCTAGAACAGGGAAACTAGAATCCCTAGAACAGGGAAACTAGAATCTCTAGAACAGGGAAACTAGAATCTCTAGAACAGGGAAACTAGAATCTCTAGAACAAGGAAACTAGAATCTCTAGAACAGGGAAACTAGAATCCCTAGAACAGGGAAACTAGAATCTCTAGAACAGGGAAACTAGAATCTCTAGAACAAGGAAACTAGAATCTCTAGAACAGGGAAACTAGTATCTCTAGAACAGGGAAACTAGAATCCCTAGAACAGGGAAACTAGAATCTCTAGAACAGGGGAACAAGAATCCTAGAACAAAGAAAACAGAATCTTTAGAACACGGAAGTATAATTCTTAGAACAGAAATGTCCGTTCCCTGGTTGTAACCTCCAGCGCTCTTCTGTCTTGTCCTCTCCCAGGTTTTCTATAGAGAAAGGTATAGCGGGCCAAGTGGCACGGACGGGGGAGGTCCTTAACATCCCAGACGCCTATGCAGACCCACGCTTTAATAGGTAAAACTCACATTTTACCCTGGCTGCTTCCCAAAGGGCACCCTATTCCCCACTACTTTTGACCAGAACCATATAGATAGGGTGCCATTTGAGACCCCTCCCCTTGTCTACTTTATTTGTGAACGTGGTAATCCTCAGAGTAGTCCGGTGCTCGCCATTATCCCAGATCTAATTATGCCGTCTTGCCAAGTTCTAATGTCATTGTAGTGCCCAATATTTTCTTAGGTAGTGGCACCGGGCTTTTCACTTCTAGCTTGTTGTAATACACGTTGTCAGCCTGGGCCTTGATGTAATTTAGTGGAACAAGCCTAATGATTTTTTATTTTATTTTACCTTTATTTAACTAGGCAAGTCAGTTAAGAACAAATTCTTATTTTCAATGACGGCCTAGGAACAGTGGGTTAACTGCCTGTTCAGGGGCAGAACGACAGATTTGTACCTTGTCAGCTCAGGGGTTTGAACTTGCAACCTTCCAGTTACTAGTCCAACGCTCTAACCACTAGGCTACCCTGCCGCCCCATCATTAAACACTATTATGGCATTATGTCAAGATGAATTCCGTGTTACATTTTAACCCTTCCCACTTCACAGAGAGGTAGACCTCTATACGGGCTACACCACGCGGAACATCCTATGCATGCCCATCGTTTCCAGGGGGACCGTAATAGGGGTCGTACAGATGGTTAACAAGCTGAGTGGAAGTGCCTTCACCAAAACAGACGAGAACAACTTCAAGATGTTTGCCGTCTTCTGTGCTCTAGCCTTGCACTGTGCCAACGTGAGTGTTTTGTGTCAAATTTATATTTTCATGAAAATATATTTTTACTTTGTGTCAGACAAAAACAAAATTGAAGGATATTCAGGATATACTCCAGGAAAAAAATTTGAGTTTTTCTTTCAATTCAAATCTCAGTTATGAATTGACAATAACTCTGAACTGCACAATGTACAGACACCATGTATCAAGGGCCAATATTAGACACAGTAAAATCATGACTCAGAATGACTAAAGGCCTGACTGTTTAGCTCCGTCTAGTCCCGAAGGCCTGTTGACATCGAACACTGACATGTCTCTGTCGCCCCCCAAGACGTTGTTGAGCATCTAGAGTAGGACAGCAAGGCTGTACACAGGCAGACGCCAAACCCCCCCACACCTCCCCTTCCCTCCACCAGAACAGACGCATCTCCAGCCAGGCAAAATGACTTACCTAAAGGTACACACACACACACACACACACACACACACACACACACACACACACACACACACACACACACACACCTAGAGGCAGGAGGCATGAAATACTGCCCAACATAAATCGTCCGGCTGGGAGGATGGTGGCGGGTGGCAGTGGGTAAAATATTAACGTGGCTCATCGACATGGTGACGCAGGCTCCTGGGGGGTCCAAATGGGAGGAGTTAGGAGAGGAGAGACTTGGGAGGAGAGCAGAGAAAAGGAGACAGAGGGGCACTAGAACCACACAGAGGGACACTAGAACCACACAGAGGGGCACTAGAACCACACAGAGGGGCACTAGAACCACACAGAGGGGCAATTGAACCACACAGAGGGGCACTAGAACCACACAGAGGGGCACTAGAACCACACAGAGGGGCACTAGAACCACACAGAGGGGCACTAGAACCACACAGAGGGGCACTAGAACCACACAGAGGGGCACTAGAACCACACAGAGGGACACTAGAACCACACAGAGGGGCACTAGAACCACACAGAGGGACACTAGAACCACACAGAGGGGCAATTGAACCACACAGAGGGGCACTAGAACCACACAGAGGGGCAATAGAACCACACAGAGGGGCACTAGAACCACACAGAGGGGCACTAGAACCACACAGAGGGGCACTAGAACCACACAGAGGGGCACTAGAACCACACAGAGGGGCACTAGAACCACACAGAGGGGCACTAGAACCACACAGAGGGGCACTAGAACCACACAGAGGGGCACTAGAACCACACAGAGGGGCACTAGAACCACACAGAGGGGCACTAGAACCACACAGAGGGGCACTAGAACAGAGGGACACTAGAACCACACAGAGGGGCACTAGAACCACACAGAGGGACACTAGAACCACACAGAGGGGCAATTGAACCACACAGAGGGGCACTAGAACCACACAGAGGGGCACTAGAACCACACAGAGGGGCACTAGAACCACACAGAGGGGCACTAGAACCACACAGAGGGGCACTAGAACCACACAGAGGGACACTAGAACCACACAGAGGGGCACTAGAACCACACAGAGGGGCACTAGAACCACACAGAGGGGCACTAGAACCACACAGAGGGGCACTAGAACCACACAGAGGGGCACTAGAACCACACAGAGGGGTACTAGAACCACACAGAGGTGTACTAGAACCACACAGAGGGGCACTAGAACCACATAGAGGGGCACTAGAACCACACAGAGGGGCACTAGAACCACACAGAGGGGCACTAGAACCACACAGAGGGGCAATAGAACCACACAGAGGGGCACTAGAACCACACAGAGGGGTACTAGAACCACTAGAATACATCATAAGTCAAATCAAAACATTTAGAATGAAGGAAATTTGCTTTAAAACTGCACCATTTTCTCTCAGCCTCATTGCAAAATGTGTAGAACTGCAAGTTAGATGTTTTCAACAACAACAACAAAACATGTTTCAAATGTTTTGCTTTGACCTTACAGGAGGGCCTGCTGAGAGAGAGGAGAGGGAAGAGAGAGGAGAGGGAAGAGGAGAGAGGGGAGAGGGAAGAGGAGAGAGGAGAGAGGGGAGAGAGAGGAGAGGGGAGAGAGAGGAGAGAAGAGGAGAGGGGAGAGGGAAGAGGAGAGAGGAGAGAGAGGAGGGGGAGAGAGGAGAGGAGAGGAGAGGGGAGAGGGAAGAGGAGAGAGAGAGGGGGGAGAGGGAAGAGGAGAGAGGAGAGGGAAGAGGAGAGAGGGGAGAGAGAGGAGAGGGAAGAGGAGAGAGAGAGGGGAGAGAGAGGAGAGGGGAGAGAGAGAGAGGGGAGAGAGAGGAGAGGGAAGAGGACAGAGGGGAGAGAGAGGAGAGAGGGGAGAGAGGGGAGAGAGAGGAGGGGGGAGAGGGAAGAGGAGAGAGAGAGAGGGGAGAGAGAGGAGAGGGAAGAGGACATTTACATTTACATTTAAGTCATTTAGCAGACGCTCTTATCCAGAGCGACTTACAAATTGGTGCATTCACCTTATGACATCCAGTGGAACAGCCACTTTACAATAGTGCATCTAAATCTTTTAAGGGGGGGGGGGGGTGAGAAGGATTACTTTATCCTATCCTAGGTATTCCTTAAAGAGGTGGGGTTTCAGGTGTCTCCGGAAGGTGGTGATTGACTCCGCTGTCCTGGCGTCATGAGGGAGTTTGTTCCACCATTGGGGGGCCAGAGCAGCGAACAGTTTTGACTGGGCTGAGCGGGAACTGTACTTCCTCAGTGGTAGGGAGGCGAGCAGGCCAGAGGTGGATGAACGCAGTGCAGAGGGGAGAGAGAGGAGAGGGAAGAGGAGAGAGGGGAGAGAGAGGGGAGGGAAGAGGAGAGAGGGGAGAGAGAGGAGAGAGGAGAGGAGAGGGAAGAGGAGAGAGGGGAGAGAGAGGGGAGGGAAGAGGAGAGAGGGGAGAGAGAGGGGAGGGAAGAGGAGAGAGGGGAGAGAGAGGAGAGAGAGGGGAGAGAGAGGAGAGGAGAGGGGAGAGGGAAGAGGAGAGAGGGGAGAGAGACGAGAGGGAAGGAGAGAGGAGAGGGAAGAAGAGGAGGTGGAGGATAAGCGGAGAGGAAAGAGAAGAGGAGAGAGGCTGAGAGGAGCAGTCAGGAAGGGAGGGGAGAGAGAGAGACTGCTGGGAGAATAGAGGAGGGGAGAGAGAGGAGAGGGAAGCTTTGGTGCGAAGGATGGGGGATCAACACGACTCCCAACGGCAACGCCAAGAGTTTGAAGGACAGTCTGTCTCTCTCTGTCTGTGTGTGTCTGTCTGTCTGTCCAGATGTACCACCGGATCAGGCACTCTGAGTGTATCTACAGGGTAACCATGGAGAAGTTGTCCTACCACAGTATCTGTACTTCAGAGGAGTGGAAGACCCTCACGAAGCTGGACCTTCCTACACCCCCTATACAAAGAGATAGAACTGTGAGTGTCTAACCATAACACCCCTATACAAAGAGATAGAACTGTGAGTGTCTAACCATAACACCCCTATACAAAGAGATAGAACTGTGAGTGTCTAACCATAAGGCCCCTATACAAAGAGATAGAACTGTGAGTGTCTAACCATAAGGCCCCTATACAAAGAGATAGAACTGTGAGTGTCTAACCCTAACACCCCTATACAAAGAGATAGAACTGTGAGTGTCTAACCATAACACCCCTATACAAAGAGATAGAACTGTGAGTGTCTAACCATAAGGCCCCTATACAAAGAGATAGAACTGTGAGGATCCTAACCATAATCCATTGATCTCTCATTGTTCATACACCATAACCTGCCTCTTATCTCCCATTGTTCATACACCATAACCTGCCTCTTATCTCCCATTGTTCATACACCATAACCTGCCTCTTATCTCCCATTGTTCATACACCATAACCTGTCTCTTATCTCCCATTGTTCATACACCATAACCTGTCTCTTATCTCCCATTGTTCATACACCATAACCTGCCTCTTATCTCCCAT
The DNA here is from genome assembly GCF_023373465.1 of Oncorhynchus keta. Lineage (NCBI taxonomy): Eukaryota > Metazoa > Chordata > Actinopteri > Salmoniformes > Salmonidae > Oncorhynchus > Oncorhynchus keta. The sequence continues at coordinate 26,330,868 of NC_068423.1, forward strand.
TGTTCATACACCATAACCTGTCTCTTATCTCTCATTGTTCATACACCATAACCTGTCTCTTATCTCCCATTGTTCATACACCATAACCTGCCTCTTATCTCCCATTGTTCATACACCATAACCTGTCTCTTATCTCCCATTGTTCATACACCATAACCTGTCTCTTATCTCCCATTGTTCATACACCATAACCTGCCTCTTATCTCCCATTGTTCATACACCATAACCTGTCTCTTATCTCTCATTGTTCATACACCATAACCTGTCTCTTATCTCCCATTGTTCATACACCATAACCTGCCTCTTATCTCCCATTGTTCATACACCATAACCTGTCTCTTATCTCCCATTGTTCATACACCATAACCTGCCTCTTATCTCCCATTGTTCATACACCATAACCTGTCTCTTATCTCCCATTGTTCATACACCATAACCTGCCTCTTATCTCCCATTGTTCATACACCATAACCTGCCTCTTATCTCCCATTGTTCATACACCATAACCTGCCTATTCTAGTATTCTCATCCTCAGCCATGTTTCTTGGAGCAGACATGGGTTCAAATAGGATTTGTTTTCTTCAAACCCATGTCTGTCTCTTAAGAGAGAGCGACGGCCCTGACGCAGACAGACAGGAGAGAGACGGCCCTGACGCAGACAGACAGGAGAGAGACGGTCCTGACGCAGACAGACAGGAGAGAGACGGCCCTGACGCAGACAGACAGGAGAGAGACGGCCCTCACGCAGACAGACAGGAGAGAGACGGTCCTGACGCAGACAGACAGGAGAGAGACGGCCCTGACGCAGACAGACAGGAGAGAGACGTTCCTGAAGCAGACAGACAGGAGAGAGACGGCCCTGACGCAGACAGACAGGAGAGAGACGGCCCTGACGCAGACAGACAGGAGAGAGACGGTCCTGACGCAGACAGACAGGAGAGAGACGGTCCTGACGCAGACAGACAGGAGAGAGACGGTCCTGACGCAGACAGACAGGAGAGAGACGGCCCTGACGCAGACAGACAGGAGAGAGACGGCCCTGACGCAGACAGACAGGAGAGAGACGGCCCTGACGCAGACAGACAGGAGAGAGACGGCCCTGACGCAGACAGACAGGAGAGAGACGGTCCTGACGCAGACAGACAGGAGAGAGACGGCCCTGACGCAGACAGACAGGAGAGAGACGGCCCTGACGCAGACAGACAGGAGAGAGACGGCCCTGACGCAGACAGACAGACAGACAGGGAGAGAGACGGTCCTGACGCAGACAGACAGGAGAGAGACGGCCCTGACGCAGACAGACACGGTCCTGACGCAGACAGACAGGAGAGAGACGGTCCTGACGCAGACAGACAGGAGAGAGACGTTCCTGACGCAGACAGACAGGAGAGAGACGTTCCTGACGCAGACAGACAGGAGAGACAGACAGACAGGAGAGAGACGGTCCTGACGCAGACAGACAGGAGAGAGACGGTCCTGACGCAGACAGACAGGAGAGAGACGTTCCTGATGCAGACAGACAGGAGAGAGACGTTCCTGACACAGACAGACAGGAGAGAGACGGTCCTGACGCAGACAGACAGACAGACAGGAGAGAGACGGTCCTGACGCAGACAGACAGGAGAGAGACGGCCCTGACGCAGACAGACAGGAGAGAGACGGCCCTGACGCAGACAGACAGGAGAGAGACGGCCCTGACGCAGACAGACAGGAGAGAGACGGTCCTGACGCAGACAGACAGGAGAGAGACGGCCCTGACGCAGACAGACAGACAGGAGAGAGACGGCCCTGACGCAGACAGACAGGAGAGAGACGGCCCTGACGCAGACAGACAGGAGAGAGACGGTCCTGACGCAGACAGACAGGAGAGAGACGGCCCTGACGCAGACAGACAGGAGAGAGACGGCCCTGACGCAGACAGACAGGAGAGAGAGACGGTCCTGACGCAGACAGACAGGAGAGAGACGTTCCTGATGCAGACAGACAGGAGAGAGACGTTCCTGACGCAGACAGACAGGGAGGAGAGACGTTCCTGACGCAGACAGACAGACAGAGAGAGAGACGGTCCTGACGCAGACAGACAGACAGGAGAGAGACGGCCCTGACGACAGACAGACAGACAGGAGAGAGACGGTCCTGACGCAGACAGACAGGAGAGAGACGGGCCTGACGCAGACAGACGACAGGAGAGAGACGGTCCTGACACAGACAGACAGACAGACAGACAGACAGACAGACAGGAGAGAGACGGCCCTGACGCAGACAGACAGACAGGAGAGAGACGGTCCTGACGCAGACAGACAGGAGAGAGACGGTCCTGACGCAGACAGACAGGAGAGAGACGGTCCTGACGCAGACAGACAGGAGAGAGACGGCCCTGACGCAGACAGACAGGAGAGAGACGGCCCTGACGCAGACAGACAGGAGAGAGACGGTCCTGACGCAGACAGACAGGAGAGAGACGGTCCTGACGCAGACAGACAGGAGAGAGACGGCCCTGACGCAGACAGACAGGAGAGAGACGGTCCTGACACAGACAGACAGACAGACAGACCAGACAGACAGACAGACAGACAGGAGAGAGACGGTCCTGACGCAGACAGACAGGAGAGAGACGGCCCTGACGCAGACAGACAGGAGAGAGACGGTCCTGACGCAGACAGACAGGAGAGAGACGGCCCTGACGCAGACAGACAGAAGAGAGACGGCCCTGACGCAGACAGACAGGAGAGAGACGGTCCTGACGCAGACAGACTGGAGAGAGACGTTCCTGATGCAGACAGACAGGAGAAAGATGTTCCTGACACAGACAGACAGGAGAGAGACGGTCCTGACGCAGACAGACAGACAGACAGGAGAGAGAGACGGCCCTGACGCAGACAGACAGGAGAGAGACGGCCCTGACGCAGACAGACAGGAGAGAGACGGCCCTGACGCAGACAGACAGGAGAGAGACGGCCCTGACGCAGACAGACAGGAGAGAGACGGCCCTGACGCAGACAGACAGGAGAGAGACGGTCCTGACGCAGACAGACAGGAGAGAGACGGTCCTGACGCAGACAGACAGGAGAGAGACGGCCCTGACGCAGACAGACAGGAGAGAGACGGTCCTGACGCAGACAGACAGGAGAGAGACGGTCCTGACGCAGACAGACAGGGAGAGAGACGTTCCTGATGCAGACAGACAGGAGAGAGACGTTCCTGACGCAGACAGACAGGAGAGAGACGGTCCTGACGCAGACAGACAGACAGACAGGAGAGAGACGGTCCTGACGCAGACAGACAGGAGAGAGACGGCCCTGACGCAGACAGACAGGAGAGAGACGGTCCTGACGCAGACAGACAGGAGAGAGACGGTCCTGACGCAGACAGACAGACAGACAGGAGAGAGACGGTCCTGACGCAGACAGACAGACAGACAGGAGAGAGACGGTCCTGACGCAGACAGACAGGAGAGAGACGGCCCTGACGCAGACAGACAGGAGAGAGACGGTCCTGACGCAGACAGACAGGAGAGAGACGGCCCTGACGCAGACAGACAGGAGAGAGACGGCCCTGACGCAGACAGACAGGAGAGAGACGGTCCTGACGCAGACAGACAGGAGAGAGACGGCCCTGACGCAGACAGACAGGAGAGAATGGCCAGAGCAGGAAGGAAGGGACCCTGTGCGTGTACACGCTTGCTTGTTTCAGCCCTGCTGATCTACAGCCAGTCTGACTTTCTCTCCCCCACACACACACACACACTGCAGGGCCATCATAATCTAAGAGGCTCCCTCCCTCTTTCTTTCCCTCTCTCTCCCTCCCTCCTTCAGGTTTCATTTTGACATTAGTCAGTTTGAGGAGCTGTGGCCGGCTGTCTTTGTTTACATGGTCCACAACTCATGTGGAGAGACCAGGTACGTGAAGGTCATCAGGGAAATTAACTTGGTCAAATAAACCCATAGATTCTACGGGATAAATTTCAATTAGTCATAAATACCCATAGATTCTATAAGATCAATTAATTTAGTCATGTACAGTCATGTACACTGCCGATTTTGCAGGTTTTCCTACTTACAAAGCATGTAGGGGTCTGTAATTTTTATCATAGGTACACTTCAACTGTGAGAGACGGAATCTAAAACAAAAATCCAGAAAATCACATTGTATGATTTTTAAGTAATTAATTTGCATTTTATTGTATACTGTACCCATATATTCTTCGAGACAAATTAACTTAGTCATATATACCCATAGATTCTATAAGAAAATTACTAATATTACTCTCTCCCCCTCTCCATCCTCTCTCCCTCTCCGTCCTCTCTCTCTCTGACCTCTCTCTCACTCTCCGTCCTCTCTCTCTCCGTCCGCTCTCTCTCTCTGTCCGCTCTCTCTCTCCGTCCGCTCTCTCTCTCCGTCCTCTCTCTCTCTCCGTCCTCTCTCTCTCTCTCTGTCCTCTCTCTCTCCTTCCTCTCTCTCTCTCCGTTCTCTCTCTCTCCGTTATCTCTCTCTCCGTCCTCCCTTTCTCTCCCTCTCTCTATCTCTGTCCTCTCTCTCTCCCTCTCCGTCCTCTCTCTCTCCCTCTCCATCCTCTCTCTCCCTCTCCATCCTCTCTCTCTCTCTGTACTCTCTCTCTCTCTCCGTCCTCACCTTCTCCGTCCTCTCACCGTCCTCTCTCTCTCCCTCCCTCTCCGTCCTCTCTCCGTCCTCTCTCTCTCTCTCTCCCTCTCCGTCCTCTCTCACTCCCTCTCTGTCCTCTCTCTCTCCATCTCCGTCCTCTCTCTCCCTCTCCGTCCTCTCTCCCTCTGTCCTCTCTCTCTCTCCCTCTCCGTCCTCTCTCTCTCCCTCTCCGTCCTCTCTCTCCGTCCTCTCTCCGTCCTCTCTCCCTCTCCGTCTGCTCTCCCTCTCCCTCTCCGTCCTCCCTTTCTCTCCCTCCGTCCTCTCTCTCTCCATCCTCTCTCTGTACTCTCTCTCTCCGTTCTCTCTCCGTCCTCTCCCTCTCCGTCCTCTCTCTCTCCCTCTCCGTCCTCTCTCCATCCTCTCACCCTCTCCGTCCTCTCTCCCTCTCCGTCCTCTCTCCCTCCGTCCTCTCTCTCTCTCTCCCTCTCCGTCCTCTCTCTCTCCCTCTCCGTCCTCTCTCTCTCCGTCCTCTCACCCTCTCCATCCTCTCTCTCTCCCTCTCCGTCCTCTCACCCTCTCCGTCCTCTCACCCTCTCCGTCCTCTCACCCTCTCCGTCCTCTCACCCTCTCCGTCCTCTCTCTCTCTCCTTCCTCTCTCCCTCTCCGTCCTCTCTCTCTCCCTCTCCGTCCTCTCTCTCTCCCTCTCCGTCCTCTCTCTCTCCGTCTCTCTCTCTCCGTCCTCTCACCCTCTCCGTCCTCTCTCTCTCCCTCTCCGTCCTCTCTCTCTCCGTCCTCTCACCCTCTCCGTCCTCTCTCCCTCTCCGTCCTCTCTCTCTCCGTCCTCTCACCCTCTCCGTCCTCTCTCCCTCTCCCTCCTTCTAGTTTTGAGCTAGAGAAGTTGTGCAGGTTCACTATGTCTGTGAGGAAGAATTATCGGCGTGTTCCCTACCACAACTGGAAACATGCGGTGAACGTGGCTCACTGTATGTACGCCATACTGCAGAAGACCACCGGCATCTTCACTGAGATAGAGGTCTGTCTGTCTGTCCATCCGTCAGTTTGTCAATAGCATAGTCAAGAGCTAAAATAAAGTAAAGTTTAGAAAGAGGATCCATTCCAATTCAGTCATTTACTTCCTGTTTCCTAAATAGAATGAGGATAGATTCTAAACAGGGTTAATTCTATCAGTAGCTGACTTCCATGTGCACTTGTCCATCCTCTCTCTCTCTGTCCATCCTCTCTCTCTCCCCATCCCCTCTCTCTCTCTCTCCCCATCTCCTCTCTCTCTCCCCATCCCCTCTCTCTCTCCCCATCCCCTCTCTCTCTCCCTCTCTCTCCCCCATCCCCCTCTCTCTCTCTCCATCTCCTCTCTCTCTCCCCATCTCCTCTCTCTCTCTCCCCATCCCCTCTCTCTCTCCATCCATCCCCTCTCTCTCCCCATCCTCTCTCTCCCCATCCCCTCTCTCTCCCCATCCCCCTCTCTCCCCCATCTCCTCTCTCTCTCCATCCATCCCCTCTCTCTGTCCATCCTCTCTCTCTCCCCATCCCTCTCTCTCTCTCCCCCATCTCCTCTCTCTCTCCCCATCCCCTCTCTCTCTCCCCATCCCCTCTCTCTCTCTCCCCTCTCTCTCCCCCATCCCCTCTCTCCATCTCCTCTCTCTCTCCCCATCCCCTCTCTCTCTCTCCCCATCCCCTCTCTCTCTCCATCCATCCCCTCTCTCTCCCCATCCTCTCTCTCCCCATCCCTCTCTCTCCCCCATCCCCTCTCTCTCCCCCATCTCCTCTCTCTCTCCATCCATCCCTCTCTCTCCCCATCCTCTCTCTCTCCCCATCTCCTCTCTCTCTCCCCATCTCCTCTCTCTCTCTCCCCATCCCCTCTCTCTCTCCATCCATCCCTCTCTCTCTCCCCCATCTCCTCTCTCTCTCCCCATCCCCTCTCTCTCTCCCCTCTCTCTCCCCATCTCCTCTCTCCCCCATCTCCTCTCTCTCTCCCCATCCCCTCTCTCTCTCCCCCTCTCTCCCCCCCATCTCTCCCCTCTCTCTCTCCCCCATCTCCCCCTCTCTCTCCCCCATCTCCTCTCTCTCTCCCCATCTCCCTCTCTCTCCCCATCTCCTCTCTCTCTCCCCATCCCCCTCTCTCTCTCCCCATCCCCCCTCTCTCTCCCCATCTCTCTCCCCATCTCCTCTCTCCCCATCTCCTCTCTCCCATCCCCTCTCTCTCTCCCCCATCTCCTCTCTCCCCATCTCCTCTCTCTCTCCCCATCTCCTCATCTCCTCTCTCTCTCCCCATCCCCTCTCTCTCTCCCCATCTCCTCTCTCCCCCCCCTCTCTCTCCCCATCTCCTCTCTCTCTCCCCATCTCCCTCTCTCTCTCCCCCATCTCCTCTCTCTCTCCCCATCCCCTCTCTCTCTCCCCCATCTCCTCTCTCCCCATCTCCTCTCTCCCCATCCCCTCTCTCTCTCCCCATCTCCTCTCTCCCCATCTCCTCTCTCTCTCCCCATCTCCTCTCTCCCCCATCCCCATCTCCCCTCTCTCTCCCCATCCCCTCTCTCTCTCCCCTCTCTCTCCCCCTCTCCTCTCTCTCTCCCCATCTCCTCTCTCTCTCCCCATCCCCTCTCTCTCTCCCTCATCTCCTCTCTCCCCATCTCCTCTCTCTCTCCCCCTCTCTCTCCCCATCCCCTCTCTCTCTCCCCCATCTCCTCTCTCCCCATCTCCTCTCTCTCTCCCCATCCCCTCTCTCTCTCCCCCATCTCCTCTCTCCCCATCTCCTCTCTCTCTCCCCATCCCCTCTCTCTCTCCCCATCTCCTCTCTCTCTCCCCATCTCCTCTCTCTCTCCCATCCCCTCTCTCTCCCCATCTCCTCTCTCTCTCCCCATCTCCTCTCTCTCTCCCCATCCCCTCTCTCTCTCCCCATCTCCTCTCTCCCCATCCCCTCTCTCTCCCCCATCTCCTCTCTCCCCATCCCCCCCTCTCTCTCCCCATCTCCTCTCTCCCCATCTCCTCTCTCTCTCCCCATCCCCTCTCTCTCTCCCTCTCTCTCCCCATCTCCTCTCTCTCTCCCCCATCTCCTCTCTCTCTCTCCCCATCCCTCTCTCTCTCCCCCATCTCCTCTCTCCCCATCCCTCGCTCTCCCCATCTCTCCTCTCTCTCTCCCCATCAACAGAAGAAGGGTCTGCTGATAGCCTGTCTATGTCATGATCTGGACCATCGAGGATACAGTAACACCTACCTGCAGAAGTTTGACCATCCTCTAGCTGCCCTGTACAGCACGTCTACAATGGAGCAGCACCACTTCTCCCAGACTGTATCCATCCTGCAGGTAGGACTACCACACACACACACACACACACACACACACACACACACACACACACACACCCTGTTCACACACGCTTACTCAGCTGCCTTCCAAATGTTCCCCCGGGAGGGTCTTAACTCTTCAGACATTCCCCCCTAACAGCTGCTCTGTTATTAACCGGTGTCCCCTCCCAATTCAAATTCCTCATCTTTGGTGGGTGATGATCAGGTACCCTGAATCCTTGTCCACAGAAGCGTCAGTGTTGTGTCAATTCTAATGGAAGATATTTCAATTAAGAAAGCAATTTGAATTTAAAACTTCAAAAGTGGATTTATTTTTAATAAATAGCTTTTACTTTGACATTTATTGAGATGTCATTGAAAATAGATGTCCTTTTTCAGTTATTGAATTGCAATCTCAGTTTACTTCCTGAATTAACAGGCTTCAATTTCAAATTGACCACAAAAACTTGCAAAGTATCCAAACTACCCTGAACATTCCAGGACCTACTGCACTCCCATGATGTACCCTCTGGTTATCCCACCTAAGCTGTACTCGCAGGATGTACCCTCTGGCTATCCCACCTAAGCTATACTCCCAGGATGTACCCTCTGGCTATCCCACCTAAGATATACTCCCAGGATGTACCCTCTGGCTATCCCACCTAAGCTGGTACTCCCATGATGTACCCTCTGGTTATCCCACCTAAGCTATACTCCCATGATGTACCCTCTGGTTATCCCACCTAAGCTGTACTCGCAGGATGTACCCTCTGGCTATCCCACCTAAGCTGGTACTCCCAGGATATACCCTCTGGCTATCCCACCTAAGCTATACTCCCAGGATGTACCCTCTGGCTATCCCACCTAAGCTGGTACTCCCAGGATGTACCCTCTGGCTATCCCACCTAAGCTATACTCCCAGGATGTACCCTCTGGCTATCCCACCTAAGCTATACTCCCAGGATGTACCCTCTGGCTATCCCCCTAAGCTATACTCCCAGGATGTACTCTCTGGCTATCCCACCTAAGCTATACTCCCAGGATGTACCCTCTGGCTATCCCACCTAAGCTGGTACTCCCAGGATGTACCCTCTGGCTATCCCGCCTAAGCTATACTCCCAGGATGTACCCTCTGGCTATCCCACCTAAGCTATACTCCCAGGATGTACTCTCTGGCTATCCCACCTAAGCTATACTCCCAGGATGTACCCTCTGGCTATCCCACCTAAGCTATACTCCCAGGATGTACCCTCTGGCTATCCCACACCTAAGCTGGTACTCCCAGGATGTACCCTCTGGCTATCCCACCTAAGATATACTCCCAGGATGTACCCTCTGGCTATCCCACCTAAGCTGGTACTCCCAGGATGTACCCTCTGGCTATCCCACCTAAGCTATACTCCCAGGATGTACCCTCTGGCTATCCCACCTAAGCTATACTCCCAGGATGTACCCTCTGGCTATCCCACCTAAGCTGGTACTCCCAGGATGTACCCTCTGGCTATCCCACCTAAGCTATACTCCCAGGATGTACCCTCTGGCTATCCCACCTAAGCTATACTCCCAGGATGTACCCTCTGGCTATCCCACCTAAGCTGAGCGGAACTCCTCGTAAGCGGAGCGTTTGCTTTTTATTGATCTCTTTGTTTCCCATAGCTGGAAGGGCACAATGTTTTCTCCAACCTGACTTCCAGTGAGTACGAGCAGGTGTTAGAGATCATCCGCAAGGCCATCATCGCTACAGACCTGGCGCTCTACTTCGGCAACCGCAAACAGCTAGCTGAGCTACTGACCACGGAGGCACTGGACCTAGACAACCACCAACACAGGTCAGAGGTCAGGGGGTCGTACACATACACACTTTAGACATAACGCAAGGCACACACACACACAAACACTGGACATATTCTCTGATACATCTGGAAATAGATAATTTAAAAAAATGTATATATATATATATTTACTTTTCTTTCCCCAGGGACCGTGTGATTGGTCTGATGATGACAGCATGTGACCTGTGTTCCGTTACCAAGCTGTGGCCAATCACACGACTCACGGCTAATGACATCTACGCTGAGTTCTGGGCCGAGGTGCGGTGGTATAATTCACTACGACATCTCTATTCTTGTAACGTGGTAGACTAGTGGTTAGAGTGTAGGGACGGCAGGTAGCCTAGTGGTTAGAGTGTAGGGACGGCAGGTAGCCTAGTGGTTAGAGTGTAGGGACGGCAGGTAGCCTAGTGGTTAGAGTGTAGGGACGGCAGGTAGCCTAGTGGTTAGAGTGTAGGGGGGGCAGGTAGCCTAGTGGTTAGAGTGTAGGGGGGCAGGTAGCCTAGTGGTTAGAGTGTAGGGACGGCAGGTAGACTAGTGGTTAGAGTGTAGGGACGGCAGGTAGACTAGTGGTTAGAGTGTAGGGACGGCAGGTAGACTAGTGGTTAGAGTGTAGGGACGGCAGGTAGACTAGTGGTTAGAGTGTAGGGACGGCAGGTAGACTAGTGGTTAGAGTGTAGGGGGCAGGTAGCCTAGTGGTTAGAGTGTAGGGACGGCAGGTAGACTAGTGGTTAGAGTGTAGGGACGGCAGGTAGCCTAGTGGTTAGAGTGTAGGGACGGCAGGTAGACTAGTGGTTAGAGTGTAGGACGGCAGGTAGCCTAGTGGTTAGAGTGTAGGGACGGCAGGTAGCCTTGTGGTTAGTGTAGGGACGGGAGGTAGCCTAGCGGTTAGAGTGTAGGGACGGCAGGTAGCCTAGTGGTTAGAGTGTAGGGACGGCAGGTAGCCTAGTGGTTAGAGTGTAGGGACGGCAGGTAGACTAGTGGTTAGAGTGTAGGGACGGCAGGTAGCCTAGTGGTTAGAGTGTAGGGACGGCAGGTAGCCTTGTGGTTAGTGTAGGGACGGGAGGTAGCCTAGCGGTTAGAGTGTAGGGACGGCAGGTAGCCTAGTGGTTAGAGTGTAGGGACGGCAGGTAGCCTTGTGGTTAGAGTGTAGGGGCGGCAGGTAGCCTAGTGGTTAGAGTGTAGGGACGGCAGGTAGCCTAGTGGTTAGAGTGTAGGGGCGCCAGGTAGCCTAGTGGTTAGAGTGTTGGACTTGTAACCGAAAGGTTGTTAGATCAAATCCCCGAGCTGACAAGGTAAAAATCTGTCGTTCTGCCCCTGAACAGGCAGTTAACCCACTGTTCCTAGACCGTCATTGAAAATAAGAATTTGTTCTGAAACTGACTTGCCAAGTTAAAGAAAAGGTTAAACAATATATATTTTTAAAAATTGCTGTAAGGAGTTAATTCGTCACATGAGTGGTTCATAGTGCTCATCAATAAGAACTTTTTAGTGGTGAAAGAGTTCTACTTAGAAGATTTTAGTGGTGAAAGGGTTCTACTTAGAACCTTTTAGTGGTGAAAGGGTTCTACTTAGAACCTTTTAGAGGTGAAAGGGTTCTACTTAGAACCTTTTAGAGGTGAAAGGGTTCTACTTAGAACCTTTTAGCGGTGAAAGGGTTCTACTTAGAACCTTTTAAGGCCTCTACTTAGAACCTTTTAGTGGTGAAAGGGTTCTACTTAGAACCTTTTAGTGGTGAAATAGTTCTACTTAGATCATTTTAGTGGTGAAAGAGTTCTACTTGAAACTAAAAAATAGTTATTTTCAGCCGAAGAACCCTTTTAGGTTCTAGAGAGCAGCTTTTTCTCTCAGAGTGTACTACTGCTTTATGGAGTTAATCAATTCCTTCATTCTATATGATTCTGAATAAATTGATCATAGTACTCAAAATGTCATCAGGTGTCACTTTCTTTTGTCCTTTAATCTCAATAACCTCCTCCATTCTACCTCATCTCTTTCTGCCATCATCCTCCTGTAACTTCTTTTCTCCTTTCCCTCCCTCCTTTATCTCCTCTCCTCCTCCTTTCCTCCTCCCTTCTTTATCTCCTCTCCTCCTCCTTTCCTCCTCCCTTCTTTATCTCCTCTGCTGCTTTTCTCCTCCTCCTCCTCTCCTCCCTTCTTTATCTCCTCTCCTCCTCCTCTCCTCCTCCTCCTCCTTTCCTCCTCCCTTCTTTATCTCCTCTCCTCCTCCTCCTCTTCTCCTCCCTTCTTAATCTCCTCTCCTCCTCCTCCTCCTCCTCTCCTCCCTTCTTAATCTCTCCTCTCCTCCTCCTCCTCTTCTCCTCCCTTCTTTATCTCCTCTCCTCCTCCTCCTCCTCTCCTCCCTTCTTAATCTCCTCTCCTCCTCCTCTTCTCCTCCCTTCTTTATCTCCTCTCCTCCTCCTCCTCCTCCTCTCCTCCCTTCCCTCTTAATCTCCTCTCCTCCTCCTCCTCTTCTCCTCCTTCTTTATCTCCTCTCCTCCTCCTCCTCCTCTCCTCCCTTCTTAATCTCCTCTCCTCTCCTCCTCCTCCTCTTCTCCTCCCTTCTTTATCTCCTCTCCTCCTCCTCCTCTTCTCCTCCCTTCTTAATCTCCTCTCCTCCTCCTCCTCCTCTCCTCCCTTCTTAATCTCCTCTCCTCCCCTCCTCCTCCTCTCCTCCCTTCTTTATCTCCTCTCCTCCTCCTCCTCCTCCTCCTCTCCTCCTCCTCTCCTCCTCTCCTCTACAGGGGATGAGATGAAGAAGATAGGTATACAGCCCATCCCTATGATGGACAGAGATAAGAAGGAAGAGGTTCCTCAGGGGCAGGTAAGAACTACACACACACACACACACACACACACACACACACACACACACACACACACACACACACACACACACACACACACACACACACACACACACACACACACTAAGAATAACATTACCTGGGCTGTGTCTCATTCTGGCTCGATGTTCCCTCCCCTCTGCCCTTGTTCCCTCACCTTTACTGGATTCTCCTTGTCTGTTTTTCTAGGTGGGGTTCTACAATGCTGTTGCACTCCCATGTTATACCACTTTATCTGAGCTCTTCCCCCCTTCCAGCCCTCTTCTACAAGCCTGCAAGTGAGTAAGATACTGTACAATACCCACACAGTATATTATATAGACTATCCACACAGTATATTATATAGACTACACACACAGTATATTATATAGACTATCCACACAGTATATTACATAGACTATCCACACAGTACATTATATAGACTACACACACAGTATATTATATAGACTAACACACAGTATATTATATAGACTACACACACAGTATATTATATAGACTATCCACACAGTATATTATATAGACTACACACACAGTATATTATATAGACTATCCACACAGTACATTATATAGACTACACACACAGTATATTATATAGACTATCCACACAGTACATTATATAGACTACACACACAGTATATTATATAGACTACACACACAGTATATTATATAGACTACACACACAGTATATCATATAGACTACCCACACAATATATTATATAGACTACACACACAGTATATTATATAGACTAACACACTGTATATTATATAGACTAACACACTGTATATTATATAGACTACACACACAGTATATTATATAGACTACACACACAGTATATCATATAGACTACCCACACAATATATTATATAGACTACATACACAGTATATTATATAGACTACACACACTGTATATTATATAGACTACCCACACAGTATATTATATAGACTACCCACACAATATATTATATAGACTACACACACAGTATATTATATAGACTAACACACTGTATATTATATAGACTACACACACAGTATATTATATAGACTACACACACTGTATATTATATAGACTACACACACAGTATATTATATAGACTACACACACAGTATATTATATAGACTACATAGACTACATACACTGTCATTAAAACTCGTTTTTCAACCACTCCACAAATTTCTTGTTAACAAACTATAGTTTTGGCAAGTCGATTAGGACATCTACTTTCTGCATGACACAAGTCATTTTTCCAACAATTGTTTACAGACAGATTATTTCACTGTTTTACAATTCCCGTGGGTTAGAAGTTTAGATACACTAAGTTGACTGTGCCTATAAACAGCATGGAAAATGCCAGATAATGATGTCATGGCTTTAGAAGCTTCTGGTAGACTAATTGACATCATTTGAATCAATTAGAGGTGAACCTGTGGATGTATTTCAAGGCCTACCTTCAAACTCAGTGCCTCTTTGCTTGACATCATGGGAAAATCTAAAGAAATCAGCCAAGACCTCAGAAAATAAATTGTAGACCTCCACAAGTCTGGTTCATCCTTGGGAGCAATTCTCAAACGCCTGACGCCTGTACAAACAATAGTATGTAAGTATAAACACCATGGGACCACGCAGCCGTCATACCGCTCAGGAAGGAGACACGTTCTGTCTCCTAGAGATGAATGTACTTTGGTGCGAAAAGTGCATATCAATCCCAGAACAACAGCAAAGGACCTTGTGAAGATTCTGGAGGAAACAGGTACAAAAGTATCTATATCCACAGTAAAACGAGTCCTATATCGACATAACCTGAAAGGCCGCTCAGCAGCTTCAAAACCGCCATAAAAAAGCTAGACTACGGTTTGCAACTGCACATGGGGACAAAGATCATACTTTTGGAGAAATGTCCTCTGGTCTGATGAAACAAAAATCTAACTGTTTGGCCATAATGACCATCGTTATGTTTGGAGGAAAAAGGGGACGCTTGCAAGCCGAAGAACACCATCCCAACCGTGAAGCACGGGGTGGCAGCATCATGTTGTGGGGTGCTTTGCTGCAGGAGGGACTGGTGCAATTCTCAAAATAGATGGCGTCACGAGGGAGGAAAATTACGTGGATTTATTGAAGAAACATCTCAAGACATCAGTCAGGAAGTTAAAGCTTGGTCGCAAATGGGTCTTCCGAATGGACAATGACCTCAAGCATACTTCCAAAGTTGAGCCAAAATGGCTTAAGGACAACAAAGTCAAGGTATTGGAGGGGCCATCACAAAGCCCTGACCTCAATCCTAATGAAAATGTGTTGGCAGAACTGAAAAAGCGTGTGCGAGCAAGGAGGCCTACAAACCTGACTCAGTTAAACCAGCTCTTTCAGGAGGATGGGCCAAAATTCACCCAACTTATTGTGGGAAGTTTGACCAAAGTTTAAATTGTTTAAGGCAATGCTACCAAATACTAATTGAGTGTATGTAAACTTCTGACCCACTGGAAATGAAATAAAAGCTGAAATAAATTATTATCTACTATTATTCTGATATTTCACATTCTTAAAATAAAGTGGTGATCCTTTACCAGGATCAAATGTCAGGAATTGTGAAAATTGTATATACATGTAAATGTATTTGGCTAAGGTGTATGTAAACCTTGACTATGACTACAAATGAATATACACACACACACACACTCAGAGAGATACACACACACACAAACAGATACACACACAGATATATATACACACACACACACAGAGATACACGCAGATATATACACACACACACAGAGATATATATATATATACACACACACACACAGATACACAAGCGCAGATAAACACACACACACAAACAGATACACACACACACAGAGATACACACAGATATATACACACACACAGAGATAGACACAATCTACTTCCCTTAACATTGTAGTCATTTAACAGATGCTTTGATCCAGAGTGCCATACATCTACAGATAGCTAGGTGAGACAACCACATTTAGTCCATTCATCTACAGATAGCTAGGTGAGACAACCACATTTAGTCCATTCATCTACAGATAGCTAGGTCATTTAGTCCATACATCTACAGATAGCTAGGTGAGACAACCACATTTAGTCCATACATCTACAGATAGCTAGGTGAGACAACCACATTTAGTCCATTCATCTACAGATAGCTAGGTGAGACAACCACATTTAGTCCATTCATCTTCAGATAGCTAGGTGAGACAACCACATTTAGTCCATTCATCTACATATAGCTAGGTGAGACAACCACATTTAGTCCATTCATCTACAGATAGCTAGGTGAGACAACCACATTTAGTCCATTCATCTTCAGATAGCTAGGTGAGACAACCACATTTAGTCCATTCATCTACAGATAGCTAGGTGAGACAACCACATTTAGTCCATTCATCTACAGATAGCTAGGTGAGACAACCACATTTAGTCCATTCATCTTCAGATAGCTAGGTGAGACAACCACATTTAGTCCATTCATCTTCAGATAGCTAGGTTAGACAACCACATTTAGTCCATTCATCTACAGATAGCTAGGTGAGACAACCACATTTAGTCCATTCATCTTCAGATAGCTAGGTTAGACAACCACATTTAGTCCATTCATCTACAGATAGCTAGGTTAGACAACCACATTTAGTCCATTCATCTACAGATAGCTAGGTTAGACAACCACATTTAGTCCATTCATCTACAGATAGCTAGGTTAGACAACCACATTTAGTCCATTCATCTACAGATAGCTAGGTTAGACAACCACATTTAGTCCATTCATCTTCAGATAGCTAGGTGAGACAACCACATTTAGTCCATTCATCTACAGATAGCTAGGTGAGACAACCACATTTAGTCCATTCATCTACAGATAGCTAGGTGAGACAACCACATTTAGTCCATTCATCTTCAGATAGCTAGGTTAGACAACCACATTTAGTCCATTCATCTTCAGATAGCTAGGTGAGACAACCACATTTAGTCCATTCATCTTCAGATAGCTAGGTGAGACAACCACATTTAGTCCATTCATCTACAGATAGCTAGGTTAGACAACCACATTTAGTCCATTCATCTTCAGATAGCTAGGTTAGACAACCACATTTAGTCCATTCATCTACAGATAGCTAGGTTAGACAACCACATTTAGTCCATTCATCTACAGATAGCTAGGTTAGACAACCACATTTAGTCCATTCATCTTCAGATAGCGAGGTGAGACAACCACATTTAGTCCATTCATCTACAGATAGCTAGGTTAGACAACCACATTTAGTCCATTCATCTTCAGATAGCTAGGTTAGACAACCACATTTAGTCCATTCATCTACAGATAGCTAGGTGAGACAACCTCATATCACATTTAGTCCATTCATCTTCAGATAGCTAGGTTAGACAACCACATTTAGTCCATTCATCTACAGATAGCTAGGTTAGACAACCACATTTAGTCCATTCATCTTCAGATAGCTAGGTGAGACAACCACATTTAGTCCATTCATCTTCAGATAGCTAGGTTAGACAACCACATTTAGTCCATTCATCTACAGATAGCTAGGTGAGACAACCACATTTAGTCCATTCATCTACAGATAGCTAGGTGAGACAACCACATTTAGTCCATTCATCTACAGATAGCTAGGTGAGACAACCACATTTAGTCCATTCATCTACAGATAGCTAGGTTAGACAACCACATTTAGTCCATTCATCTACAGATAGCTAGGTGAGACAACCACATTTAGTCCATTCATCTACAGATAGCTAGGTGAGACAACCACATTTAGTCCATTCATCTACAGATAGCTAGGTTAGACAACCACATTTAGTCCATTCATCTACAGATAGCTAGGTTAGACAACCACATTTAGTCCATTCATCTTCAGATAGCTAGGTGAGACAACCTCATATCACATTTAGTCCATTCATCTTCAGATAGCTAGGTGAGACAACCTCATATCATATTTAGTCCATTCATCTACAGATAGCTCGGTGAGACAACCTCATATCACATTTAGTCCATTCATCTTCAGATAGCTAGGTGAGACAACCACATTTAGTGCATTCATCTTCAGATAGCTAAGTTAGACAACCACATTTAGTCCATTCATCTACAGATAGCTAGGTTAGACAACCACATTTAGTCCATTCATCTTCAGATAGCGAGGTGAGACAACCTCATATCACATTTAGTCCATTCATCTTCAGATAGCTAGGTGAGACAACCTCATATCACATTTAGTCCATTCATCTACAGATAGCTCGGTGAGACAACCTCATATCACATTTAGTCCATTCATCTTCAGATAGCTAGGTGAGACAACCACATTTAGTACATTCATCTTCAGATAGCTAAGTTAGACAACCACATTTAGTCCATTCATCTACAGATAGCTAGGTGAGACAACCACATTTAGTCCATTCATCTACAGATAGCTAAGAACAATCAAGCAACAGCAAAGTCAGAGCTAATAGTACCAGTAGTGGTCCCAGCTCAGTTGGTAGAGCATGGCGCTTGTAACGCCAGGGTAGTGGGTTCGATCCCCGGGACCACCCATCGTAGAATGTATGCACACATGACTGTAAGTCGCTTTGGATAAAGCGTCTGCTAAATGGCATATATTATTATTATATTATTATTTTAGTAAAAATCCCTTTGGTATTCTGATTGTGTTTCCACAGGGAGAACCTTGGTCAGTGGGAGAAGATAGTAAATGGAGAGGAGGTGGACAGTGGAGTGAGAGGAGTGTGGGCTCCGTCAGAGCCTGTTGACCCCAGGGCAGAGCCTGTTGACCCCAGGGCAGAGCCTGTTGACCCCAGGGCAGAGCCTGTTGATCCCAGGGCAGAGCCTGTTGACCCCAGGGCAGAGCCTGTTGACCCCAGGGCAGAGCCTGTTGATCGCAGGGTAGAGCCCAGCACTGAGGAACCATCGAACCACGACTCAGGCCCTGTGAAGGTGGACAACTGACTGGCAATGAAGCCACGGCTCGCCCTCACTACTTCACAAGTCAATACGCCCTCAACACATCCCCTGCCATTAACAGGGACTACTTCCTGTCTGAACTGTTAGAGAGCCTCACTTCATGCTGAAACAGGAAGGAGGGGAACACATGCGTAGGGACTAGGGAAGGTGATTGGTGGATTTGACAAACAAGGGGATTCTTTTCAGGACCACACAGTTACCTCATTGGGTGAGGGAGGTGAGGAGTAAACCCTGCCAGTGTTCATTGCTCCGTAGACACACGGATGGACGGCTGGAGGACAGCGGGCTCTTGTTCATTAGGCACGAAACGGAAGCTAACGGGCAGAAACAGGGAGGAACTACCTGGACTTGTCCTTGAGGTGGGGACTCACCTGATCAACTCCACTGCTCGGGAACCAATTCATACCGATCCAAATGGATCCATATGTCTGTGGTGTTGGTTTTTTTTTGGTCTGTTTTAGTTGGTTTGTTTTTAATAGATTTAAATTGTGGCTGGTTTGTTTTATGTTCCGGTCTTGTGATTTGCAGAGGCCTTTAGTCTTTACACTCTAATCCTTTAAAAAGGATCAGGAGGTGTGAAATCTTGACTGTTTTTTTGGTTTGTTTTTTGTCGTTTCAGACTTTATGAATGTGTCTGAAATGGCACCCTAATCCACTACATAGTGCACTACTTTTGACCGGAGCAATATGGGCCCTGTTCAAAAGTAGTGCACTGTATTGGTACTGTTTGTTTGCCTGCAGCGGTAGACTGACTAACTTATCGCAAGCAGAAATACATGGGAGGAGGTGGTTGGCTCTCAAAGAGAGACAGAAATAATGTTTATTAGCATGTTGCAACGAATGTTCTAGAATGTTTTCTGGCACTTTGAGCAACAAAGTGTTTTTGCAGTACTTGAATGAAGACATATCGAAAAAACAAACATACAGCCCTTGTCTATTCTATTCAGAAACAGCGTCTTGTGTAAAGCACAGACAGATAAAGTTTGTGTGACCAACAGGGCTGAGTTAGATCATGTCAACATTTAGCAAGTCGTGTCACATGAGGGTCACAATGTTCTATGCAGAAATAGCACCCAACACCCAGGCAGACCTGAGTTCAAACATTTTTTGAAATAATTTCAAATACTTCATCTGGGCTTGATTGAGCTTGCCTGGCACAATAAAACAATTAGAAGAGTTGCAAGTGTAAAAAAAAAGTGCAACTGCCCATCTGGTAATATATGCAGGCTAAAGCAATTGCTAAAGTATTTGAAAGATTTCCAATAGTATTTAAACCTACCAGGTCTGCATCTCGCCACCCCGATACTTGCCACAATCAGTCTTTTAGGTTCTAGAACCCAGAATCTTGGGCAATCAGTCTTTTAGGTTCTAGAACCCAGAGCTTTAGGCAATCAGTCTTTTAGGTTCTAGAACCCAGAATCTTGGGCAATCAGTCTTTTAGGTTCTAGAACCCAGAATCTTGGGCAATCAATCTTTTAGGTTCTAGAACCCAGAACCTTGGGCAATCAGTCTGTTTTTGAGCTCTAGTTGTAGACTGGTCTCAGATCTGTTTGTGCTGTCTTACCAACTAGAACAGCTCCTGAGTCAAGTCCAATGGTACATTGATTCTCTGTACTGCGTTCATAGCACACCAAGGCACAGGACAAACATGCACATTGCTACAACGTTGATTTAAAAGGAATAGATATTGATTGATAGCCAGCACATTATGTCAAGACAGCAGGCATAAGGAATACTCTATAGGGTTGCACATTTTCCTTAACTTTCCCAAGTTTCCCAAGACTCTTGGAATAACGGGGAAATAAGGAGGAAATCAAGGAATCCGTCAACCAGGATTTCTGGAAAACCGGGAAATTTGGGAAAGTTACCACGATTAATACAGTATCATTTATCATTTGAAAACATTGATTTTGTGAATAATACTATATACCTCAATTAATCTAATATCGACAGTAAATTTTCTTTGATATTTTTCTTACCATTTCCAGTTGTATTCATAAAACTTTTGAGGTATATGTATGATAATCGGCCCGTAGCATTGTCACTTGCTTGTTCTATCCAAACGGTCTCCTTGCTCCCTGTGCGTCTCTGCCACATGTGCTGGAGCCCCTGAAGTGCTGGAGCATGTCCATGTCACATAAACAACAAAAGCCGGTGAGTGCATTGCTGATGTAGTTTTTTGCTTGAGATGTAAAGGCCTGCTCTCTCAGTGATTACATTTTGTGCTGATAATCGGCCCGTAGCATCCAAACGGTGCCGTCCCTTCCTCTCCGCTGTCTCACCGTTTCAGTTGGTGGTGGCACAGGCACCTGCTCAGTGCGCACTGTTCTGGCTTTGTTATAGTTAGGCCTCGGGGGTGTAGGTTCACGATGAGGCTTAGTCCTCGAGGGTGTAGGTTCAGGATGAGACTTAGTCCTCGGGGTGTAGGTTCACGATGAGGCTTAGTCCTCGAGGGTGTAGGTTCAGGATGAGGCTTAGTCCTCAGAGGTGTAGGTTCAGGATGAAGCTTAGTCCTCGGGGCTGTAGGTTCAGGATGAGACTTAGTCCTCGGGGTGTAGGTTCAGGATGAGGCTTAGTCCTCGGGGTGTCGGTTCAGGATGAGGCTTAGTCCTCGGGGCTGTAGGTTCAGGATGAGGCTTAGTCCTCTAGGGGTGTAGGTTCAGGATGAGGCTTAGTCCTCGAGGGTGTAGGTTCAGGATGAGGCTTAGTCCTCGGAGGTGTAGGTTCAGGATGAGGCTTAGTCCTCGGGGTGTAGGTTCAGGATGAGGCTTAGTCCTCAGGGGTGTAGGTTCAGGATGAGGCTTAGTCCTTGAGGGTGTAGGTTCAGGATGAGGCTTAGTCCTTGGAGGTGTAGGTTCAGGATGAGGCTTAGTCCTCGGAGGTGTAGGTTCAGGATGAGGCTTAGTCCTCGAGGGTGTAGGTTCAGGATGAGGCTTAGTCCTCGGAGGTGTAGGTTCAGGATGAGGCTTAGTCCTCGGGGGTGTAGGTTCAGGATGAGTCTTAGGCCTCGGGGTGTAGGTTCAGGTTGAGGCTTAGTCCTCGGGGGTGTAGTTGTCCCATGGTGTTTATGTTTGCGTGCTATTGTTTGTACAGATGAACTTCAGGCATTTGGAAATTGCTCACAAGGATGAACCAGACTTGTGGAGGTCTACAATTTATTTTCTGAGGTCTTGGCTGATTTCTTTAGATTTTCCCATGATGTCAAGCAAAGAGGCGCTGAGTTTGAAGGTAGGCCTTGAAATACATCCACAGGTACACCTCCAATTGACTCAAATGATATCAATTAGCCTATCAGAAGCTTCTAAAGCCATGACATCATTATCTGGCATTTTCCAAGCTGTTTATAGGCACAGTCAACTTAGTTTATGTAAACTTCTGACCCACTGGAATTGTAATACAGTGAATTATAAGTGTCATGCACAAAGTAGATGTCCTAACCGACTTGCGAAAACTATAGTTTGTTAACAAGAAATTTGTGGAGTGTTTGAAAAACAAGTTTTAATGACTCCAACCTAAGTGTATGTAAACTTCCGACTTCAACTGTATGTGTGAAATTAGATTTGGTACTGTTTAGGTTAGGTTTTGAGGCAATTATTGGGGTGATTATCAACTGGGCCCGGCACCTTCCACTGAAGGAGGAGCAGGTCCTACTGTAGGGAGAAGGAGGTGAGCAGGCCCTACTGTAGGGAGAAGGGGGAGCAGGTCCTACTGTAGGGAGAAGGAAGGGAGCAGGTCCTACTGTAGGGAGAAGGAAGGGAGCAGGTCCTACTGTAGGGAGAAGGAAGGGAGCAGATCCTACTATAGGGAGAAGGAGGATGCAGGTCCTACTGTAGGGAGAAGGAGGGAGCAGGTCCTACTGTAGGGAGGAGGGATCAGGTCCTACTGTAGGGAGAAGGAAGGGAGCAGGTCCTACTGTAGGGAGAAGGAGGATGCAGGTACTACTGTATGGAGAAGGAGGGAGCAGGTCCTACTGTAGGGAGAAGGAAGGGAGCATGTCCTACTGTAGGTAGAATGAGGGGGAGCAGACCCTACTGTAGGGAGAAGGAGGGGGAGCAGGTCCTACTGTAGGGAGTAGGAGGGAGCAGGTCATACTGTAGGGAGAAGGAGCAGAGCAGGTCCTACTGTAGGGAGAAGGAGGGTAGGAGGTCCTACTGAAGGGAGAAGGAAGGGAGCAGGTCCTACTGTATGGAGAAGGAAGGGAGCAGGTCCTACTGTAGGGAGAAGGAGGGATCAGGTCCTACTGTAGGGAGAAGGAGGGAGCAGGTCCTACTGTAGGGAGAAGGAGGGAGCAGGTCCTACTGTAGGGAGGAGGGATCAGGTCCTACTGTAGGGAGAAGGAGGATGCAGGTCCTAATGTAGGGAGAAGGAGGGAGCAGGTCCTACTGTAGGTAGAATGAGGGGGAGCAGACCCTACTGTAGGGAGAAGGAGGGAGCAGGTCCTACTGTAGGGAGAAGGAGGGGAGCAGGCCCTACTGTAGGGAGAAGGAAGGGAGCAGGCCCTACTGTAGGGAGAAGGAGGGTAGGAGGTCCTACTGTAGGGACAAGGAAGGGAGCAGGTCCTACTGCAGGGAGAAGGAAGGGAGTAGGCCCTACTGTAGGGAGAAGGAAGGGAGCAGGTCCTACTGTAGGGAGAAGGAGGGGAGCAGGTCCTACTGTATGGAGAAGGAAGGGAGCAGGTCCTACTGTAGGGAGAAGGAGGATGCAGGTCCTACTGTAAGGAGAAGGAAGGGAGCATGTTCTACTGTAGGTAGAATGAGGGGGGAGCAGACCCTACTGTAGGGAGAAGGAGGGGAGCAGGTCCTACTGTAGGGAGAAGGAGCTGAGCAGGTCATACTGTAGGGAGAAGGAGCAGAGCAGGTCCTACTGTAGGAGAAGGAGGGGAGCAGGTCCTACTGTAGGGAGAAGGAAGGGAGCAGGTCCTACTGTATGGAGAAGGAAGGGAGCAGGTCCTACTGTAGGGAGAAGGAGGGTAGGAGGTCCTACTGTAGGGGGAAGGAAGGGAGCAGGTCCTACTGTAGGGAGAAGGAAGGGAGTAGGCCCTACTGTAGGGAGAAGGGAGCGGGTCCTACTGTAGGGGAGAAGGAAGGAGCAGGTCCTACTGTATGGTGAAGGAAGGGAACAGGTCCTACTGTAGGGAGAAGGAAGGAGCAGGTCCTACCTTATGGAGAAGGAAGGGAGCAGGTCCTACTGTAGGGAGAAGGAGGGACCAGGTCCTACTGTAGGAAGAAGGAGGGAGCAGGTCCTACTGTAGGGAGAAGGAGTGAGCAGGTCCTACTGTAGGGAGAAGGAAGGGAGCAGGTCCTACTGTAGGGAGAAGGAGGGAGTAGGTCCTACTGTAGGGAGAAGGAGGGAGCAGATCCTACTGTAGGGAGAAGGATTTGAGCAGGCCCTACTGTAGGGAGAAGGGGGGAGTAGGTCCTACTGTAGGGAGAAGGAAGGGAGCAGGTCCTACTCTTTGGAGAAGGAAGGGAGCAGGTCCTACTGTAGGGAGAAGGAGGAAGCAGGTCCTACTGTAGGGTGAAGGAGGGAGCAGGTCCTACTGTAGGGAGAAGGAAGGGAACAGGTCCTACTGTAGGTAGAAGGAGGGGGTGCAGACCCTACTGTAGGGACAAGGAAGGGAGCAGGTCCTTCTGTAGGGAGAAGGAAGAGAGCAGATCCTACTGTAGGGAGAAGGAAGGGAGAAGGAGGGGAGCAGGCCCTACTATAGTGAGACGGAAGGGAGCAGGTCCTACTGTAGGGAGAAGGAGGGAGCAGGTCATACTGTAGGGAGAAGGAGGGAGCAGGTCCTACTGTAGGGAGAAGGAAGGAGCAGGTCCTACCTTATGGAGAAGGAAGGGAGCAGGTCCTACTGTAGGGAGAAGGAGGGATCAGGTCCTACTGTAGGGAGAAGGAGGGAGCAGGTCCTACTATAGGGAGAAGGAGTGAGCAGGTCCTACTGTAGGGAGAAGGAAGGGAGCAGGTCCTACTGTAGGGAGAAGGAGGGAGTATGTCCTACTGTAGGGAGAAGGAGGGAGCAGGTCCTACTGTAGGGATTAGGAAGGGAGCAGGTCCTACTGTAGGTAGAAGGAGGGGTGCAAACCCTACTGTAGGGAGAAGGAAGGGAGCAGGTCCTTCTGTAGGGAGAAGGAAGAGAGCAGATCCTACTGTAGGGAGAAGGAAGGGAGAAGGAGGGGAGCAGGCCCTACTATAGTGAGAAGGAAGGGAGAAGGAGGGAGCAGGTCCTACTGTAGGTAGAATGAGGGGGAGCAGACCCTACTGTAGGGAGAGGGAGGGGAGCAGGTCCTACTGTAGGGAGAAGGAGGGGAGCAGGCCCTACTGTAGGGAGAATGAGGGGAGCAGGTCCTACTGTAGGGAGAAGGAAGGGAGCAGGTCCTACTGTAGGGAGAAGGAAGGGAGCAGGTCCTACTGTAGGGAGAAGGAAGGGAGCGGGTCCTTCTGTAGGGAGAAGGAAGGGAGCAGGTCCTACTGTATGGAGAAGGAAGGGAGCAGGTCCTACTGTAGGGAGAAGGAAGGAGCAGGTCCTACCTTATGGAGAAGGAAGGGAGCAGGTCCTACTGTAGGGAGAAGGAGGGATCAGGTCCTACTGTAGGGAGAAGGAGGGAGCAGGTCCTACTGTAGGGAGAAGGAGTGAGCAGGTCCTACTGTAGGGAGAAGGAAGGGAGCAGGTCCTACTGTAGGGATAAGGAGGAGTAGGTCCTACTGTAGGGAGAAGTAGGGAGCAGATCCTACTGTAGGGAGAAGGATTTGAGCAGGCCCTACTGTAGGGAGAAGTAGGGAGCAGGTCCTACTGTAGGAAGAAGGAAGGAGCAGGTCCTACTGTAGGGAGAAGGAAGGGAGCAGGTCCTACTGTATGTAGAAGGAAGGGAGCAGGTCCTACTGTATGGAGAAGGAAGGGAGCAGGTCCTACTGTAGGGAGAAGGAGGGAGCAGGTCCTACTGTAGGGAGAAGGAGGGGAGCAGGTCCCACTGTAGGGAGAAAGAGCACAGCAGGCCCTACTGTCGGGAGAAGGGGTGGTAGTGTGGGGGTGGTGGGAGTAGAGGGGTGTGGGTGATTCACCAAATGCACTGCAGTTAGTGCTAAACACGGCTGCTAGAATCTTGACTAGAACCAACACATTTGATCATATTACTCCAGTGCTAGCCTCTCTACACTGGCTTCCTGTTAAGGCTAGGGCTGATTTCAAAGCTTTACTGCTAACCTACAAAGCATTACATCTTTCTGATTTGGTCCTGCCGTACATACCTACATGTACGCTACGGTCACAACCATGCTGTTTATCTGACAGGTACTGGACCCCAACCCTGCTGTTTATCTGACTGGTATTAGACCACAACCCTGGTGGTTATCTTGACAGGTACTGGACCCCAACCCTACTGTTAATCTGACAGGTACTGGACCCCAGCCCTGCTGTTTATCTGACTGGTACTGGACCCCAACCCTGCTGTTTTTCTGACAGGTACTGGACCTCAACCCTGGTGGTTATCTGACAGGTACTGGACCTCAACCCTGCTGTTTATCTGACTGATGTTAGAACCCAACCCTGCTGTTTATCTGACTGGTATTAGACCCGAACCCTGCTGTTTATCTGATTTTATAACATGGCTGCATACAAGGGTACCAGTCAATATGCAGGGTACAAGGTAATAACATGGCTATATACACATGGTACCAGTACTGAGTTAATGTGCAGGGGTACAAGGTAATAACATGGCTATATACACATGGTACCAGTACTGAGTTAATGTGCAGGGGTACAAGGTAATAACATGGCTATATACACATGGTACCAGTACTGAGTTAATGTGCAGGGGTACAAGGTAATAACATGGCTATATACACATGGTACCAGTACTGAGTTAATGTGCAGGGGTACAAGGTAATAACATGGCTATATACACATGGTACCAGTACTGAGTGAATGTGCAGGGGTACAAGGTAATAACATGGCTATATACACAGGGTACCAGTACTGAGTTAATGTGCAGGGGTACAAGGTAATAACATGGCTATATACACATGGTACCAGTACTGAGTTAATGTGCAGGGGTACAAGGTAATAACATGGCTATATACACGGGGTACCAGTACTGAGTTAATGTGCAGGGGTACAAGGTAATTGAGGTAGATACTGTATATACAAGGGGTACCAGTTCCAGTCGATATGCAGGGGTAGGAGGTAATTGAGGTAGATACTGTATATACAAGGGGTACCAGTTACAGTCGATATGCAGGGGTAGGAGGTAATTGAGGTAGATACTGTATATACAAGGGGTACCAGTTCCAGTCGATATGCAGGGGTAGGAGGTAATTGAGGTAGATACTGTATATACAAGGGTACCAGTTACAGTCGATATGCAGGTATGGAGGTAATTGAGGTAGATACTGTATATACAAGGGGTACCAGTTCCAGTCGATATGCAGGGGTAGGAGGTAATTGAGGTAGATACTGTATATACAAGGGGTACCAGTTCCAGTCGATATGCAGGGGTAGGAGGTAATTGAGGTAGATACTGTATGTATAACTAGGAATAAAGTGATAGATAATAAACAGTAACAGCAGCGTATGTGATTAGTCAAAAAAGTTATTGCAAAAAGGGTCAATGCAGAATGTCCGGGAAGCTATTTGGTAAACTATTTAACTAACTATTTAGCAGTCTTATGGCTTGGGGGTAAAAGCTGTTCAGTGTCCTGTTGGTTCCAGACTTGGTACATCGGTGCTGCTTGCTGTGCGGTAGAAGAGAGAACCGTCTATGACTCGGGTGATAACGTAGTAGCAGAGAGAACAGTCTATGATTTATGTGATAATGCAGTAGCAGAGAGAACAGTATATGATTTATGTGATAATGCAGTAGCAGAGAGAACAGTCTATGGCAATAGCGATAATGCAGTAGCAGGGAGAACAGTCTATGACTAGAGCGATAATGCAGTAGCAGAGAGAACAGTCTATGACTTGGGTGATAATCCAGTAGCAGAGAGAACCGTCTATGGCTAGAGCGATAATGTAGTAGCAGAGAGAACAGTCTATGACTTGGGCGATAATCCAGTAGCAGAGAGAACAGTCTATGACTCGGGTGATAACGTAGTAGCAGAGAGAACAGTCTATGATTTATGTGATAATGCAGTAGCAGAGAGAACAGTCTATGGCTTGAGCGATAATGCAGTAGCAGAGAGAACAGTCTATGGCTATAGCGATAATGCAGTAGCAGGGAGAACAGTCTATGACTAGAGCGATAATGCAGTAGCAGAGAGAACAGTCTATGACTTGGGTGATAATCCAGTAGCAGAGAGAACAGTCTATGGCTAGAGCGATAATGTAGTAGCAGAGATAACAGTCTATAGCTAGAGTGATAATGTAGTAGCAGAGAGAACAGTCTATGGCTTGAGAAATAATGCAGTAGCAGAGAGAACAGTCTATGACTAGAGCGATAATGCAGTAGCAGAGAGAACAGTCTATGGCTTGGGCGATAATGCAGTAGCAGAGAGAACAGTCTATGGCTAGGGCGATAATGTAGTAGCAGAGAGAACAGTCTATGACTAGGGCGATAATGTAGTAGCAGAGAGAACAGTATATGCCTAGAGCGATAATGTAGTAGCAGAGAGAACAGTATGACTAGGGTGATAATGCAGTAGCAGAGAGAACAGTCTATGACTAGAGCGATAATGCAGTAGCAGAGAGAACAGTCTATGGCTTGGGCGATAATGCAGTAGCAGAGAGAACAGTCTATGGCTAGGGCGATAATGTAGTAGCAGAGAGAACAGTCTATGGCTAGGGCGATAATGTAGTAGCAGAGAGAACAGTCTATGACTAGGGCGATAATGTAGTAGCAGAGAGAACAGTATATGCCTAGAGCGATAATGTAGTAGCAGAGAGAACAGTATGACTAGGGTGATAATGCAGTAGCAGAGAGAACAGTCTATGACTAGAGCGATAATGCAGTAGCAGAGAGAACAGTCTATGGCTTGGGCGATAATGCAGTAGCAGAGAGAACAGTCTATGGCTAGGGCGATAATGTAGTAGCAGAGAGAACAGTCTATGACTAGGGCGATAATGTAGTAGCAGAGAAAACAGTATATGCCTAGAGCGATAATGTAGTAGCAGAGAGAACAGTATGACTAGGGTGATAATGCAGTAGCAGAGAGAACAGTCTATGACTATGGCGACAATGTAGTAGCAGAGAGAACAGTCTATAGCTAGAGTGATAATGCAGTAGCAGAGAGAACAGTCTATAGCTAGAGTGATAATGCAGTAGCAGAGAGAACAGTCTATGACTTGGGCGATAATGCAGTAGCAGAGAGAACAGTCTGGCTAGAGTGATAATGCAGTAGCAGAGAGAACAGTCTATGGCTCGAGTGATAATGCAGTAGCAGAGAGAACAGTCTATGACTAGAGCGATAATGCAGTAGCAGAGAGAACAGTCTATGACTAGAGCGATAATGCAGTAGCAGAGAGAACAGTCTATGGCTAGAGCGATAATGCAGTAGCAGAGAGAACAGTCTATGGCTAGAGCGATAATGCAGTAGCAGAGAGAACAGTCTATGGCTAGAGCGATAATGCAGTAGCAGAGAGAACAGTCTATGGCTAGAGCGAAAATGCAGTAGCAGAGAGAACAGTCTATGGCTAGAGCGATAATGCAGTAGCAGAGAGAACAGTCTATGGCTAGAGCGATAATGCAGTAGCAGAGAGAACAGTCTATGGCTAGAGCGATAATGCAGTAGCAGAGAGAACAGTCTATGGCTTGGGTGATAATGCAGTAGCAGAGAGAACAGTCTATGGCTTGGGTGATAATGCAGTAGCAGAGAGAACAGTCTATGACTTGGGTGATAATGCAGTAGCAGAGAGAACAGTCTGGCTAGAGTGATAATGCAGTAGCAGAGAGAACAGTCTATGGCTAGAGTGATAATGCAGTAGCAGAGAGAACAGTCTATAGCTAGAGTGATTTTTATTTTATTTTTTTATTTCACCTTTATTTAACCAGGTAGGCTAGTTGAGAACAAGTTCTCATTTGCAACTGCGACCTGGCCAAGATAAAGCATAGCAGTGTGAACAGACAACAGAGTTACACATGGAGTAAACAATTAGCAAGTCAATAACACAGTAGAAAAAAATGGGCAATCTATATACAATGTGTGCAAAAGGCATGAGGAGGTAGGCGAATAATACAATTTTGCAGATTAACACTGGAGTGATAAATGATCAGATGGGCATGTACAGGTAGAGATATTGGTGATATTGGTGTGCAAAAGAGCAGAAAAGTAAATAAATAAAAATAAAAACAGTATAAAAACAGTATGGGAATGAGGCAGGTGAAAAGGGTGAGCTATTTACCTATAGACTATGTACAGCTGCAGCGATCGGTTAGCTGCTCGGATAGCTGATGTTTGAAGTTGGTGAGGAGATAAAAGTCTCCAACTTCAGCGATTTTTGCAATTCGTTCCAGTCACAGGCAGCAGAGTACTGGAACGAAAGGCGGCCAAATGAGGTGTTGGCTTTAGGGATGATCAGTGAGATACACCTGCTGGAGCGCGTGCTACGGATGGGTGTTGCCATCGTGACCAGTGAACTGAGATAAGGCGGAGCTTTACCTAGCATGGACTTGTAAATGACCTGGAGCCAGTGGGTCTGGCGACGAATATGTAGTGAGGGCCAGCCGACTAGAGCATACAAGTCGCAGTGGTGGGTGGTATAAGGTGCTTTAGTGACAAAACGGATGGCACTGTGATAGACTGCATCCAGTTTGCTGAGTAGAGTGTTGGAAGCCATTTTGTAGATGACATCGCCGAAGTCGAGGATCGGTAGGATAGTCAGTTTTACTAGGGTAAGCTTGGCAGCGTGAGTGAAGGAGGCTTTGTTGCGGAATAGAAAGCCGACTCTGGATTTGATTTTTGATTGGAGATGTTTGATGTGAGTCTGGAAGGAGAGTTTGCAGTCTAGCCAGACACCTAGGTACTTATAGATGTCCACATATTCAAGGTTGGAACCATCCAGGGTGGTGATGCTAGTCGGGCATGCGGGTGCAGGCAGCGATCGGTTGAAAAGCATGCATTTGGTTTTACTCGCGTTTAAGAGCAGTTGGAGGCCACGGAAGGAGTGCTGTATGGCATTGAAGCTCGTTTGGAGGTTTGATAGCACAGTGTCCAATGACGGGCCGAAAGTATATAGAATGGTGTCGTCTGCGTAGAGGTGGATCAGGGAATCGCCCGCAGCAAGAGCAACATCATTGATATATACAGAGAAAAGAGTCGGCCCGAGTGAACCCTGTGGCACCCCATAGAGACTGCCAGAGGACCGGACAGCATGCCCTCTGATTTGACACACTGAACTCTGTCTGCAAAGTAATTGGTGAACCAGGCAAGGCAGTCATCCGAAAAACCGAGGCTGTTGAGTCTGCCGATAAGAATTTGGTGATTGACAGAGTCGAAAGCCTTGGCGAGGTCGATGAAGACGGCTGCACAGTACTGTCTTTTATCGATGGCGGTTATGATATCATTTAGTACCTTGAGTGTGGCTGAGGTGCACCCGTGACCGGCTCGGAAACCAGATTGCACAGCGGAGAAGGTACGGTGGGATTCGAGATGGTCAGTGACCTGTTTGTTGACTTGGCTTTCGAAGACCTTAGATAGGCAGGGCAGGATGGATATAGGTCTATAGCAGTTTGGGTCCAGGGTGTCTCCTCCTTTGAAGAGGGGGATGACTGCGGCAGCTTTCCAATCCTTGGGGATCTCAGACGATATGAAAGAGAGGTTGAACAGGCTGGTGATAGGGGTTGCGACAATGGCGGCAGATAGTTTCAGAAATAGCGGGTCCAGATTGTCAAGCCCAGCTGATTTGTACGGGTCCAGGTTTTGCAGCTCTTTCAGAACATCTGCTATCTGGATTTGGGTAAAGGAGAACCTGGAGAGGCTTGGGTGAGGAACTACGGGGCGGAGCTGTTGGCCGAGGTTGGAGTAGCCAGGCGGAAGGCATGGCCAGCCGTTGAGAAGTGCTTATTGAAGTTTTCGATAATCATGGATTTATCGGTGGAGACCGTGTTTCCTAGCCTCAGTGCAGTGGGCAGCTGGGAGGAGGTGCTCTTGTTCTCCATGGACTTCACAGTGTCCCAGAACTTTTTGGAGTTGGAGCTACAGGATGCAAACTTTTGCCTGAAGAAGCTGGCCTTAGCTTTCCTGACTGACTGCGTGTATTGGTTCCTGACTTCCCTGAACAGTTGCATATCACGGGGGCTATTCGATGCTATTGCAGTCCGCCACAGGATGTTTTTGTGCTGGTCGAGGCAGTCAGGTCTGGGGTGAACCAAGGGCTGTATCTGTTCTTGGTTCTGCATTTTTTGAACGGAGCATGCTTATCCAAAATGGTGAGGAAGTTACTTTTAAAGAATGACCAGGCATCCTCAACTGACGGGATGAGGTCAATGTCCTTCCAGGATACACGGGCCAGGTCGATTAGAAAGGCCTGCTCACAGAAGTGTTTTAGGGAGCGTTTGACAGTGATGAGGGGTGGTCGTTTGACTGCGGCTCCGTGGCGGATACAGGCGATGAGGCAGTGATCGCTGAGATCCTGGTTGAAGACAGCGGAGGTATATTTGGAGGGCCAGTTGGTCAGGATGACGTCTATGAGGGTGCCCTTGTTTACAGAGTTAGGGTTGTACCTGGTGGGTTCCTTGATGATTTGCGTGAGATTGAGGGCATCTAGCTTAGATTGTAGGACTGCCGGGGTGTTAAGCATATCCCAGTTTAGGTCACCTAACAGGACAAACTCTGAAGCTAGATGGGGGCGATCAATTCACAAATGGTGTCCAGGGCACAGCTGGGAGCTGACGGGGGTCGGTAGCAGGCGGCAACAGTGAGAGACTTGTTTCTGGAGAGAGTAATTTTCAAAATTAGTAGTTCAAACTGTTTGGGTATGGACCTGGAAAGTATGACATTACTTTGCAGGCTATCTCTGCAGTAGACTGCGACTCCGCCCCTTTGGCAGTTCTATCTTGACGGAAGATGTTATAGTTGGGTATGGAAATCTCTGAATTTTTTGGTGGCCTTCCTGAGCCAGGATTCAGACACGGCAAGGACATCAGGGTTAGCAGAGTGTGCTAAAGCAGTGAGTAAAACAAACTTAGGGAGGAGGCTTCTGATGTTGACATGCATAAAACCAAGACTTTTTCGATCACAGAAGTCAACAAATGAGGGTACCTGGGGACATGCAGGGCCTGGGTTTACCTCCACATCACCGCGGAACAGAGAAGGAGTAGTATGAGGGTGCGGCTAAAGGCTATCAAAACTGGTCGCCTAGAGCGTTGGGGGCAGAGGATAAGAGGAGCAGGTTTCTGGGCATGGTAGAATATATTCAGGGCATAATGCGCAGACAGGGGTATGGTGGGGTGCGGGTACAGCGGAGGTAAGCCCAGGCACTGGGTGATGATGAGAGGTTGTATCTCTGGACATGCTGGTTGTAATGGGTGAGGTCACCGCATGTGGGGGGTGGGACAAAGGAGGTAACAGGGGTATGCAGAGTGGATCTAGGGGCTCCATTGTGAACTAAAACAATGATAACTAACCTGAACAACAGTATACAAGGCATATTGACATTTGGGAGAGACATACAGCGAGGCATACAGTAATCACAGGTGTTGAATTGGGAAAGCTAGCTAAAAACAGTAGGCGAGGCTAATCAGCTAGCACAACAAACAGCAGGTAAAATGGCGTTGACTAGGCAACTGGGTCGACAGATAAAACAAACAAGCAGAATGGAGTACCGTGATTAATGGACAGTCCAGCGTGCGTCAGCTATGTAGCCAAGAGATCAGTGTCCAGGGGGCAGCGGTGGATGGGCAGGGAAGCTGGGCTGGCGAGTGTTATCCAGGTTTTTAAAAAAAAACTAACAATGACTAAATAGCTTGTAGCTAGTTAGCTGGTTAGCGTCTGGAGGTTCTTGAGTGTGTCATAAAAATAAAATAAAAATTAAAGGTGATAGCGATTCCGTATCACAGTGGGTGAGGCAGGTTTCCGGAAGGTATAAACAAAATAAAAATCAAAGAGAGATAGAAAGTAAATGGGTTCAGAGTGTTTAGAACGCAGTGAGCCAGATGGTTAGCAGGCCTGTGCTAACAAGCTAACAGTTCGTAGGCCCGGGCTAGACAAGCTAACCGTTAGCAGGCCGAATTAGCAAGCAGGG
Organism: Oncorhynchus keta; assembly: GCF_023373465.1. Lineage (NCBI taxonomy): Eukaryota > Metazoa > Chordata > Actinopteri > Salmoniformes > Salmonidae > Oncorhynchus > Oncorhynchus keta. Next base: position 26,364,596 of record NC_068423.1, read on the forward strand.
AGATAGCGAGGGCTAGAGAGCTAACCTTTGGGGGACGTCGCGATGGGGTGAGTCTGTTTATTCCTCTTCTTGCGGTGACATCGACAGACCGGTCGTGGGCCCGGGTAATTGTAGCCCAGGATTATGCTACAGGAGCTCTAATGCGCTGGGTGAGCTGGAGACACAGCGTTTCAGAAAGCTCATGGGCCTTGGCCAGCAGATGGATCTTTGGCGATGTCGCAACGAAAAATGCAGTAGCAGAGAGAACAGTCTATGACTTGGGCGATAATGCAGTAGCAGAGAGAACAGTCTGGCTAGAGTGATAATGCAGTAGCAGAGAGAACAGTCTATGGCTCGAGTGATAATGCAGTAGCAGAGAGAACAGTCTATGACTAGAGCGATAATGCAGTAGCAGAGAGAACAGTCTATGACTAGAGCGATAATGCAGTAGCAGAGAGAACAGTCTATGGCTAGAGCGATAATGCAGTAGCAGAGAGAACAGTCTATGGCTAGAGTGATAATGCAGTAGCAGAGAGAACAGTCTATGGCTAGAGCGATAATGCAGTAGCAGAGAGAACAGTCTATGGCTAGAGCGATAATGCAGTAGCAGAGAGAACAGTCTATGGCTAGAGCGATAATGCAGTAGCAGAGAGAACAGTCTATGGCTAGAGCGATAATGCAGTAGCAGAGAGAACAGTCTATGGCTAGAGCGATAATGCAGTAGCAGAGAGAACAGTCTATGGCTAGAGCGATAATGCAGTAGCAGAGAGAACAGTCTATGGCTAGAGCGATAATGCATGCATGCTAATTCAATTAGGACACAGAACGCTGTATGCTTTATATGGTGCTAACTTACAATGGCAGTCATGCACTTTCTGACCGTGTGTGTGTGTGTGTGTGTGTGTGTGTGTGTGTGTGTGTGTGTGTGTGTGCGCGCGCGCAAGTGAATGTGTGTGTGTGTGCAAGTGAATGTGTGTGTGTGTGTGTGTGTGTGTGTGTGTGTGTGTGTGTGTACGCGCAAGTGAATGTGTGTGTGTTCGAGCTTTTGACTGCCCCCCTCCCCCTTCACTTCCTCCCTCCCCCCTCCCTTCACTTCCTCCCCTCCCTCCCTTCACTTCCTCCCTCCACTTCCTCCCTCCACTTCCTCCCTCCACTTCCTCCCTCCCCCTCTCCCTTCACTTCCTCCCTCCCTCCCCCCTCCCTTCACTTCCTCCCTCCACTTCCTCCCTCCCCCCTCTCCCTCCACTTCCTCCCTCCCCCTCTCCCTTCACTTCCTCCCTCCACCCCCACTTGAATGTCAGGGAGGCATCACCGCACTGCCCCTCTTCACTGCCCAGCACCAGTCATCTATTCCTGCCTGTGTCCCAAATGACACCCTATCCTATATAAAGTGCTAACATTTTCACCAGGGTCCAAAGGGCCCGAATCTGGTAAAAGGTAGGGAACTATATAGGGTTTAGGGTACCATTAGGGATGCGTGCTATTTCTGCACTATGTTTAGCTTTTTTATAATCATTATTATTATCAATGATTATTATATTATTAATGCTATTATTATGACTATTGTTATTTTCTTAATTGGAGTTTAAATTAACTTATATTTTTTTATACAAAGAAAAAAAAAGATGTTGGCCGTTTTGTTTTTGTACAAAGTGAACATGAAGAGAAACAGAATGGTTTAGACATGTTTTAATAATTGTTATAAGAATGTTCTAATACATGTTATAGCTGTTATATGAATGTCTAAGACATGTTATAGCTGTTATATGAATGTCTAAGACATCTTATAATGACTGTTATACGAATGGTCTCGATATGATGTAACTGTTATAAGAATGTTCTAATACATGTTATAGCTGTTATATGAATGGTATCAAGAAATGTTATAATAACGGTCTTAAGAATGGTCTTGGACGTGTCATAACTGTTATATGAATGGTCTAGACATGTTATAATAACTATTATAATTATTATTATTAGTAGTATAACTGAGGAATGACTCAACTGTAAATGTAAGAGAGCAGGAATGAGGATGAGTTTTATAAAAAAAATATTTAAAAAATATTGAAAACACTCAATATCCTTTCCTGTGTGAGTTTTTATGACTGTTTCACAGTGCTTCAAAACTGTATGTCTGTTTTAGCACCTAGAATGAGGCTGATAAGCTGTCGCACGGCGTGCAACCATTCTGGAGGGACACCGCCCTCATTGCAAACTGGGATAAATCAAATCGTATTTGTCACATGCCCCGAATACAACAGCTGTAGTAGACCTTAAAGTAAAATGCTTACTTACAAGTCCTTAATCAACAATGCAGTTTTAAGAAAAAAATAAGTGTTTAGAAAGTATTTACTAAAATAAAAGGAAAAATAACAAATAATTAAGGAGCAACAATATAATAACAGTAGCGAGGCTATATACAGGGTGTTACGGTACAGAGTCAATGTGGAGACTATATACAGGGTGTTACGGTACAGAGTCAATGTGGAGACTATATACAGGGTGTTACGGTACAGAGTTAATGTGGATGCTATATACAGGGTGTTACGGTACAGAGTCAATGTGGAGGCTATATACAGGGTGTTACGGTACAGAGTCAATGTGGAGGCTATATACAGGGTGTTACGGTAAAGAGGCAATGTGGAGGCTTTATACAGGGGGTACAGGTACAGAGTCAATGTGGAGGCTATATACAGGGGGTACTGGTACAGAGTCAATGTGGAGGCTATATACAGGGGGTACTGGTACAGAGGCAATGTGGAGGCTATATACAGGGTGTTACGGTAAAGAGTCAATGTGGAGGCTTTATACAGGGGGTATAGGTACAGAGTCAATGTGGAGGCTATATACAGGGTGTTACGGTAAAGAGTCAATGTGTAGGCTATATGTGTTACGGTACAGAGTCAATGTGGAGGCTATATACAGG
>NC_068423.1:26367600-26475841 GCF_023373465.1 Oncorhynchus keta
TATCGTACTACTATGACTGACCCTGTAAAAACAACACCTATCATACTACTATGACTGACCCCGTAAACAACACCTATCACACTACTATATTTGACCCTGTAAAACAACACCTATCATACTACTATGACTGACCCTGTAAAACAACACCTATCATACTACTATGTTTGACCCTGTAAAACAACACCTATCATGCTACTATGACTGACCCTGTAAAACAACACCTATCATACTACTATGACTGACCCTGTAAAACAACACCTATCACACTACTATGACTGACCCTGTAAACAACACCTATCATACTACTATGACTGACCCTGTAAAACAACACCTATCATACTACTATGACTGACCCTGTAAAACAACACCTATCATACTACTATGACTGACCCTGTAAAACAACACCTATCATACTACTATGACTGACCCTGTAAAACAACACCTATCATACTACTATGACTGACCCTGTAAAACAACACCTATCATACTACTATGACTGACCCTGTAAAACAACACCTATCATACTACTATGCTGACCCTGTAAAACAACACCTATCATACTACTATGACTGACCCTGTAAAACAACACCTATCATACTACTATGACTGACCCTGTAAAACAACGCCTATCATACTACTATGACTGACCCTGTAAAACAACACCTATCATACTACTATGACTGACCCTGTAAAACAACACCTATCATACTACTATGATTTGACCCTGTAAAACAACACCTATCATGCTACTATGACTGACCCTGTAAAACAACACCTATCATACTACTATGACTGACCCTGTAAAACAACACCTATCATACTACTATGACTGACCCATGATAAAACAACACCTATCATACTACTATGATTGACCCTGTAAAACAACACCTATCATACTACTATGACTGACCCTAGTAAAACAACACCTATCATGCTACTATGACTGACCCATAATAAAACAAACACCTATCATACTACTATGTCTGACCCTGTAATAAACAAGCACCTATCATACTACTATGTCTGACCCTGTAAAACAACACCTATCATGCTACTATGATGACCCATAAACAACGCAATCAGCTTGCTGCTATATTTGATATAATAAAACCAGCACTAATCATGCTATGTATTTGACCCGCAATGAGCTACTATGTCACATCATGCCACCTGTCATGCTGCTGTGCGACCCGCAATGAGACAGCACGTAATCATACTACTATGACTGACCCTGTAAAACAACACCTATCATACTACTATGACTTGACCCTGTAAAACAACACCTATCATACTACTATGACTGACCCTGTAAAACAACACCTATCATACTACTATGTTGACCCTGTAAAACAACACCTATCATACTACTATGACTGACCCTGTAAAACAACACCTATCATACTACTATGACTGACCCTGTAAAACAACACCTATCATACTACTATGACTGACCTGTAAAACAACACCTATCATACTACTATGACTTGACCCTGTAAAACAACACCTATCATACTACTATGACTGACCCTGTAAAACAACACCTATCATACTACTATGACTGACCCTGTAAAAGCAACACCTATCATACTACTATGACTGACCCTGTAAAACAACACCTATCATACTACTATGACTGACCCTGTAAAACAACACCTATCATACTACTATGACTGACCCTGTAAAACAACACCTATCATACTACTATGATCTGACCCTGTAAAACAACACCTATCATACTACTATGACTGACCCTGTAAAACAACACCTATCATACTACTATGACTGACCCTGTAAAACAACACCTATCACACTACCAAGGACTGACTCTGTAGAACAACACCTATCATATACTACTATGACTGACCCTGTAAAACAACACCTATCAGCACTACTATGACTGACCTGTAAAACAACACCTATCATACTACTATGACTGACCCTGTAAACAACACCTATCATAATACTATGACTGACCCTGTAAAACAACACCTATCATACTACTATGACTGACCCTGTAAAACAACACCTATCATACTACCATGACTGACCCTGTAAAACAACACCTATCATACTACTATGACTGACCCTGTAAAACAACACTATCATACTACTATGACTGACCCTGTAAAACAACACCAATCATACTACTGACCCTGTAAACAACACCTATCATACTACTATGACTGACCGTGTAAACAACACCTATCATACTACTATGATTGACCCTTAAAACAACACCTATCACACTACTATGGCTGACCCTGTAAAACAACACCTATCATACTACATACTAAAACACCTATCACACTACTATGACTGACCTGTAAAACACCTATCATACTACTATGACTGACCCCAAAAACAACACCTATCATACTACTATGGCTGACCCTGTAAAACTGAGACCCATCACACTACTATGACTGACCCTGTAAAACAACACCTATCAATACTACTGTGACTGACCCTGTAAAACAACACCTATCATACTACTAAGTGACTGACCCTGTAAAACAACACCAAGTCATACTACTATACTGACTCCCAAAACAACACCTATCATACTACTATGACTGACCCTGTAAAACAACACCTATCATACTACTATGACTGACCCCGTAAACAAGACCTATCACACTACTATGACTGACCCTGTAAAACAACAATTTTTATGCTCACTATGACTGACCCTGTAAAACAACACCTATCATACTACTATGACTGACCCTGTAAAACAACACCTATCATACTACTATGACTGACCCTGTAAAACAACACCTATCATACTACTATGACTGACCCTGTAAAACAACACCTATCATACTACTATGACTGACCCTGTAAAACAACACCTATCATACTACTATGACTGACCCTGTAAAACAACACCTATCATACTACTATGTCTGACCCTGTAAAGCAACACCTATCACACTACTATGACTGACCCTGTAAAACAACACCTATCATACTACTATGACTGACCCTGTAAAACAACACCTATCATACTACTATGACTGACCCTGTAAAACAACACCTATCATACTACTATGACTGACCCTGTAAAACAACACCTATCATACTACTATGACTGACCCTAGTAAAACAACACCTATCATACTACTATGACTGACCCTGTAAAACAAGCACCTATCATACCACTATGACTGACCCTGTAAAACAACACCTGTCATACTACTATGACTGACCCTGTAAAACAACACCTATCATACTACTATGACTGACCCTGTAAAACAACACCTATCATACTACTATGTCTGACCCTGTAAAACAACACCTATCATACTACTATGACTGACCCTGTAAAACAACACCTATCATACTACTATGACTGACCCTGTAAAACAACACCTATCATACTACTATGACTGACCCTGTAAAACAACACCTATCATACTACTATGACTGACCCTGTAAAACAACACCTATCATGCTACTATGACTGACCCTGTAAAACAACACCTATCATACTACTATGACTGACCCTGTAAAACAACACCTATCATACTACTATGACTGACCCTGTAAAACAACACCTATCATACTACTATGATTGACCCTGTAAAACAACACCTATCATACTACTATGACTGACCCTGTAAAACAACACCTATCATACTACTATGACTGACCCTGTAAAACAACACCTATCATACTACTATGACTGACCCTGTAAACAACACCTATCACACTACTATGACTGACCCTGTAAAACAACACCAATCATACTACTGACCCCCTGTACAACAACACCTATCATACTACTATGACTGACCCCAAACAACACCTATCATACTACTATGACTGACCCTAAACAACACCTATCACACTACTATGACTGACCCTAAACAACACCTATCATACTACTATGACTGACCCTGTAAAACAACACCTATCATACTACTATGACTGACCCAAACAACACCTATCATACTACTATGACTGACCCCAAAACAACACCTATCATACTAATCATACTGGCTGACCCTGTAAAACAAATACTATCATACTACTATGACTGACCCTGTAAACAACACCTATCATACTACTGTGACTGACCCTGTAAAACAACACCTATCATACTACTACTGACTGACCCTCTATCACGCCGATCAAAACAACACCTATCATACTACTATACTGACCCTGTAAAACAACACTCCTCTAAAACCCTGTAACACCTATCATACTACTATGACTGACCCTGTAAAACAAACACCTATCATACTACTGTGACTGACCCCGTAAAACAACACCTATCATACTACTATGACTGACCCTGTAAAATGAACACCCCATCATACTACTATGATTGACCCTGTAAAACAACACCTATCATACTACTATGACTGACCCTGTAAAACAACACCTACTGACTACTATGACTGACCCCGTGAAACAACACCTATCATACTACTACACTGACCCTGTAAAACAACACCTATCATACTACTGACTGACCCTGTAAAACAACACCTATCATACTACTATGACTGACCCTGTAAAACAACACCTATCATACTACTATGTCTGACCCTGTAAAACAACACCTATCACACTACTATGACTGACCCTGTAAAACAACACCTATCATACTACTATGACTGACCCTGTAAAACAACACCTATCATACTACTATGTCTGACCCTGTAAACAACACCTATCACACTACTATGACTGACCCTGTAGAACAACACCTATCATACTACTATGACCGACCCCTGTAAACAACACCTATCACACTACTATGACTGACCCTGAACAACACCTAAAACTAACACTTATCATACTACTATGACTGACCCTGTAAAAACAAACACCTATCATACTACTATGACTGACCCTGTAAAACAACACCTATCATACTGCTATGACTGACCCTGTAAAACAACACCTATCATACATACTATGACTGACCCCGTAAAACAACACTCTATCATACTACTATGACTGACCCCGTAAAAACAAACACCTATCACACTACTATGACTGACCCTGTAAAACACCTATCATACTACTATGACTGGACCCTGTAAAACAACACCTATCATACTACTTCTATGACTGACCCTGTAAACAACACCTATCACACTACTATGACTGACCCTGTAAAAACAACACCTATCATACTACTATGACTGACCCTGTAAAACAACACCTATCATACTACTGACCCTGTAAAACAACACCTATCATACTGCTATGACTGACCCTGTAAAACAACACCTGTCATAATACTGACCCTGTACAACAACACCTATCATACTACTGACCCTGTAAAACAACACCTATCATACTACTATGACTGACCCCTGTAAACAACACCTATCATACTACTATGACTGACCCTAAAACAACACCTATCATACTACTATACTGACCCTGTAAAACAACACCTACATACTACTATGACTGACCCTGTAAACAACACCTATCATACTACTATGACTGACCCCGTAAAACAACACCTATCACACTACTATGACTGACCCTGTAAAACAACACCTATCACACTACTATGACTGACCCTAAACAACACCTATCATACTGCTATGACTGACCCTGTAAAACAACACCTATCACACTACTATGACTGACCCTGTAAAACAACACCTATCATACTACTGACCCTGTAAACAACACCTATCATACTACTATGACTGACCCTGTAAACAACACCTATCATACTTACTATGACTGACCCTGTAAAACAACACCTATCACACTACTATGACTGACCCTGTAAACAACACCTATCATACTACTATGACTGACCCCGTAAAACACCTATCACGGTGTCCCAATGCATCCCGGATCGCGTGTCCCAATGCATCCTGGATCGCGGTGTCCCAATGCATCCCGGATCGCTGGTGTCCCAATGCATCCCGGATCGCGGTGTCCCAATGCATCCCGGATCGCGTGTCCCAATGCATCCCGGGGTGTCCCAATGCATCCCGGATTGTGTCCCAATGCATCCCAGATACGCCGGTGTCCCAATGCATCCGGATCGCGGTGTCCCCAATGCATCCGGATCGCGGTGTCCCAATGCATCCCGGATCGCGGTGTCCCAATGCATCCGGATCAGGTGTCCCAATGCATCCCGGATCGCTGTGTCCCAATGCATCCCGATCAGCGGTGTCCCAATGCATCCGGATCGCGGTGTCCCAATGCATCCGGATCAGCGGTGTCCCAATGCATCCCGGATCGCTGGTGTCCCAATGCATCCCGGATTGCTGGTGTCCCAATGCATCCCGGATTGTGGTGTCCCAATGCATCCCGGATTGCTCCGTCTCCCTCTCTCTGTCTCTCCCTCTCTCTGTCTCCCCTCTCTGTCTCCCTCTCTCTGTCTCCTCTCTCTGTCTCCCTCTCTCTGTCTCCTCTCTCTGTCTCGCTCTCTCTGTCTCGCTCGTGTCTCTCCTCTCTCTGTCTCTCCCTCTCTCTGTCTCTCCCTCTCTCTGTCTCGCTCGTGCTCTCCCTCTCTCTGTCTCTCCCTCTCTGTCTCTCCTCTCTCTTTCTCCTCTTCTGTCTCCCTCTCTCTGTCTCGCCAGTGCTCTCCTCTCTCTGTCTCTCCCTCTCTCTGTCTCTCCCTCTCTCTGTCTCGCTCGTGCTCTCCCTCTCTGTCTCTCCCTCTCTCTGTCTCTCCCTCTCTCTGTCTCCCCTCTCTGTCTCGCTCTCTCTGTCTCGCTCGTGCTCTCCTCTCTCTGTCTCTCCTCTCTCTTTCTCCCTCTCTCTGTCTCCTCTCTCTGTCTCGCTCGTGCTCTCCCTCTCTGTCTCTACCTCTCTCTGTCTATCTCTCTGTCTCTCCTCTCTCTCGCCGTGCTCTCCTCTCTGTCTCTGCCTCTGTCTGTCTACTCCTCTCTCTGTCTCCCCCTCTCTGTCTCTCCCCCTCTCTCTGTCTGCCAGGTTCTCCTCTCTTGGTTCCACTATCTCTGTCTCTCCCTTCGTCTGTCTGCCTGTGTGTCTCCTCTCTGTCCCTTCTCTCGTCTCTCCTCTCTGTCTCCTCTCTCTGTCTCGCTCTTCTCTGTCTCTGGGCCAGGTTTCCTCTCTCTGTCTCTCTCTCTCTTTCTCCCTCTCTCTGTCTCCTCTCTCTGTCTCTCGCCGTGCTCTCCCTCTCTGTCTCTAACTCTCTCTGTCTCCCTCTGTCTCTCCTCTCTCGCTCGTGCTCTCCTCTCTGGGTTCACTCTCTGTCTACCTCTCTGTCTCCTCTTCTGTCTCGCCTCGTGTTTCCTCTCTGTCTCCCCTCTCTGTCTCGCTCGTGCTCTCCCTCTCTCTGTCTCTCCCTCTCTCTGTCTCCTCTCTCTGTCTCGCTCGTGCTCTCCCTCTCTCTGTCTCTCCCTCTCTCTTTCTCCCTCTCTCTGTCTCCCCTCTCTCTGTCTCGCTCGTGCTCTCCCTCTCTCTGTCTCTCCCTCTCTCTGTCTCTCCCTCTCTCTGTCTCGCTCGTGCTCTCCCTCTCTGTCTCTCCCTCTCTCTGTCTCTCCCTCTCTCTGTCTCCCTCTCTCTGTCTCGCTCTCTCTGTCTCGCTCGTGCTCTCCCTCTCTCTGTCTCTCCCTCTCTCTTTCTCCCTCTCTCTGTCTCCCCTCTCTCTGTCTCGCTCGTGCTCTCCCTCTCTGTCTCTACCTCTCTCTGTCTCCCTCTCTCTGTCTCTCCCTCTCTTGCTCGTGCTCTCCCTCTCTGTCTCTGCCTCTCTCTGTCTACCCTCTCTCTGTCTCCCCCTCTCTCTGTCTCGCTCGTGCTCTCCCTCTCTCTGTCTCCCCTCTCTCTGTCTCGCTCGTGCTCTCCCTCTCTCTGTCTCTCCTCTCTCTGTCTCCTCTCTCTGTCTCGCTCACGCTCTCCCTCTCTCTGTCTCTCCTCTCTCTGTCTCCCTCTCTCTGTCTCGCTCGTGTCTCTCCCTCTCTCTGTCTCTCCCTCGCTCTGTCTCTCCCTCTCTCTGTCTCTCCCTCTCTCTGTCTCCCCTCTCTCTGTCTCCGCTCGTGCTCTCCTCTCTCTGTCTCTCTCTGTCTCCCTGTCTCTGTCTCTCTGTCTCTCTCTCTCTCTCTCTCTCTCTCTCTCTCTCTCTCTCTCTCTCTCTCCCTCTCTCTTACTCTCCCTCTCTCTCTCTCTTACTCTCCATCTCTCACTCTCACTCTCTCTCTTTCTCCCTCTCTCTGTCTCTCCCTCTCTCTGTCTCTCTCGGTCTCCCTCTCTCTGTCTCTCCCTCTCTCTCTGTCTCCCTCTCTCTGTCTCTCCCTCTCTCTCTGTCTCTCCCTCTCTCTCTGTCTCTCCCTCTCTCTCTGTCTCCCTCTCTCTGTCTCTCCCTCTCTCGGTCTCCCTGTCTCTGTCTCTCTGTCTCCCTCTCTCTGTCTCTCTCGGTCTCCCTGTCTCTGTCTCCCTCTCTCCGTAATACTGCTATTGACACATAAACAAAAGTGCTAATTAACTGTTAGCGTGAGTTTGAAAAGCTGAATATCTGACATGTTGTTTCTGTATCGCCAGGTGTGCAGAGGCCTAGCCAAACAGACCGAGCTCAATGACTTCCTGCTAGATGTGTCAAAGTAAGTCTGTCTCAATGACTTCCTGCTAGATGTGTCACAGTAAGTCTGTCTCAATGACTTCCTGCCAGATGTGTCAAAGTAAGTCTGTCTCAATGACTTCCTGCTAGATGTGTCACAGTAAGTCTGTCTCAATGACTTCCTGCTAGATGTGTCAAAGTAAGTCTGTCTCAATGACTTCCTGCCAGATGTGTCAAAGTAAGTCTGTCTCAATGACTTCCTGCTAGATGTGTCAAAGTAAGTCTGTCTCAATGACTTCCGTTAGATGTGTCAAAGTAAGTCTGTCTCAATGACTTCCTGCTAGATGTGTCAAGCAGTAAGTCTGTCTCACGACTTCCTGCTAGATGTCAAAGTAAGTCTGTCTCAATGACTTCCTGCCAGATGTGTCAAAGTAAGTCTGTCTCAATGACTTCTGCTAGATGTGTCAAAGTAAGTCTGTCTCAATGACTTCCTGCCAGATGTGTCACAGTAAGTCTGTCTCAATGACTTCCTGCCAGATGTGTCACAGTAAGCTCTGTCTCAATGACTTCCTGCCAGATGTGTCACAGTAAGTCTGTCTCAATGACTTCCTGCTAGATGTGTCACAGTAAGTCTGTCTCAATGACTTCCTGCCAGATGTGTCAAAGTAAGTCTGTCTCAATGACTTCCTGCCAGATGTGTCAAAGTAAGTCTGTCTCAATGACTTCCTGCCAGATGTGTCAAAGTAAGTCTGTCTCAATGACTTCCTGCCAGATGTGTCACAGTAAGTCAATGACTTCGCCAGATCTAAGTCTCAATGACTTCCTGCCAGATGTGTCAAAGTAAGTCTGTCTCAATGACTTCCTGCTAGATGTGTTACTTCATCTTACTTCATTATCATTTATCATCGTTACTTCATTATCATTTATCATCGTTACTTCATTATTATTTATCATTTTTACCCCATTATCATTTATCATCGTTGCCCCATTATCATTTATCATCGTTTGCCCCATTATCATTTATCATCTTTACCCCCATTATCATTTTATCATCTTTACCCCCATTATCATTTATCATCATTAATTCATTATCATTTATCATCTTTACCCCATTATCATTTATCATCTTTACCCCCATTATCATTTATCATCATTACTTCATTATCATTCTCTCTTTTTCTCCAACAGAACGTGTACTTTGACAACATTTTAGATTCTACTTGAACACATAATGGTAGTTTATTTAGTCTATTTAGTCTATTTAGTTTATTTAGTTTATTTAGTCTATTTAGTTTATTTAGTTTATTTAGTCTATTTAGTTTATTTAGTCTATTTAGTCTATTTAGTTTATTTAGTCTATTTAGTTTATTTAGTTTATTTAGTCTATTTAGTTTATTTAGTTTATTTAGTCTATTTAGTCTATTTAGTTTATTTAGTTTATTTAGTTTATTTAGTTTATTTAGTCTATTTAGTTTATTTAGTCTATTTAGTCTATTTAGTTTATTTAGTCTATTTAGTTTATTTAGTCTATTTAGTTTATTTAGTTTATTTAGTCTATTTAGTTTATTTAGTCTATTTAGTTTAATTAGTTTATTTCATGTAAGGCCATTCTGTATTGGTTAATGATTGAAACTAACCGTGGAGTGAATCCTAACTTCCACTTTAAAGACTAAGTCAAATGTTCATTTTTGTCATGCATTGATGTTAATGGAAGTTATATGATTCACCCCCTGTGTACTGTGTGTCTTTCTGTGTGTCTTTCTGTGTACTGTGTGTCTTTCTGTGTGTCTTTCTGTGTACTGTGTGTCTTTCTGTGTGTCTTTCTGTGTACTGTGTGTCTTTCTGTGTACTGTGTGTCTTTCTGTGTGTCTTTCTGTGTACTGTGTGTCTTTCTGTGTGTCTTTCTGTGTACTGTGTGTCTTTCTGTGTGTCTTTCTGTGTACTGTGTGTCTTTCTGTGTGTCTTTCTGTGTACTGTGTGTCTTTCTGTGTGTCTTTCTGTGTACTGTGTGTCTTTCTGTGTGTCTTTCTGTGTACTGTGTGTCTTTCTGTGTGTCTTTCTGTGTACTGTGTGTCTTTCTGTGTGTCTTTCTTGTACTGTGTGTCTTACTGTGTCTTTATGTGTACTATGTGTCTTTCTGTGTACTGTGTGTCTTTCTGTGTAACTTATGTCTTACTGTGTGCTGTGTGTCTTTCTGTGTACTGTGTGTCTTTCTGTGTACTGTGTGTCTTTCTGTGTACTGTGTGTCTTTCTGTGTACTGTTATGTCTTTCTGTGTACTGTTATGTCTTTCTGTGTACTGTGTGTCTTTCTGTGTACTGTGTGTCTTTCTGTGTACTGTGTGTCTTTCTGTGTACTGTGTGTCTTTCTGTGTACTGTTATGTCTTTCTGTGTACTGTGTGTCTTTCTGTGTACTGTGTGTCTTTCTGTGTACTGTTATGTCTTTCTGTGTACTGTGTGTCTTTCTGTGTACTGTGTGTCTTTCTGTGTACTGTGTGTCTTTTCTGTGTACTGTGTGTCTTTCTGTGTACTGTTATGTCTTCTGTGTACTGTGTGTCTTTCTGTGTACTGTGTGTCTTTCTGTGTACTGTTATGTCTTTCTGTGTACTGTGTGTCTTTCTGTGTACTGTGTGTCTTTCTGTGTACTGTTATGTCTTTCTGTGTACTGTGTGTCTTTCTGTGTACTGTGTGTCTTTCTGTGTACTGTCTTTCTGTGTACTGTTATGTCTTTCTGTGTACTGTGTACTGTATTGTGGTGTTGTGTTTCAGATATATGCAAAAACCTGGTGAATGCGGACAGATGTGCACTGTTCCAGGTGGACCACAATAACAATGAACTGTACTCAGACCTGTTCGACATCGGGAGGAGAACGAGGGCAAACCTGTCTTCAGGAAAACTAAAGAGATTAGGTAAGGGTCCTGATCGATTATTTTACTGCTCTGTTGTTGCATGACTGATCTCTATGGTTTATGTTGAGTTGACTTGGGATGTCCGCTCAGAACAATTCCTCTGGCGGGTTGTGTTGAATTGACTAGTGATCATGTGAACGATTCCCTGACAAGGAAACTAGAATCTCTAGAACAAGGAAACTAGAATCTCCAGAACAGGGAAACTAGAATCCCTATAACAGGGAAACTAGAATCTCTAGAACAAGGAAACTAAAATCCCCAGAACAAGGAAAACTAGAATCCCCAGAACAAGGAAACTAGAATCCCTAGAACAGGGAAACTAGAATCTCTAGAACAGGGAAAATAGAATCCCCAGAACAGGGAAACTAGAATCTCTAGAACAGGGAAAAAATAGAATCCCAGAACAAGGAAACTAGAATCCCCAGAACAAGGAAACTAGAATCCCTAGAACAGGGAAACTAGAATCTCTAGAACAGGGGAAAATAGAATCCCCAGAACAGGGAAACTAGAATCTCTAGAACAGGAAACTAGAATCTCTAGAACAGGAAACTAGAATCTCTAGAACAGGGAAACTATAATCTCTAGAACAGGAAACTAGAATCTCTAGAACAGGGAAAATAGAATCCCAGAACAAGGAAACTAGAATCCCTAGAACAGGGAAACTAGAATCTCTAGAACAGGGAAAATAGAATCCCAGAACAGGAAACTAGAATTCTAGAACAGGGAAACTAGAATCCCTAGAACAGGGAACTAGAATCTCTAGAACAGGGAAACTAGAATCCCTAGAACAGGAAAATAGAATCCCCAGAACAAGGAAACTAGAATCCCAGAACAAGGAAACTAGAATCCCTAGAACAGGAAACTAGAATCTCTAGAACAGGGAAAATAGAATCCCCAGAACAAGGAAACTAGAATCCCCAGAACAAGGAAACTAGAATCCCTAGAACAGGGAAACTAGAATCTCTAGAACAGGGAAACTAGAATCCCTAGAACAGGAAACTAGAATCTCTAGAACAGGGAAACTAGAATCCCCAGAACAGGGAAACTAGAATCCCTAGAACAGGGAAACTAGAATCCCTAGAACAGGGAAACTAGAATAGAATCTCTAGAACAGGGAAACTAGAATCCCTAGAACAGGGAAACTAGAATCTCTAGAACAGGGAAACTAGAATCCCTAGAACAGGGAAACTAGAATCTCTAGAACAGGGAAACTAGAATCTATAGAACAGGGAAACTAGAATCTCTAGAACAGGGAAACTAGAATCCCTAGAACAGGGAAACTAGAATCTTCTAGAACAGGGAAACTAGAATCTCTAGAACAGGGAAACTAGAATCTCTAGAACAGGGAAACTAGAATCTCTAGAACAGGGAAACTAGAATCTCCTAGAACAGGGAAACTAGAATCCCTAGAACAGGGAAACTAGAATCCCTAGAACAGGGAAACTAGGAATCTGTAGAACAAGGAAACTAGAATCTCTAGAACAGGGAAACTAAACTAGAATCCCGGGAAACTAGAATCTCTAGAACAGGAAACTAGAATCTCTAGAACTAGAATTCTAGAACGGAAACTAGAATCCCAGGAAACTATAACAGAACAGGAAACTAGAATCCCTAGAACAGGGAAACTAGAATCTCTAGAAGGAAAAAACTAGAATCTCTAGAACAGGGAAAACGAGAATCTGTAGAACAAGGAAACTAGAATTCCAGAACAGGAAACTAGAATCCCTAGAACAGGAAACTAGAATCTGTAGAACAAGGAAACTAGAATCCCCAGAACAGGGAAACTAGAATCCCTAGAACAGGGAAACTAGAATCCCTAGAACAGGAAACTAGAATCTCTGGAACAGGGAAAACTAGAATCTCTAGAACAGGGAAACTAGAATCCCTAGAACAGGGAAACTAGAATCTCTAGAACAGGAAACTAGAATCCCTAGAACAGGGAAACTAGAATCCCTAGAACAGGGAAACTAGAATCTCTAGAACAGGGAAACTAGAATCTCTAGAACAGGAAACTAGAATCCAGAACAGGGAAACTAGAATCTAGAACAGGGAAACTAGAATCTCTAGAACAGGGAAACTAGAATCTCTAGAACAGGGAAACTAGAATCCCTAGAACAGGGAAACTAATCTCTAGAATCTCAGAACAGGGAAACTAGAATATCTAGAACAGGGAAACTAGAATCCCCAGAACAGGAAACTAGAATAACTCTAGAACAGGGAAACTAGAATATCTAGAACAGGGAAACTAGAATCTCTAGAACAGGGAAACTAGAATCTCTAGAACAGGGAAACTAGAATATCTAGAACAGGAAACTAGAATCTCAGAACAGGGAAACAAGAATCCTAGAACAAAAAACAGAATCTTTAGAACACGGAATTATAATTCTTAGAACAGAAATGTCCGTTCCCTGGTTGTAACCTCCAGCTCTTCTGTCTTGTCCTCTTCCAGGTTTTCTATAGAGAAAGGTATAGCGGGCCAAGTGGCACGGACGGGGAGGTCCTTAACATCCCAGACGCCTATGCAGACCCACGCTTTAATAGGTAAAACTCACATTTTACCCTGGCTGCTTCCCAAAGGGCACCCTATTCCCACTACTTTTGACCAGAACCATATAGATAGGTGCCATTTGAGACCCTCCCCTTGTCTACTTTATTTGTGAAACGTGGTAATCCTCAGAGTAGTCCGGTGCTCGCCATTATCCCAGATCTAATTATGCCGTCTTGCCAAGTTCTAATGTCATTGTAGTGCCCAATATTTTCTTAGGTAGTGGCACCGGCTTTTCACATCTAGCTTGTTGTAATACACGTTGTCAGCCTGGGCCTTGATGTAATTTAGTGGAACAAGCCTAATGATTTTTTATTTTATTTTACCTTATTTAACTAGGCAAGTCAGTTAAGAACAAATTCTTATTTTCAATGACGGAACCTAGGAACAGTGGGTTAACTGCCTGTTCAGGGGCAGAACGACAGATTTGTACCTTGTCAGCTCAGGGGTTTGAACTTGCAACCTTCCAGTTACTAGTCCAACGCTCTAACCACTAGACTACCCTGCCGCCCCATCATTAAACACTATTATGGCATTATGTCAAGATGAATTCCTGTTACATTTTAACCCTTCCCACTTCACAGAGAGGTAGACCTCTATACGGGCTACACCACGCCGGAACATCCTATGCATGCCCATCGTTTCCAGGGGGACCGTGATAGGGTCGTACAGATGGTTAACAAGCTGAGTGGAAGTGCCTTCACCAAAACAGACGAGAACAACTTCAAGATGTTTGCCGTCTTCTGTGCTCTAGCCTTGCACTGTGCCAACGTGAGTGTTTTGTGTCAAATTTATATTTTCATGAAAATATATTTTTACTTTGTGTCAGACAAAACAAAATTGAAGGATATTCAGGATATACTCAGGAAAAATTTGAGTTTTTCTTCAATTCAAATCTCAGTTATGAATTGACAATAACTCTGAACTGCACAATGTACAGACACCATGTATCAAGGGCCAATATTAGACACAGTAAAATCATGACTCAGAATGACTAAAGGCCTGACTGTTTAGCTCCGTCTAGTCCCGAAGGCCTGTTGACATCGAACACTGACATGTCTCTGTCGCCCCCAAGACGTTGCTGAGCATCTAGAGTAGGACAGCAAGGCTGTACACAGGCAGACGCTCAAACCCCCCACACCTCCCTTCCTCCACCAGAACAGACGCATCTCCAGCCAGGCAAAATGACTTACCTAAAGGTACACACACACACACACACACACACACACACACACACACACACACACACACACACACACACACACACACCAGAGGCAGGAGGCATGAAATACTGCCCAACATAAATCGTCCCTAGAGACAGGTGGCATGAAAATATTAACGTGGCCATCGACATAAATCGGCTCCTGGGGGTCCAAATGGGAGGAGTGGTTGGGAGGAGAGCGGAAAAGGAGACAGAGGGGCACTAGACCCAACATGGGACACTAAACCATATAGAGGGGCACTTAAACCACACAGGCTCATCGAGGGGCATGGTGACTAGAACCACACAGAGGGGCACTCCACACAGAGGGGCACTAGAACCAAATGGGCACTAGAACCACACAGAGGGGCACTAGAACCACACAGAGGGGCACTTGAGACTTGGGAGGAGAGCAGAGAAAAGGAGACAGAGGGGCACTAGAACCACACAGAGGGGCACAGAACCACACAGAGGGGCACTAGAACCACACAGAGGGGCACTAGAACCACACAGAGGGGCACTAGAACCACACAGAGGGGCACTAGAACCACACAGAGGGACACTAGAACCACACAGAGGGCACTAGAACCACACAGAGGGGCACTAGAACCACACAGAGGAGGGACACTAGAACCACACAGAGGGGCACTAGAACCACAGAGGGACACTAGAACCACACAGAGGGGCAATTGAACCACACAGAGGGGCACTAGAACCACACAGAGGGGCACTAGAACCACAGAGGGGCACAGAACCACAGAGGGGCACTAGAACCACACAGAGGGACACTAGGACCACACAGAACACAGACCACACAGAGGGGCACTAGAACCACACAGAGGGGCACTAGAACCACACAGAGGGGCACTAGAACCACACAGAGGGGCACTAGAACCACACAGAGGGGCACTAGAACCACACAGAGGGGTACTAGAACCACACAGAGGTGTACTAGAACCACACAGAGGGGCACTAGAACCACACAGAGGCACAGAACCACACAGAGGGCACTAGAACCACACAGAGGGGCACTAGAACCACACAGAGGGGCACTAGAACCACACAGAGGGGCACTAGAACCACACAGAGGGGTACTAGAACCACTAGAATACATCATAAGTCAAATCAAAACATTTAGAATGAAGGAACTTTGCTTTAAAACTGCACCATTTTCTCTCAGCCTCAATGCAAAATGTGTAGAACTGCAAGTTAGATGTTTTCAACAACAACAACAAAACATGTTTCAAATGTTTTGCTTTGACCTTACAGGAGGGCCTGAGAGAGAGGAGAGGGAAGAGAGAGGAGAGGGAAGAGGAGAGAGGGGAGAGGGAGGAGAGAGGGGAGAGAGAGGAGAGGGGGAGAGAGAGGAGAGGGAGAGAGGAGAGGGGAGAGGGAAGAGGAGAGAGAGGAGGGGAGAGAGGGAAGAGGAGAGAGGAGAGGGAAGAGGAGAGAGGGGAGAGAGAGGAGAGGGAAGGGAAGAGGAGAGAGGGGGAGAGAGAGGAGAGGGAGAGAGAGAGAGGGAGAGAGAGGAGAGGGAAGAGGGAGAGG
The DNA here is from genome assembly GCF_023373465.1 of Oncorhynchus keta. Classification (NCBI taxonomy): domain Eukaryota; kingdom Metazoa; phylum Chordata; class Actinopteri; order Salmoniformes; family Salmonidae; genus Oncorhynchus; species Oncorhynchus keta. The sequence continues at coordinate 26,384,313 of NC_068423.1, forward strand.
GGAGAGAGAGGAGAGGGAAGAGGAGAGAGGAGAGAGGGAGAGGGAGAGGAGAGGGGAGAGGAGGGAGGGAAGAGGAGAGAGGGGAGAGAGAGGAGAGGGAAGAGGACATTTACATTTACATTTAAGTCATTTAGCAGACGCTCTTATCCAGAGCGACTTACAAATTGGTGCATTCACCTTATGACATCCAGTGGAACAGCCACTTTACAATAGTGCATCTAAATCTTTTTTAAGGGGGTGAGAAGGATTACTTTATCCTATCCTAGGTATTCCTTAAAGAGGTGGGGTTTCAGGTGTCTCCGGAAGGTGGTGATTGACTCCGCTGTCCTGGCGTCGGGAGGGAGTTTGTTCCACCATTGGGGGCCAGAGCAGCGAACAGTTTTGACTGGGCTGAGCGGGAACTGTACTTCCTCAGTGGTAGGGAGGCGAGCAGGCCAGAGGTGGATGAACGCAGTGCAGAGGGGAGAGAGAGGAGAGGGAAGAGGAGAGAGGGGAGAGAGAGGGGAGGGAAGAGGAGAGAGGGGAGAGAGAGGAGAGAGAGGGGAGAGAGAGGAGAGGGAAGAGAGAGGGGAGAGAGAGGAGAGGAAGAGGAGAGAGGGGAGAGAGAGGGAGGGAAGAGGAGAGAGGGGAGAGAGAGGAGAGAGAGGGGAGAGAGAGGAGAGGAGAGGGAAGAGGAGAGAGGGGAGAGAGAGGAGAGGGGAAGGAGAGAGGAGAGGGAAGAAGAGGAGGTGGAGGATAAGAGGAGAGAGGCTGAGAGGAGCAGTCAGGAAGGGAGGGGAGAGAGAGAGACTGCTGGGAGAATAGAGGAGGGGAGAGAGAGGAGAGGGAAGCTTTGGTGCGAAGGATGGGGGATCAACACGACTCCCAACGGCAACGCCAAGAGTTTGAAGGACAGTCTGTCTCTCTCTGTCTGTGTGTGTCTGTCTGTCTGTCCAGATGTACCACCGGATCAGGCACTCTGAGTGTATCTACAGGGTAACCATGGAGAAGTTGTCCTACCACAGTATCTGTACTTCAGAGGAGTGGAAGACCCTCACGAAGCTGGACCTTCCTACACCCCTATACAAAGAGATAGAACTGTGAGTGTCTAACCCTAACACCCCTATACAAAGAGATAGAACTGTGAGTGTCTAACCATAACACCCCTATACAAAGAGATAGAACTGTGAGTGTCTAACCATAAGGCCCCTATACAAAGAGATAGAACTGTGAGTGTCTAACCATAAGGCCCCTATACAAAGAGATAGAACTGTGAGTGTCTAACCATAAGGCCCCTATACAAAGAGATAGAACTGTGAGTGTCTAACCATAAGGCCCCTATACAAAGAGATAGAACTGTGAGTGTCTAACCATAAGGCCCCTATACAAAGAGATAATGTCCTCTGACCTACCCAATCCATTGATCTCTCATTGTTCATACACCATAACCTGTCTCTTATCTCCCATTGTTCATACACCATAACCTGTCTCTTATCTCACTCCCATTGTTTATACACCATAACCTGCCTCTTATCTCCCATTGTTCATACACCATAACCTGTCTCTTATCTCCCATTGTTCATACACCATAACCTGTCTCTTATCTCCCATTGTTCATACACCATAACCTGCCTCTTATCTCCCATTGTTCATACACCATAACCTGTCTCTTATCTCCCATTGTTCATACACCATAACCTGTCTCTTATCTCCCATTGTTCATACACCATAACCTGCCTCTTATCTCCCATTGTTCATACACCATAACCTGTCTCTTATCTCCCATTGTTCATACACATAACCTGCCTCTTATCTCCCATTGTTCATACACCATAACCTGTCTCTTATCTCCCATTGTTCATACACCATAACCTGCCTCTTATCTCCCATTGTTCATAGCACCATAACCTGTCTCTTTTCTCCCATTGTTCATACACCATAACCTGCCTATTCTAGTATTCTCATCCTCAGCCATGTTTCTTGGAGCGGACATGGGTTCAACTAGGATTTCTTTCTTCAAACCCATGTCCTGTCTCTTAAGAGAGATAGACCTGACGCCTCAGATCAGGACAGAGAGAGACGGCCCTGACGCAGACAGATAGGAGAGAGACGGCCTGACGCAGACAGACAGGAGAGAGACGGCCCTGACGCAGCCAGACAGGGAGAGAGACGGTCCTGACGCAGACAGACAGGAGAGAGACGGCCCTTGACAGACAGACAGAGAGACGGCCCTGACGCAGACAGACAGGAGAGAGACGGCCCTCACGCAGACAGACAGGAGAGAGACGGTCCTGACGCAGACAGACAGGAGAGAGACGTTCCTGATGCAGACAGACAGGGAGAGAGATTTCCTGATCAGACAGACAGGAGAGAGACGGCCTGACTTAGACAGACAGGAGAGAGATGGCCCTGACGCAGACAGACAGGAGAGAGACGGCCCTGAAGCAGACAGACAGGAGAGAGACGGTCCCTGACGCAGACAGACAGGAGAGAGACGGCCCTGACGCAGACAGACAGGAGAGAGACGGCCCTGACGCAGACAGACAGGAGAGAGACGGCCCTGACGCACAGACAGGGAGAGAGACGGGCCTGACGCACAGACAGGAGAGGAGAGCAGACAGACAGGAGAGAGACCCCTGACGCAGACAGACAGGAGAGAGACGGCCTGACGCAGACAGGACAGGACAGAGAGAGACGGCGTTCCTGACGGCCTCACGCAGACAGACAGGAGAGAGACAGTTCCTGACGCAGACAGACAGGAGACAGAGAGAGATGTCCTGATGCAGACAGACAGGAGAGAGACGGTCCTGACGCAGACAGACAGGAGAGAGACGTTCCTGATGCAGACAGACAGGAGAGAGACGGTCCTGACACAGACAGACAGGAGAGAGACGGTCCTGACGCAGACAGACAGACAGACAGACAGGAAGACGGTCCTGATGCAGACAGGACAGGAGACAGGGAGACGGCCCTGACGCAGACAGACAGGGGAGAGACGTGCCCTGACAGACAGACAGGAGAGAGATGGCCCTGACGCAGACAGACAGGAGAGAGACGGCCCTGAAGCAGACAGACAGGAGAGAGACGGTCCTGACGCAGACAGATAGGAGAGAGACGGCCCTGACGCAGACAGACAGGAGAGAGACGGTCCTGACGCAGACAGACAGGAGAGAGACGGCCCTGACGCAGACAGGAGAGGGCCCTCACGCAGACAGACAGGAGAGAGACAGTCCTGACGCAGACAGACAGGAGAGAGACGTTCCTGATGCAGACAGACAGTGTTCCTGATGCAGACAGACAGGAGAGAGACGGCCCTGACGCAGACAGACAGGAGAGAGACGGTCCTGACGCAGACAGAGAGACAGGGAGGAGAGAGACGTTCCTGACGCAGACAGACAGGAGAGAGACGTTCCTGGCCCTGCAGACAGACAGGACATGCAGACAGACAGAGAGACGGTCCTGACGCAGACAGACAGGAGAGAGACGGCCTGACGCAGACAGACAGGAGAGAGACGTTCCTGACGCAGACAGACAGGAGAGAGACGGCCCTGACACAGACAGACAGGAGAGAGACGGTCCTGGACAGACAGACAGACAGGAGAGAGACGGTCCTGACGCAGACAGACAGGAGAGAGACGGCCCTGACGCAGACAGACAGGAGAGACGGTCCTGACGCAGACAGACAGGGAGAGAGACAGTCCTGACGCAGACAGACAGGAGAGAGACGGGCCCTGACGCAGACAGACAGGAGAGACGGTCCTGACGCAGACAGACAGGAGAGAGACGGTCCTGACGCAGACAGACAGGAGAGAGACGGGCCTGACGCAGACAGACAGGAGAGAGACGTTCCTGAAACGCAGACAGACAGGAGAGAGGTCGGCCCAGACAGACAGACAGGAGAGAGACGGTCTGACGCAGACAGACAGGGAGAGACGTTCTGATGCAGACAGACAGGAGAGAGACGGTCCTGGACGCAGACAGACAGGAGAGACGGTCCCTGACGCAGACAGACAGGAGAGAGACGGGCCTGACGAGGCAGACAGGAGAGAGACGGCCTGACGCAGACAGACAGGAGAGAGACGGCCCTGACGCAGACAGACAGGACAGACGACAGACAGGAGAGAGACGGTCCTGACGCAGACAGACAGGAGAGAGACGGCTCCTGATGCAGACAGACAGGAGAGAGACGTTCCTGACAGACAGACAGACAGGAGAGAGACGTTCGCAGACAGACAGACAGACAGACAGGAGAGAGACGTCCTGACGCAGACAGACAGGAGAGAGACGTTCTGACGCAGACAGACAGACAGGAGAGAGACGGCCTGACGCACAGACAGACAGACAGACAGAGAGAGACGGTCCTGACGCAGGCAGACAGGAGAGAGAGACGGGCCTGACGAGACAGACAGGAGAGAGACGGTCCTGACAGACAGACAGACAGACAGACAGGACAGACAGACAGACAGGAGAGAGAGCCCCTGATGCAGACAGACAGGGGACAGAGACGGCCCTGACGCAGACAGACTGGAGAGAGACGGTCCTGACGCAGACAGACAGGAGCAGACAGACAGGAGAGAGACGGTCCTGACGCAGACAGACAGGAGAGACGACGCCCTGACGCAGACAGACAGGGGAGAGAGAGACGGTCCTGACGCAGACAGACAGGAGAGAGACGGTCCTGATGCAGACAGACAGGAGAGAGACGTTCCTGACGCAGACAGACAGGAGAGAGACAGACAGGAGAGAGACCTGGCGCAGACAGACAGGAGAGAAGACGGTCCTGACGTAGACAGACAGGAGGAGAGAGACGGTCCTGACGCAGACAGACAGGAGAGAGACGGGCCTGACGCAGACAGACAGGAGAGAGACGGTCCTGACACAGACAGACAGACAGACAGACAGACAGACAGACAGACAGACAGGAGAGAGACGGTCCTGACGCAGACAGACAGGAGAGAGACGGTCCCTGACGCAGACAGACAGGAGAGAGACGGTCCTGGCGCAGACAGACAGGAGAGAGACGGCCCTGACGCAGACAGACAGAAGAGAGACGGCCCTGACAGGAGAGAGACAGACAGACAGGAGAGAGACGGTCCTGACGCAGACAGACAGGAGAGAGGCCTGCAGACAGTTCCTGACACAGCAGACAGACAGACAGAGAGACAGATGTTCCTGACACAGACAGACAGGAGAGAGACGGTCCTGAGACAGACAGGGTCGCAGACAGACAGACAGACAGACAGGAGAGAGACGGCCCTGATGCAGACAGACAGGAGAGAGACGGCCCTGACGCAGACAGACAGGAGAGATGACAGGAGAGAGACGGTCCTGACGCAGACAGACAGGGAGAGAGACGGTCCTGATGCAGACAGACAGGAGAGAGACGGCCTGACGCAGACAGACAGGAGAGAGACGGCTCCTGACGCAGACAGACAGGAGAGAGACGGTCCTGACGCAGACAGACAGGAGAGAGACGGCCCTGGACGCAGACAGACAGGGGAGAGAGACGGCCCTGACGCAGACAGACAGGGAGAGAGACGGTCCTGACGCAGACAGACAGGGGAGAGAGACGGTCCTGACGCAGACAGACAGGAGAGACGTTCTGATGCAGACAGACAGGAGAGAGACGTTCCTGACGCAGACAGACAGGAGAGAGCGTTCCTGACAGACAGACAGACAGAGACAGGAGAGAGACGGTCCTGACGCAGACAGACAGGAGAGAGACGGCCCTGACGCAGACAGACAGGAGAGAGACGGTCCTGACGCAGACAGACAGGAGAGAGACGGGCCTGACGCAGACAGGAGAGAGACAGACAGACAGGAGAGAGACGGTCCTGACGCAGACAGACTGACAGACAGGAGAGAGACAGACGGCCCTGACGCGCAGACAGGAGAGAGACAGGAGAGACAGACAGGAGAGAGAGACGCCCTGACGCAGACAGACAGGAGAGAGACGTTCCTGAAGCAGACAGACAGGAGAGAGACGGCCCTGACGCAGACAGACAGGAGAGAGTTCACGGCCCTGACGCAGACAGACAGGAGAGAGACGGTCCTGCAGACGCAGACAGACAGGAGAGAGAACGGCCCTGACGCAGACAGACAGGAGAGAATGGCCAGAGCAGGAAGGAAGGGACCCTGTGCGTGTGCACGCGTGCTTGTTTCAGCCCTGCTGATCTACAGCCAGTCTGACTTTCTCTCCCCCCACACACACACACACACACTGCAGGGCCATCATAAACTAAGAGGCTCCCTCCCTCTTTCTTTCCCTCTCTCTCCTCCCTCCTTCAGGTTTCATTTTGACATTAGTCAGTTTGAGGAGCTGTGGCCGGCTGTCTTTGTTTACATGGTCCACAACTCATGTGGAGAGACCAGGTACGTGAAGGTCATCAGGGAAATTAACTTGGTCAAATAAACCCATAGATTCTACGGGATAAATTTCAATTAGTCATAAATACCCATAGATTCTATAAGATCAATTAATTTAGTCATGTACAGTCATGTACACTGCCGATTTTGCAGGTTTTCCTACTTACAAAGCATGTAGGGGTCTGTAATTTTTATCATAGGTACACTTCAACTGTGAGAGACGGAATCTAAAACAAAAATCCAGAAAATCACATTGTATGATTTTTAAGTAATTAATTTGCATTTTATTGTATACTGTACCCATATATTCTTCGAGACAAATTAACTTAGTCATATATACCCATAGATTCTATAAGAAAATTACTAATATTACTCTCTCCCCCTCTCCATCCTCTCTCCGTCCTCTCTCTCTCTGACCTCTCTCTCACTCTCCGTCCTCTCTCTCTCCGTCCGCTCTCTCTCTCTGTCCGCTCTCTCTCTCCGTCCGCTCTCTCTCTCCGTCCGCTCTCTCTCTCCGTCCTCTCTCTCTCTCTCTGTCCTCTCTCTCTCCTTCCTCTCTCTCTCTCCGTTCTCTCTCTCTCCGTTATCTCTCTCCGTCCACCCTTTCTCTCCCTCTCTCTATCTCTGTCCTCTCTCTCTCCCTCTCCGTCCCCTCTCTCCCTCTCCATCCTCTCTCTCCTCTCCATCCTCTCTCTCTCTCTGTACTCTCTCTCTCTCTCCGTCCTCACCTTCTCCGTCCTCTCACCGTCCTCTCTCTCTCACTCCTCTCCGTCCTCTCTCCGTCCTCTCTCTCTCTCTCTCCCTCTCCGTCCTCTCTCACTCCCTCTCTGTCCTCTCTCTCTCCATCTCCGTCCTCTCTCTCCCTCTCGTCCTCTCTCCCCTCTGTCCTCTCTCTCTCTCCCTCTCCGTCCTCTCTCTCTCCCTCTCCGTCCTCTCTCTCTCTCTCTCTCTCTCCGTCCTCTCTCCGTCCTCTCTCCCTCTCCGTCTGCTCTCCCTCTCCCTCTCCGTCCTCCCTTTCTCTCCCTTTCTCTCTCTCCGTCCTCTCTCTCTCCATCCTCTCTCTGTACTCTCTCTCTCTGTCCTCTCTCCGTCCTCTCCCTCTCCGTCCTCTCTCTCTCCCTCTCCGTCCTCTCTCCATCCTCTCACCCTCTCCGTCCTCTCTCCCTCTCCGTCCTCTCTCCCTCTGTCCCCTCTCTCTCTCTCTCCCTCTCCGTCCTCTCTCTCTCCGACCTCTCACCCTCTCCGTCCTCTCTCTCTCCCTCTCCGTCCTCTCTCTCTCCCTCTCCGTCCTCTCTCCGTCCTCTCACCCTCTCCGTCCTCTCACCCTCTCCGTCCTCTCTCTCTCCTTCCTCTCTCCCTCTCCGTCCTCTCTCTCTCCCTCTCCGTCCTCTCTCTCTCCCTCTCCGTCCTCTCTCTCTCCGTCCTCTCTCTCTCCGTCCTCTCACCCTCTCCGTCCTCTCTCTCTCCCTCTCCGTCCTCTCTCTCTCCGTCCTCTCTCCCTCTCCGTCCTCTCTCCCTCTCCGTCCTCTCTCTCTCCGTCCTCTCACCCTCTCCGTCCTCTCTCCCTCTCCCTCCTTCTAGTTTTGAGCTAGAGAAGTTGTGCAGGTTCACTATGTCTGTGAGGAAGAATTATCGGCGTGTTCCCTACCACAACTGGAAACATGCGGTGAACGTGGCTCACTGTATGTACGCCATACTGCAGAAGACCACCGGCATCTTCACTGAGATAGAGGTCTGTCTGTCTGTCCATCCGTCAGTTTGTCAATAGCATAGTCAAGAGCTAAAATAAAGTAAAGTTTAGAAAGAGGATCCATTCCAATTCAGTCATTTACTTCCTGTTTCCTAAATAGAATGAGGATAGATTCTAAACAGGGTTAATTCTATCAGTAGCTGACTTCCATGTGCACTTGTCCATCCTCTCTCTCTCTGTCCATCCTCTCTCTCTCCCCATCCCCTCTCTCTCTCTCCCCCATCTCCTCTCTCTCTCCCCATCCCCTCTCTCTCTCCCCATCCCCTCTCTCTCTCCCCTCTCTCTCCCCATCCCCTCTCTCTCTCTCTCCATCTCCTCTCTCTCTCCCCATCTCTCTCTCTCTCTCCCCATCCCCTCCTCTCTCCATCCATCCCTCTCTCTCCCCATTCTCTCTCCCCATCCCCTCTCTCTCCCCCCATCCCCCTCTCTCCCCATCTCCTCTCTCTCTCCATCCATCCCCTCTCTCTGTCCATCCTCTCTCTCTCCCATCCCCTCTCTCTCTCTCCCCATCTCCTCTCTCTCTCCCCATCCCCTCTCTCTCTCCCCATCCCTCTCTCTCCCCTCTCTCTCCCCCATCCCCTCTCTCCATCTCCTCTCTCTCTCCCCATCCCCTCTCTCTCTCTCCCCCTCCCCTCTCTCTCTCCATCCATCCCCTCTCTCTCCCCATCCTCTCTCTCCCCATCCCCTCTCTCTCCCCATCCCCTCTCTCTCCCCATCTCCTCTCTCTCTCCATCCATCCCCTCTCTCTCCCCATCCATCCTCTCTCTCCCCATCTCCTCTCTCTCTCCCCATCTCCTCTCTCTCTCTCCCCATCCCCTCTCTCTCTCCATCCATCCCCTCTCTCTCCCCCCCATCTCCTCTCTCTCTCCCATCCCCTCTCTCTCTCCCCTCTCTCTCCCCATCTCCTCTTCTCCCCATCTCCTCTCTCTCTCCCCATCCCCTCTCTCTCTCTCCCCCCATCTCTCTCTCTCTCCCCCATCTCCTCTCTCTCTCCCCATCCCTCTCTCTCTCCCCCCATCTCCTCTCTCTCTCCCCCATCTCCTCTCTCTCCCCATCTCCTCTCTCTCTCCCCATCCCCTCTCTCTCCCCATCCCCCTCTCTCCCCCCATCTCTCTCCCCATCTCCTCTCTCCCCATCTCCTCTCTCCCATCCCCTCTCTCTCTCCCCCATCTCCTCTCTCCCCATCTCCTCTCTCTCTCCCCATCTCCTCATCTCCCTCTCTCTCTCCCCATCCCCTCTCCCCCCCATCTCCTCTCTCCCCCTCCTCTCTCTCCCCATCTCCTCTCTCTCTCCCCCCATCTCCTCTCTCTCTCTCCCCATCTCCCTCTCTCCCCCATCCCCTCTCTCCCCCATCTCCTCTCTCCCCATCTCCTCTCTCCCCATCCCCTCTCTCTCTCCCCATCTCCTCTCTCCCCATCTCCTCTCTCTCTCCCCATCTCCTCTCTCCCCCATCCCCATCTCCCTCTCTCTCCCCATCCCTCTCTCTCTCCCCTCTCTCCCCATCTCCTCTCTCTCTCCCATCTCCTCTCTCTCTCCCATCCCCTCTCTCTCTCCCTCATCTCCTCTCTCCCCATCTCCTCTCTCTCTCCTCTCTCTCCCCATCCCCTCTCTCTCTCCCCATCTCCTCTCTCCCCATCTCCTCTCTCTCTCCCCATCCCTCTCTCTCTCTCCCCCATCTCCTCTCCCCATCTCCTCTCTCTCTCCCCATCCCCTCTCTCTCTCCCCATCTCCTCTCTCTCCCCCATCTCCTCTCTCTCTCCCATCCTCCTCTCTCCCCATCTCCTCTCTCTCTCCCCATCTCCTCTCTCTCTCCCCATCCCCTCTCTCTCTCCCCATCTCCTCTCTCCCCATCCCCTCTCTCTCCCCCATCTCCTCTCTCCCCATCCCTCTCTCTCCCCCATCTCCTCTCCCCCATCTCTCTCTCTCCCCCATCCTCTCTCTCTCTCTCCCCATCTCCTCTCTCTCTCCCCATCTCCTCTCTCCCCCATCTCCCTCTCTCTCCCCCATCTCCTCTCTCTCTCTCTCCATCCCCTCTCTCTCTCCCCCATCTCCTCTCTCCCCATCCCCTCGCTCTCCCCCATCTCTCCTCTCTCTCTCTCCCCCATCAACAGAAGAAGGGTCTGCTGATAGCCTGTCTATGTCATGATCTGGACCATCGAGGATACAGTAACACCTACCTGCAGAAGTTTGACCATCCTCTAGCTGCCCTGTACAGCACGTCTACAATGGAGCAGCACCACTTCTCCCAGACTGTATCCATCCTGCAGGTAGGACTACCACACACACACACACACACACACACACACACACACACACACACACCTGTTCTCACACGCTTAGTCAGCTGCCTTCCAAATGTTCCCCGGGAGGGTCTTAACTCTTCAGACATTCCCCCTAACAGCTGCTCTGTTATTCACCGGTGTCCCCTCCCAATTCAAATTCCTCATCTTTGGTGGGTGATGATCAGGTACCCTGAATCCTTGTCCACAGAAGTGTCAGTGTTGTGTCAATTCTAATGGAAGATATTTCAATTAAGAAAGCAATTTGAATTTAAAACTTCAAAAGTGGATTTATTTTTAATAAATAGCTTTTACTTTGACATTTATTGAGATGTCATTGAAAATAGATGTCCTTTTTCAGTTATTGAATTGCAATCTCAGTTTACTTCCTGAATTAACAGGCTTCAATTTCAAATTGACCACAAAAACTTGCAAAGTATCCAAACTACCCTGAACATTCCAGGACCTACTGCACTCCCATGATGTACCCTCTGGTTATCCCACCTAAGCTGTACTACGCAGGATGTACCCTCTGGCTATCCCACCTAAGCTATACTCCCAGGATGTACCCTCTGGCTATCCCACCTAAGCTATACTCCCAGGATGTACCCTCTGGCTATCCCACCTAAGCTGATACTCCCATGATGTACCCTCTGGTTATCCCACCTAAGCTATACTCCCATGATGTACCCTCTGGTTATCCCACCTAAGCTGTACTCGCAGGATGTACCCTCTGGCTATCCCACCTAAGCTGGTACTCCCAGGATATACCCTCTGGCTATCCCACCTAAGCTATACTCCCAGGATGTACCCTCTGGCTATCCCACCTAAGCTGGTACTCCCAGGATGTACCCTCTGGCTATCCCACCTAAGCTATACTCCCAGGATGTACCCTCTGGCTATCCCACCTAAGCTATACTCCCAGGATGTACCCTCTGGCTATCCCCCTAAGCTATACTCCCAGGATGTACTCTCTGGCTATCCCACCTAAGCTATACTCCCAGGATGTACCCTCTGGCTATCCCACCTAAGCTGGTACTCCCAGGATGTACCCTCTGGCTATCCCGCCTAAGCTATACTCCCAGGATGTACCCTCTGGCTATCCCACCTAAGCTATACTCCCAGGATGTACTCTCTGGCTATCCCACCTAAGCTATACTCCCAGGATGTACCCTCTGGCTATCCCACCTAAGCTATACTCCCAGGATGTACCCTCTGGCTATCCCACCTAAGCTGGTACTCCCAGGATGTACCCTCTGGCTATCCCACCTAAGCTATACTCCCAGGATGTACCCTCTGGCTATCCCACCTAAGCTGGTACTCCCAGGATGTACCCTCTGGCTATCCCACCTAAGCTATACTCCCAGGATGTACCCTCTGGCTATCCCACCTAAGCTATACTCCCAGGATGTACCCTCTGGCTATCCCACCTAAGCTGGTACTCCCAGGATGTACCCTCTGGCTATCCCACCTAAGCTATACTCCCAGGATGTACCCTCTGGCTATCCCACCTAAGCTGGTACTCCCAGGATGTACCCTCTGGCTATCCCACCTAAGCTGAGCGGAACTCCTCGTAAGCGGAGCGTTTGCTTTTTATTGATCTCTTTGTTTCCCATAGCTGGAAGGGCACAATGTTTTCTCCAACCTGACTTCCAGTGAGTACGAGCAGGTGTTAGAGATCATCCGCAAGGCCATCATCGCTACAGACCTGGCGCTCTACTTCGGCAACCGCAAACAGCTAGCTGAGCTACTGACCACGGAGGCACTGGACCTAGACAACCACCAACACAGGTCAGAGGTCAGGGGGTCGTACACATACACACTTTAGACATAACGCAAGGCACACACACACACAAACACTGGACATATTCTCTGATACATCTGGAAATAGATAATTTAAAAAAATGTATATATATATATATTTACTTTTCTTTCCCCAGGGACCGTGTGATTGGTCTGATGATGACAGCATGTGACCTGTGTTCCGTTACCAAGCTGTGGCCAATCACACGACTCACGGCTAATGACATCTACGCTGAGTTCTGGGCCGAGGTGCGGTGGTATAATTCACTACGACATCTCTATTCTTGTAACGTGGTAGACTAGTGGTTAGAGTGTAGGGACGGCAGGTAGACTAGTGGTTAGAGTGTAGGGACGGCAGGTAGACTAGTGGTTAGAGTGTAGGGGGGCAGGTAGACTAGTGGTTAGAGTGTAGGGACGGCAGGTAGACTAGTGGTTAGAGTGTAGGGGGCAGGTAGACTAGTGGTTAGAGTGTAGGGGGCAGGTAGCCTAGTGGTTAGAGTGTAGGGACGGCAGGTAGACTAGTGGTTAGAGTGTAGGGACGGCAGGTAGACTAGTGGTTAGAGTGTAGGGACGGCAGGTAGACTAGTGGTTAGAGTGTAGGGACGGCAGGTAGACTAGTGGTTAGAGTGTAGGGACGGCAGGTAGACTAGTGGTTAGAGTGTAGGGGGCAGGTAGCCCCTAGTGGTTAGAGTGTAGGGACGGCAGGTAGACTAGTGGTTAGAGTGTAGGGGACGGCAGGTAGCCTAGTGGTTAGAGTGTAGGGACGGCAGGTAGACTAGTGGTTAGAGTGTAGGGGGCAGGTAGCCTAGTGGTTAGAGTGTAGGGACGGCAGGTAGAGTGTAGGGACGGGAGGTAGCCTAGCGGTTAGAGTGTAGGGACGGCAGGTAGCCTAGTGGTTAGAGTGTAGGAATGACGGCAGGTAGCCTAGTGGTTAGAGTGTAGGGACGGCAGGTAGACTAGTGGTTAGAGTGTAGGGACGGCAGGTAGCCTAGTGGTTAGAGTGTAGGGACGGCAGGTAGCCTTGTGGTTAGTGTAGGGACGGGAGGTAGCCCTAGCGGTTAGAGTGTAGGGACGGCAGGTAGCCTAGTGGTTAGAGTGTAGGGACGGCAGGTAGCCTAGTGGTTAGAGTGTAGGGCGCCAGGTAGCCTAGTGGTTAGAGTGTAGGAACGGCAGGTAGCCTAGTGGTTAGAGTGTGGTTAGGGGCGCCAGGTAGACTAGTGGTTAGAGTGTTGGACTTGTAACCGAAAGGTTGTTAGATCAACCGAGCTGACAAGGTACAAATCTGTCGTTCTGCCCCTGAACAAGCAGTTAACCCACTGTTCCTAGACCGTCATTGAAAATAAGAATTTGTTCTGAAACTGACTTGCCAAGTTAAAGAAAAGGTTAAACAATATATATTTTTAAAAATTGCTGTAAGGAGTTAATTCGTCACATGAGTGGTTCATAGTGCTCATCAATAAGAACTTTTTAGTGGTGAAAGAGTTCTACTTAGAAGATTTTAGTGGTGAAAGGGTTCTACTTAGAACCTTTTAGTGGTGAAAGGGTTCTACTTAGAACCTTTTAGAGGTGAAAGGGTTCTACTTAGAACCTTTTAGCGGTGAAAGGGTTCTACTTAGAACCTTTTAAGGCCTCTACTTAGAACCTTTTAGTGGTGAAAGGGTTCTACTTAGAACCTTTTAGTGGTGAAAGGGTTCTACTTAGAACCTTTTAGTGGTGAAATAGTTCTACTTAGATCATTTTAGTGGTGAAAGAGTTCTACTTGAAACTAAAAATAGTTATTTTCAGCCGAAGAACCCTTTTAGGTTCTAGAGAGCAGCTTTTTCTCTCAGAGTGTACTACTGCTTTATGGAGTTAATCAATTCCTTCATTCTATATGATTCTGAATAAATTGATCATAGTACATGTCATCAGGTGTCACTTTCTTTTGTCCTTTAATCTCAATAACCTCCTCCATTCTACCTCATCTCTTTCTGCCATCATCCTCCTGTAACTTCTTTTCTCTCCTTTCCCTCCCTCCTCCTTTATCTTTATCTCCTCTCCTCCTCCTTTCCTCCTCCCTTCTTTATCTCCTCTCCTCCTCCTTTCCTCCTCCCTTCTTTATCTCCTCTGCTGCTTTTCTCCTCCTCCTCCTCTCCTCCCTTCTTTATCTCCTCTCCTCCTCCTCTCCTCCTCCTCCTCCTTTCCTCCTCCCTTCTTTATCTCCTCTCCTCCTCCTCCTCTTCTCCTCCCTTCTTAATCTCCTCTCCTCCTCCTCCTCCTCCTCTCCTCCCTTCTTAATCTCCTCTCCTCCTCCTCCTCCTCTTCTCCTCCCTTCTTTATCTCCTCTCCTCCTCCTCCTCCTCTCCTCCCTTCTTAATCTCCTCTCCTCCTCCTCTTCTTCTCCCTTCTTTATCTCCTTCTTTATCCTCTCCTCCCTTCTCCTCCTCTCCTCCTCCTCCTCTTCTCCTCCCTTCTTAATCTCCTCTCCTCCTCCTCCTCTTCTCCTCCCTTCTTTATCTCCTCTCCTCCTCCTCCTCCTCTCCTCCCTTCTTAATCTCCTCTCCTCTCCTCCTCCTCCTCTTCTCCTCCCTTCTTTATCTCCTCTCCTCCTCCTCCCTCTTCTCCTCCCTTCTTAATCTCCTCTCCTCCTCCTCCTCCTCTCCTCCCTTCTTAATCTCCTCTCCTCCTCCTCCTCCTCCTCCCTTCTTTATCTCCTCTCTATCTCCTCTCCTCCTCCTCCTCCTCCTCTCCTCCTCTCCTCCTCCTCTCCTCCTCTCCTCTACAGGGGGATGAGATGAAGAAGATAGGTATACAGCCCATCCCTATGATGGACAGAGATAAGAAGGAAGAGGTTCCTCAGGGGCAGGTAAGAACTACACACACACACACACACACACACACACACACACACACACACACACACACACAAGAACAACATAACATTACCTGGGCTGTGTCTCATTCTGGCTCGATGTTCCCTCCCCTCTGCCCTTGTTCCCTCACCTTTACTGGATTCTCCTTGTCTGTTTTTCTAGGTGGGGTTCTACAATGCTGTTGCACTCCCATGTTATACCACTTTATCTGAGCTCTTCCCCCCTTCCAGCCCTCTTCTACAAGCCTGCAAGTGAGTAAGATACTGTACAATACCCACACAGTATATTATATAGACTATCCACACAGTATATTATATAGACTACACACACAGTATATTATATAGACTACCCACACAGTATATTACATAGACTATCCACACAGTACATTATATAGACTACACACACAGTATATTATATAGACTATCCACACAGTATATTATATAGACTACACACACAGTATATTATATAGACTATCCACACAGTATATTATATAGACTACACACACAGTATATTATATAGACTATCCACACAGTACATTATATAGACTACACACACAGTATATTATATAGACTATCCACACAGTACATTATATAGACTACACACACAGTATATTATATAGACTACACACACAGTATATTATATAGACTACACACACAATATATCATATAGACTACCCACACAGTATATTATATAGACTAACACACTGTATATTATATAGACTAACACACTGTATATTATATAGACTAACACACTGTATATTATATAGACTACACACACAGTATATTATATAGACTACACACACAGTATATTATATAGACTACACACACAGTATATTATATAGACTACACACACAGTATATTATATAGACTACACACACAGTATATTATATAGACTACACACACAGTATATCATATAGACTACCCACACAATATATTATATAGACTACATACACAGTATATTATATAGACTACACACACTGTATATTATATAGACTACCCACACAGTATATTATATAGACTACCCACACCGTATATTATATAGACTACACACACAGTATATTATATAGACTACACACACAGTATATTATATAGACTACATACACTGTCATTAAAACTCGTTTTTCAACCACTCCACAAATTTCTTGTTAACAAACTATAGTTTTGGCAAGTCGATTAGGACATCTACTTTCTGCATGACACAAGTCATTTTTCCAACAATTGTTTACAGACAGATTATTTCACTGTTTTACAATTCCCGTGGGTTAGAAGTTTAGATACACTAAGTTGACTGTGCCTATAAACAGCATGGAAAATGCCAGATAATGATGTCATGGCTTTAGAAGCTTCTGGTAGACTAATTGACATCATTTGAATCAATTAGAGGTGAACCTGTGGATGTATTTCAAGGCCTACCTTCAAACTCAGTGCCTCTTTGCTTGACATCATGGGAAAATCTAAAGAAATCAGCCAAGACCTCAGAAAATAAATTGTAGACCTCCACAAGTCTGGTTCATCCTTGGGAGCAATTCTCAAACGCCTGAAGGTACCACGTTCATCTGTACAAACAATAGTACTCAAGTATAAACACCATGGGACCACGCTGCCGTCATACCGCTCAGGAAGGAGATGCGTTCTGTCTCCTAGACATGGATGTACTTTGGTGCGAAAAGTGCAAATCAATCCCAGAACAACAGCAAAGGACCTTGTGAAGATTCTGGAGGAAACAGGTACAAAAGTATCTATATCCACAGTAAAACGAGTCCTATATCGACATAACCTGAAAGGCCGCTCAGCAGCTTCAAAACCGCCATAAAAAAGCTAGACTACGGTTTGCAACTGCACATGGGGACAAAGGTCGTACTTTTTGGAGAAATGTCCTCTGGTCTGATGAAACAAAAATATAACTGTTTGGCCATAATGACCATCGTTATGTTTGGAGGAAAAAGGGGGAGGCTTGCAGGCCGAAGAACACCATCCCAACCATGAAGCACGGGGGTGGCAGCATCATGTTGTGGGGGTGCTTTGCTGCAGGAGGGACTGGTGCAATTCACAAAATAGATGGCGTCACGAGGGAGGAAAATTACGTGGATTTATTGAAGCAACATCTCAAGACATCAGTCAGGAAGTTAAAGCTTGGTCGCAAATGGGTCTTCCGAATGGACAATGACCTCAAGCATACTTCCAAAGTTGAGCCAAAATGGCTTAAGGACAACAAAGTCAAGGTATTGGAGGGGCCATCACAAAGCCCTGACCTCAATCCTAATGAAAATGTGTTGGCAGAACTGAAAAAGCGTGTGCGAGCAAGGAGGCCTACAAACCTGACTCAGTTAAACCAGCTCTTTCAGGAGGATGGGCCAAAATTCACCCAACTTATTGTGGGAAGTTTGACCAAAGTTTAAATTGTTTAAGGCAATGCTACCAAATACTAATTGAGTGTATGTAAACTTCTGACCCACTGGAAATGAAATAAAAGCTGAAATAAATTATTATCTACTATTATTCTGATATTTCACATTCTTAAAATAAAGTGGTGATCCTTTACCAGGATCAAATGTCAGGAATTGTGAAAATTGTATATACATGTAAATGTATTTGGCTAAGGTGTATGTAAACCTTGACTATGACTACAAATGAATATACACACACACACGCACTCAGAGAGACACACACACAAACACACACACACACACACACACAAACAGATACACACACAGATATATATACACACACACACACAGAGATACACGCAGATATATACACACACACACAGAGATATATATATATATACACACACACACACAGATACACAAGCGCAGATAAACACACACACACAAACAGATACACACACACACACAGAGATACACACAGATATATACACACACACAGAGATAGACACAATCTACTTCCCTTAACATTGTAGTCATTTAACAGATGCTTTGATCCAGAGTGCCATACATCTACAGATAGCTAGGTGAGACAACCACATTTAGTCCATTCATCTACAGATAGCTAGGTGAGACAACCTCATATCACATTTAGTCCATTCATCTTCAGATAGCTAGGTTAGACAACCACATTTAGTCCATTCATCTTCAGATAGCTAGGTGAGACAACCACATTTAGTCCATTCATCTACAGATAGCTAGGTTAGACAACCACATTTAGTCCATTCATCTACAGATAGCTAGGTGAGACAACCACATTTAGTCCATTCATCTTCAGATAGCTAGGTGAGACAACCACATTTAGTCCATTCATCTACAGATAGCTAGGTGAGACAACCACATTTATTCCATTCATCTACAGATAGCTAGGTGAGACAACCACATTTAGTCCATTCATCTTCAGATAGCTAGGTGAGACAACCACATTTAGTCCATTCATCTTCAGATAGCTAGGTTAGACAACCACATTTAGTCCATTCATCTACAGATAGCTAGGTGAGACAACCACATTTAGTCCATTCATCTTCAGATAGCTAGGTTAGACAACCACATTTAGTCCATTCATCTACAGATAGCTAGGTTAGACAACCACATTTAGTCCATTCATCTACAGATAGCTAGGTTAGACAACCACATTTAGTCCATTCATCTACAGATAGCTAGGTTAGACAACCACATTTAGTCCATTCATCTACAGATAGCTAGGTGAGACAACCACATTTAGTCCATTCATCTTCAGATAGCTAGGTGAGACAACCACATTTAGTCCATTCATCTACAGATAGCTAGGTGAGACAACCACATTTAGTCCATTCATCTACAGATAGCTAGGTGAGACAACCACATTTAGTCCATTCATCTTCAGATAGCTAGGTGAGACAACCACATTTAGTCCATTCATCTTCAGATAGCTAGGTTAGACAACCACATTTAGTCCATTCATCTTCAGATAGCTAGGTGAGACAACCACATTTAGTCCATTCATCTACAGATAGCTAGGTGAGACAACCACATTTAGTCCATTCATCTTCAGATAGCTAGGTGAGACAACCACATTTAGTCCATTCATCTACAGATAGCTAGGTGAGACAACCACATTTAGTCCATTCATCTTCAGATAGCTAGGTTAGACAACCACATTTAGTCCATTCATCTACAGATAGCTAGGTGAGACAACCACATTTAGTCCATTCATCTACAGATAGCTAGGTCAGACAACCACATTTAGTCCATTCATCTTTCAGATAGCTAGGTTAGACAACCACATTTAGTCCATTCATCTTCAGATAGCTAGGTGAGACAACCACATTTAGTCCATTCATCTACAGATAGCTAGGTTAGACAACCACATTTAGTCCATTCATCTACAGATAGCTAGGTTAGACAACCACATTTAGTCCATTCATCTTCAGATAGCTAGGTGAGACAACCTCATATCACATTTAGTCCATTCATCTTCAGATAGCTAGGTTAGACAACCACATTTAGTCCATTCATCTACAGATAGCTAGGTGAGACAACCACATTTAGTCCATTCATCTACAGATAGCTAGGTGAGACAACCACATTTAGTCCATTCATCTACAGATAGCTAGGTGAGACAACCACATTTAGTCCATTCATCTACAGATAGCTAGGTTAGACAACCACATTTAGTCCATTCATCTACAGATAGCTAGGTGAGACAACCACATTTAGTCCATTCATCTACAGATAGCTAGGTGAGACAACCACATTTAGTCCATTCATCTACAGATAGCTAGGTTAGACAACCACATTTAGTCCATTCATCTACAGATAGCTAGGTTAGACAACCACATTTAGTCCATTCATCTTCAGATAGCTAGGTGAGACAACCTCATATCACATTTAGTCCATTCATCTTCAGATAGCTAGGTGAGACAACCTCATATCACATTTTAGTCCATTCATCTACAGATAGCTCGGTGAGACAACCTCATATCACATTTAGTCCATTCATCTTCAGATAGCTAGGTGAGACAACCACATTTAGTGCATTCATCTTCAGATAGCTAAGTTAGACAACCACATTTAGTCCATTCATCTACAGATAGCTAGGTTAGACAACCACATTTAGTCCATTCATCTTCAGATAGCGAGGTGAGACAACCTCATATCACATTTAGTCCATTCATCTTCAGATAGCTAGGTGAGACAACCTCATATCACATTTAGTCCATTCATCTACAGATAGCTCGGTGAGACAACCTCATATCACATTTAGTCCATTCATCTTCAGATAGCTAGGTGAGACAACCACATTTAGTACATTCATCTACAGATAGCTAGGTGAGACAACCACATTTAGTCCATTCATCTACAGATAGCTAGGTGAGACAACCACATTTAGTCCATTCATCTACAGATAGCTAAGAACAATCAAGCAACAGCAAAGTCAGAGCTAATAGTAAAAATCCCTTTGGTATTCTGATTGTGTTTCCACAGGGAGAACCTTGGTCAGTGGGAGAAGATAGTAAATGGAGAGGAGGTGGACAGTGGAGTGAGAGGAGTGTGGGCTCCGTCAGAGCCTGTTGACCCCAGGGCAGAGCCTGTTGACCCCAGGGCAGAGCCTGTTGACCCCAGGGCAGAGCCTGTTGATCCCAGGGCAGAGCCTGTTGATCGCAGGGTAGAGCCCAGCACTGAGGAACCATCGAACCACGACTCAGGCCCTGTGAAGGTGGACAACTGACTGGCAATGAAGCCACGGCTCGCCCTCACTACTTCACAAGTCAATACGCCCTCAACACATCCCCTGCCATTAACAGGGACTACTTCCTGTCTGAACTGTTAGAGAGCCTCACTTCATGCTGAAACAGGAAGGAGGGGAACACATGCGTAGGGACTAGGGAAGGTGATTGGTGGATTTGACAAACAAGGGGATTCTTTTCAGGACCACACAGTTACCTCATTGGGTGAGGGAGGTGAGGAGTAAACCCTGCCAGTGTTCATTGCTCCGTAGACACACGGATGGACGGCTGGAGGACAGCGGGCTCTTGTTCATTAGGCACGAAACGGAAGCTAACGGGCAGAAACAGGGAGGAACTACCTGGACTTGTCCTTGAGGTGGGGACTCACCTGATCAACTCCACTGCTCGGGAACCAATTCATACCGATCCAAATGGATCCATATGTCTGTGGTGTTGGTTTTTTTTTGGTCTGTTTTAGTTGGTTTGTTTTTAATAGATTTAAATTGTGGCTGGTTTGTTTTATGTTCCGGTCTTGTGATTTGCAGAGGCCTTTAGTCTTTACACTCTAATCCTTTAAAAAGGATCAGGAGGTGTGAAATCTTGACTGTTTTTTTTTGGTTTGTTTTTTGTCGTTTCAGACTTTATGAATGTGTCTGAAATGGCACCCTAATCCACTACATAGTGCACTACTTTTGACCGGAGCAATATGGGCCCTGTTCAAAAGTAGTGCACTGTATTGGTACTGTTTGTTTGCCTGCAGCGGTAGACTGACTAACTTATCGCAAGCAGAAATACATGGGAGGAGGTGGTTGGCTCTCAAAGAGAGACAGAAATAATGTTTATTAGCATGTTGCAACGAATGTTCTAGAATGTTTTCTGGCACTTTGAGCAACAAAGTGTTTTTGCAGTACTTGAATGAAGACATATCGAGAAAAAACAAACATACAGCCCTTGTCTATTCTATTCAGAAACAGCGTCTTGTGTAAAGCACAGACAGATAAAGTTTGTGTGACCAACAGGGCTGAGTTAGATCATGTCAACATTTAGCAAGTCGTGTCACATGAGGGTCACAATGTTCTATGCAGAAATAGCACCCAACACCCAGGCAGACCTGAGTTCAAACATTTTTTGAAATAATTTCAAATACTTCATCTGGGCTTGATTGAGCTTGCCTGGCACAATAAAACAATTAGAAGAGTTGCAAGTGTAAAAAAAAGTGCAACTGCCCATCTGGTAATATATGCAGGCTAAAGCAATTGCTAAAGTATTTGAAAGATTTCCAATAGTATTTAAACCTACCAGGTCTGCATCTCGCCACCCCGATACTTGCCACAATCAGTCTTTTAGGTTCTAGAACCCAGAATCTTGGGCAATCAGTCTTTTAGGTTCTAGAACCCAGAGCTTTAGGCAATCAGTCTTTTAGGTTCTAGAACCCAGAATCTTGGGCAATCAGTCTTTTAGGTTCTAGAACCCAGAATCTTGGGCAATCAATCTTTTAGGTTCTAGAACCCAGAACCTTGGGCAATCAGTCTGTTTTTGAGCTCTAGTTGTAGACTGGTCTCAGATCTGTTTGTGCTGTCTTACCAACTAGAACAGCTCCTGAGTCAAGTCCAATGGTACATTGATTCTCTGTACTGCGTTCATAGCACACCAAGGCACAGGACAAACATGCACATTGCTACAACGTTGATTTAAAAGGAATAGATATTGATTGATAGCCAGCACATTATGTCAAGACAGCAGGCATAAGAATACTCTATAGGGTTGCACATTTTCCTTAACTTTCCCAAGTTTCCCAAGACTCTTGGAATAACGGGGAAATAAGGAGGAAATCAAGGAATCCGTCAACCAGGATTTCTGGAAAACCGGGAAATTTGGGAAAGTTACCACGATTAATACAGTATCATTTATCATTTGAAAACATTGATTTTGTGAATAATACTATATACCTCAATTAATCTAATATCGACAGTAAATTTTCTTTGATATTTTTCTTACCATTTCCAGTTGTATTCATAAAACTTTTGAGGTATATGTATGATAATCGGCCCGTAGCATTGTCACTTGCTTGTTCTATCCAAACGGTCTCCTTGCTCCCTGTGCGTCTCTGCCACATGTGCTGGAGCCCCTGAAGTGCTGGAGCATGTCCATGTCACATAAACAACAAAAGCCGGTGAGTGCATTGCTGATGTAGTTTTTTGCTTGAGATGTAAAGGCCTGCTCTCTCAGTGATTACATTTTGTGCTGATAATCGGCCCGTAGCATCCAAACGGTGCCGTCCCTTCCTCTCCGCTGTCTCACCGTTTCAGTTGGTGGTGGCACAGGCACCTGCTCAGTGCGCACTGTTCTGGCTTTGTTATAGTTAGGCCTCGGGGGTGTAGGTTCACGATGAGGCTTAGTCCTCGAGGGTGTAGGGTAGGTTCAGGATGAGGCTTAGTCCTCGAGGGTGTAGGTTCAGGATGAGGCTTAGTCCTCGGAGGTGTAGGTTCAGGATGAGGCTTAGTCCTCGGGGGTGTAGGTTCAGGATGAGGCTTAGTCCTCGAGGGTGTAGATTCAGGATGAAGCTTAGTCCTCGGGGCTGTAGGTTCAGGATGAGACTTAGTCCTCGGGGGTGTAGGTTCAGGATGAGGCTTAGTCCTCGGGGGTGTAGGTTCAG
Organism: Oncorhynchus keta; assembly: GCF_023373465.1. Classification (NCBI taxonomy): domain Eukaryota; kingdom Metazoa; phylum Chordata; class Actinopteri; order Salmoniformes; family Salmonidae; genus Oncorhynchus; species Oncorhynchus keta. The sequence continues at coordinate 26,407,650 of NC_068423.1, forward strand.
GATGAGGCTTAGTCCTCGAGGGTGTAGGTTCAGGATGAGGCTTAGTCCTCGGAGGTGTAGGTTCAGGATGAGGCTTAGTCCTCGGGGGTGTAGGTTCAGGATGAGGCTTAGTCCTCAGGGGTGTAGGTTCAGGATGAGGCTTAGTCCTCGAGGGTGTAGGTTCAGGATGAGGCTTAGTCCTTGGAGGTGTAGGTTCAGGATGAGGCTTAGTCCTCGGAGGTGTAGGTTCAGGATGAGGCTTAGTCCTCGAGGGTGTAGGTTCAGGATGAGGCTTAGTCCTCGGAGGTGTAGGTTCAGGATGAGGCTTAGTCCTCGAGGGTATAGGTTCAGGATGAGTCTTAGGCCTCGGGGGTGTAGGTTCAGGTTGAGGCTTAGTCCTCGGGGGTGTAGTTGTCCCATGGTGTTTATGTTTGCGTGCTATTGTTTGTACAGATGAACTTCAGGCATTTGGAAATTGCTCACAAGGATGAACCAGACTTGTGGAGGTCTACAATTTATTTTCTGAGGTCTTGGCTGATTTCTTTAGATTTTCCCATGATGTCAAGCAAAGAGGCGCTGAGTTTGAAGGTAGGCCTTGAAATACATCCACAGGTACACCTCCAATTGACTCAAATGATATCAATTAGCCTATCAGAAGCTTCTAAAGCCATGACATCATTATCTGGCATTTTCCAAGCTGTTTATAGGCACAGTCAACTTGGTTTATGTAAACTTCTGACCCACTGGAATTGTAATACAGTGAATTATAAGTAAACAGTTGTTGGAAAAATGACTTGTGTCATGCACAAAGTAGATGTCCTAACCGACTTGCGAAAACTATAGTTTCTTAACAAGAAATTTGTGGAGTGTTTGAAAAACGAGTTTTAATGACTCCAACCTAAGTGTATGTAAACTTCCGACTTCAACTGTATGTGTGAAATTAGATTTGGTACTGTTTAGGTTAGGTTTTGAGGCAATTATTGGGGTGATTATCAACTGGGCCCGGCACCTTCCGCTGAAGGAGGGAGCAGGTCCTACTGTAGGGAGAAGGAGGTGAGCAGGCCCTACTGTAGGGAGAAGGAAGGGAGCAGGTCCTACTGTAGGGAGAAGGAAGGGAGCAGATCCTACTGTAGGGAGAAGGAAGGGAGCAGGTCCTACTGTAGGGAGAAGGAGGATGCAGGTCCTACTGTAGGGAGAAGGAGGGAGCAGGTCCTACTGTAGGGAGGAGGGATCAGGTCCTACTGTAGGGAGAAGGAAGGGAGCAGGTCCTACTGTAGGGAGAAGGAGGATGCAGGTACTACTGTATGGAGAAGGAGGGAGCAGGTCCTACTGTAGGGAGAAGGAAGGGAGCATGTCCTACTGTAGGTAGAATGAGGGGGAGCAGACCCTACTGTAGGGAGAAGGAGGGGAGCAGGTCCTACTGTAGGGAGAAGGAGGATGCAGGTACTACTGTATGGAGAAGGAGGGAGCAGGTCCTACTGTAGGGAGAAGGAAGGGAGCATGTCCTACTGTAGGTAGAATGAGGGGGAGCAGACCCTACTGTAGGGTGAAGGAGGGGAGCAGGTCCTACTGTAGGGAGAAGGAGGGGAGCAGGTCATACTGTAGGGAGAAGGAGCGGAGCAGGTCCTACTGTAGGGAGAAGGAGGGGAGCAGGCCCTACTGTAGGGAGAAGGAAGGGAGCAGATCCTACTGTAGGGAGAAGGAGGGAGCAGGTCCTACTGTAGGGAGAAGGAAGGGAGCAGGTCCTACTGTAGGGAGAAGGAGGATGCAGGTACTACTGTATGGAGAAGGAGGGAGCAGGTCCTACTGTAGGGAGAAGGAAGGGAGCATGTCCTACTGTAGGTAGAATGAGGGGGAGCAGACCCTACTGTAGGGAGAAGGAGGGGAGCAGGTCCTACTGTAGGGAGAAGGAGGGGAGCAGGTCATACTGTAGGGAGAAGGAGCGGAGCAGGTCCTACTGTAGGGAGAAGGAGGGGAGCAGGCCCTACTGTAGGGAGAAGGAGGGGAGCAGGACCTACTGTAGGGAGAAGGAGGGTAGGAGGTCCTACTGAAGGGAGAAGGAAGGGAGCAGGTCCTACTGTATGGAGAAGGAAGGGAGCAGGTCCTACTGTAGGGAGAAGGAGGGATCAGGTCCTACTGTAGGGAGAAGGAGGATGCAGGTCCTACTGTAGGGAGAAGGAGGGAGCAGGTCCTACTGTAGGGAGAAGGAGGGAGCAGGTCCTACTGTAGGGAGGAGGGATCAGGTCCTACTGTAGGGAGAAGGAAGGGAGCAGGTCCTACTGTAGGGAGAAGGAGGATGCAGGTACTACTGTATGGAGAAGGAGGGAGCAGGTCCTACTGTAGGGAGAAGGAAGATGCAGGTCCTAATGTAGGGAGAGGGAGGATGCAGGTCCTAATGTAGGGAGAGGGAGGGAGCAGGTCCTACTGTAGGTAGAATGAGGGGGAGCAGACCCTACTGTAGGGAGAAGGAGGGGAGCAGGTCCTACTGTAGGGAGAAGGAGGGGAGCAGGCCCTACTGTAGGGAGAAGGAGGGGAGCAGGTCCTACTGTAGGGAGAAGGAAGGGAGCAGGCCCTACTGTAGGGAGAAGGAGGGTAGGAGGTCCTACTGTAGGGACAAGGAAGGGAGCAGGTCCTACTGTAGGGAGAAGGAAGGGAGTAGGCCCTACTGTAGGGAGAAGGAAGGGAGCAGGTCCTACTGTAAGGAGAAGGAGCTGAGCAGGTCATACTGTAGGGAGAAGGAGCAGAGCAGGTCCTACTGTAGGGAGAAGGAGGGGAGCATGCCCTACTGTAGGGAGAAGGAGGGGAGCAGGTCCTACTGTAGGGAGAAGGAAGGGAGCAGGCCCTACTGTAGGGAGAAGGAGGGTAGGAGGTCCTACTGCAAGGAGAAGGAGCTGAGCAGGTCATACTGTAGGGAGAAGGAGCAGAGCAGGTCCTACTGTAGGGAGAAGGAGGGGAGCATGCCCTACTGTAGGGAGAAGGAGGGGAGCAGGTCCTACTGTAGGGAGAAGGAAGGGAGCAGGCCCTACTGTAGGGAGAAGGAGGGTAGGAGGTCCTACTGTAGGGAGAAGGAAGGGTGCAGGTCCTACTGTAGGGAGAAGGAAGGGAGTAGGCCCTACTGTAGGGAGAAGGAAGGGAGCGGGTCCTACTGTAGGGAGAAGGAAGGGAGCAGGTCCTACTGTATGGAGAAGGAAGGGAGCAGGTCCTACTGTAGGGAGAAGGAAGGAGCAGGTCCTACCTTATGGAGAAGGAAGGGAGCAGGTCCTACTGTAGGGAGGAGGGATCAGGTCCTACTGTAGGGAGAAGGAGGGAGCAGGTCCTACTGTAGGGAGAAGGAGTGAGCAGGTCCTACTGTAGGGAGAAGGAAGGGAGCAGGTCCTACTGTAGGGAGAAGGAGGGAGCAGATCCTACTGTAGGGAGAAGGATTTGAGCAGGCCCTACTGTAGGGAGAAGGGGGGAGCAGGTCCTACTGTAGGGAGAAGGTAGGGAGCAGGTCCTACTGTTTGGAGAAGGAAGGGAGCAGGTCCTACTGTAGGGAGAAGGAGGAAGCAGGTCCTACTGTAGGGAGAAGGAGGGAGCAGGTCCTACTGTAGGGAGAAGGAAGGGAACAGGTCCTACTGTAGGTAGAAGGAGGGGGTGCAGACCCTACTGTAGGGAGAAGGAAGGGAGCAGGTCCTTCTGTATGGAGAAGGAAGAGAGCAGATCCTACTGTAGGGAGAAGGAAGGGAGAAGCAGGGGAGCAGGCCCTACTATAGTGAGACGGAAGGGAGCAGGTCCTACTGTAGGGAGAAGGAGGGAGCAGGTCATACTGTAGGGAGAAGGAGGGAGCAGGTCCTACTGTAGGGAGAAGGAAGGAGCAGGTCCTACCTTATGGAGAAGGAAGGGAACAGGTCCTACTGTAGGGAGAAGGAGGGATCAGGTCCTACTGTAGGGAGAAGGAGGGAGCAGGTCCTACTATAGGGAGAAGGAGTGAGCAGGTCCTACTGTAGGGAGAAGGAAGGGAGCAGGTCCTACTGTAGGGAGAAGGAGGGAGTAGGTCCTACTGTAGGGAGAAGGAGGGAACAGATCCTACTGTAGGGAGAAGGATTTGAGCAGGCCCTACTGTAGGGAGAAGGGGGGAGCAGATCCTACTGTAGGGAGAAGGAAGGGAGCAGATCCTACTGTAGGGAGAAGGAGGGAGCAGGTCCTACTGTAGGGAGAAGGAAGGGTGCAGACCCTACTGTAGGGAGAAGGAAGGGAGCAGGTCCTTCTGTAGGGAGAAGGAAGAGAGCAGATCCTACTGTAGGGAGAAGGAAGGGAGAAGGAGGGGAGCAGGCCCTACTATAGTGAGAAGGAAGGGAGAAGGAGGGAGCAGGTCCTACTGTAGGTAGAATGAGGGGGAGCAGACCCTACTGTAGGGAGAAGGAGGGGAGCAGGTCCTACTGTAGGGAGAAGGAGGGGAGCAGGCCCTACTGTAGGGAGAAGGAGGGGAGCAGGTCCTACTGTAGGGAGAAGGAAGGGAGCAGGCCCTACTGTAGGGAGAAGGAGGATGCAGGTCCTACTGTAGGGAGAAGGAAGGGAGCATGTCCTACTGTAGGTAGAATGAGGGGGAGCAGACCCTACTGTAGGGAGAAGGAGGGGAGCAGGTCCTACTGTAGGGAGAAGGAGGGGAGCAGGTCATACTGTAGGGAGAAGGAGCAGAGCAGGTCCTACTGTAGGGAGAAGGAGGGGAGCAGCCCTACTGTAGGGAGAAGGAGGGGAGCAGGTCCTACTGTAGGGAGAAGGAAGGGAGCAGGCCCTACTGTAGGGAGAAGGAGGGTAGGAGGTCCTACTGTAGGGAGAAGGAAGGGAGCAGGTCCTACTGTAGGGAGAAGGAAGGGAGTAGGCCCTACTGTAGGGAGAAGGAAGGGAGCGGGTCATACTGTAGGGAGAAGGAGCAGAGCAGGTCCTACTGTAGGGAGAAGGAGGGGAGCAGCCCTACTGTAGGGAGAAGGAGGGGAGCAGGTCCTACTGTAGGGAGAAGGAAGGGAGCAGGCCCTACTGTAGGGAGAAGGAGGGGAGCAGGTCATACTGTAGGGAGAAGGAGCAGAGCAGGTCCTACTGTAGGGAGAAGGAGGGGAGCAGCCCTACTGTAGGGAGAAGGAGGGGAGCAGGTCCTACTGTAGGGAGAAGGAAGGGAGCAGGCCCTACTGTAGGGAGAAGGAGGGTAGGAGGTCCTACTGTAGGGAGAAGGAGGGAGCAGGTCCTACTGTAGGGAGAAGGAAGGGAGCAGGTCCTACTGTAGGGAGAAGGAGGATGCAGGTACTACTGTATGGAGAAGGAGGGAGCAGGTCCTACTGTAGGGAGAAGGAAGGGAGCATGTCCTACTGTAGGTAGAATGAGGGGGAGCAGACCCTACTGTAGGGAGAAGGAGGGGAGCAGGTCCTACTGTAGGGAGAAGGAGGGGAGCAGGTCATACTGTAGGGAGAAGGAGCGGAGCAGGTCCTACTGTAGGGAGAAGGAGGGGAGCAGGCCCTACTGTAGGGAGAAGGAGGGGAGCAGGACCTACTGTAGGGAGAAGGAGGGTAGGAGGTCCTACTGAAGGGAGAAGGAAGGGAGCAGGTCCTACTGTATGGAGAAGGAAGGGAGCAGGTCCTACTGTAGGGAGAAGGAGGGATCAGGTCCTACTGTAGGGAGAAGGAGGATGCAGGTCCTACTGTAGGGAGAAGGAGGGAGCAGGTCCTACTGTAGGGAGAAGGAGGGAGCAGGTCCTACTGTAGGGAGGAGGGATCAGGTCCTACTGTAGGGAGAAGGAAGGGAGCAGGTCCTACTGTAGGGAGAAGGAGGATGCAGGTACTACTGTATGGAGAAGGAGGGAGCAGGTCCTACTGTAGGGAGAAGGAAGATGCAGGTCCTAATGTAGGTAGAGGGAGGATGCAGGTCCTAATGTAGGGAGAGGGAGGGAGCAGGTCCTACTGTAGGTAGAATGAGGGGGAGCAGACCCTACTGTAGGGAGAAGGAGGGGAGCAGGTCCTACTGTAGGGAGAAGGAGGGGAGCAGGCCCTACTGTAGGGAGAAGGAGGGGAGCAGGTCCTACTGTAGGGAGAAGGAAGGGAGCAGGCCCTACTGTAGGGAGAAGGAGGGTAGGAGGTCCTACTGTAGGGACAAGGAAGGAGCAGGTCCTACTGTAGGGAGAAGGAAGGGAGGGCCCTACTGTAGGGAGAAGGAAGGAGCAGGTCCTACTGTAAGGAGAAGGAGCTGAGCAGGTCATACTGTAGGGAGAAGGAGCAGAGCAGGTCCTACTGTAGGGAGAAGGAGGGGAGCATGCCCTACTGTAGGGAGAAGGAGGGGAGCAGGTCCTACTGTAGGGAGAAGGAAGGGAGCAGGCCCTACTGTAGGGAGAAGGAGGGTAGGAGGTCCTACTGTAGGGAGAAGGAAGGGTGCAGGTCCTACTGTAGGGAGAAGGAAGGGAGTAGGCCCTACTGTAGGGAGAAGGAAGGGAGCGGGTCCTACTGTAGGGAGAAGGAAGGGAGCAGGTCCTACTGTATGGAGAAGGAAGGGAGCAGGTCCTACTGTAGGGAGAAGGAAGGAGCAGGTCCTACCTTATGGAGAAGGAAGGGAGCAGGTCCTACTGTAGGGAGGAGGGATCAGGTCCTACTGTAGGGAGAAGGAGGGAGCAGGTCCTACTGTAGGGAGAAGGAGTGAGCAGGTCCTACTGTAGGGAGAAGGAAGGGAGCAGGTCCTACTGTAGGGAGAAGGAGGGAGCAGATCCTACTGTAGGGAGAAGGATTTGAGCAGGCCCTACTGTAGGGAGAAGGGGGGAGCAGGTCCTACTGTAGGGAAAAGGTAGGGAGCAGGTCCTACTGTTTGGAGAAGGAAGGGAGCAGGTCCTACTGTAGGGAGAAGGAGGGAGCAGGTCCTACTGTAGGGAGAAGGAAGGGAACAGGTCCTACTGTAGGTAGAAGGAGGGGGTGCAGACCCTACTGTAGGGAGAAGGAAGGGAGCAGGTCCTTCTGTATGGAGAAGGAAGAGAGCAGATCCTACTGTAGGGAGAAGGAAGGGAGAAGGAGGGGAGCAGGCCCTACTATAGTGAGACGGAAGGGAGCAGGTCCTACTGTAGGGAGAAGGAGGGAGCAGGTCATACTGTAGGGAGAAGGAGGGAGCAGGTCCTACTGTAGGGAGAAGGAAGGAGCAGGTCCTACCTTATGGAGAAGGAAGGGAACAGGTCCTACTGTAGGGAGAAGGAAGGGAGCAGGTCCTACTGTAGGGAGGAGGGATCAGGTCCTACTGTAGGGAGAAGGAGGGAGCAGGTCCTACTGTAGGGAGAAGGAGTGAGCAGGTCCTACTGTAGGGAGAAGGAAGGGAGCAGGTCCTACTGTAGGGAGAAGGAGGGAGCAGATCCTACTGTAGGGAGAAGGATTTGAGCAGGCCCTACTGTAGGGAGAAGGGGGGAGCAGGTCCTACTGTAGGGAGAAGGTAGGGAGCAGGTCCTACTGTTTGGAGAAGGAAGGGAGCAGGTCCTACTGTAGGGAGAAGGAGGAAGCAGGTCCTACTTTAAGGAGAAGGAGGGAGCAGGTCCTACTGTAGGGAGAAGGAAGGGAACAGGTCCTACTGTAGGTAGAAGGAGGGGGTGCAGACCCTACTGTAGGGAGAAGGAAGGGAGCAGGTCCTTCTGTATGGAGAAGGAAGAGAGCAGATCCTACTGTAGGGAGAAGGAAGGGAGAAGGAGGGGAGCAGGCCCTACTATAGTGAGACGGAAGGGAGCAGGTCCTACTGTAGGGAGAAGGAGGGAGCAGGTCATACTGTAGGGAGAAGGAGGGAGCAGGTCCTACTGTAGGGAGAAGGAAGGAGCAGGTCCTACCTTATGGAGAAGGAAGGGAACAGGTCCTACTGTAGGGAGAAGGAGGGATCAGGTCCTACTGTAGGGAGAAGGAGGGAGCAGGTCCTACTATAGGGAGAAGGAGTGAGCAGGTCCTACTGTAGGGAGAAGGAAGGGAGCAGGTCCTACTGTAGGGAGAAGGAGGGAGTAGGTCCTACTGTAGGGAGAAGGAGGGAACAGATCCTACTGTAGGGAGAAGGATTTGAGCAGGCCCTACTGTAGGGAGAAGGGGGGAGCAGATCCTACTGTAGGGAGAAGGAAGGGAGCAGATCCTACTGTAGGGAGAAGGAGGGAGCAGGTCCTACTGTAGGGAGAAGGAAGGGTGCAGACCCTACTGTAGGGAGAAGGAAGGGAGCAGGTCCTTCTGTAGGGAGAAGGAAGAGAGCAGATCCTACTGTAGGGAGAAGGAAGGGAGAAGGAGGGGAGCAGGCCCTACTATAGTGAGAAGGAAGGGAGAAGGAGGGAGCAGGTCCTACTGTAGGTAGAATGAGGGGGAGCAGACCCTACTGTAGGGAGAAGGAGGGGAGCAGGTCCTACTGTAGGGAGAAGGAGGGGAGCAGGCCCTACTGTAGGGAGAAGGAGGGGAGCAGGTCCTACTGTAGGGAGGAGGGATCAGGTCCTACTGTAGGGAGAAGGAGGGAGCAGGTCCTACTGTAGGGAGAAGGAGTGAGCAGGTCCTACTGTAGGGAGAAGGAAGGGAGCAGGTCCTACTGTAGGGAGAAGGAGGGAGCAGATCCTACTGTAGGGAGAAGGATTTGAGCAGGCCCTACTGTAGGGAGAAGGGGGAGCAGGTCCTACTGTAGGGAAAAGGTAGGGAGCAGGTCCTACTGTAGGGAGGAGGGATCAGGTCCTACTGTAGGGAGAAGGAGGGAGCAGGTCCTACTGTAGGGAGAAGGAGTGAGCAGGTCCTACTGTAGGGAGAAGGAAGGGAGCAGGTCCTACTGTAGGGAGAAGGAGGGAGCAGATCCTACTGTAGGGAGAAGGATTTGAGCAGGCCCTACTGTAGGGAGAAGGGGGAGCAGGTCCTACTGTAGGGAAAAGGTAGGGAGCAGGTCCTACTGTTTGGAGAAGGAAGGGAGCAGGTCCTACTGTAGGGAGAAGGAGGAAGCAGGTCCTACTGTAGGGAGAAGGAGGGAGCAGGTCCTACTGTAGGGAGAAGGAAGGGAACAGGTCCTACTGTAGGTAGAAGGAGGGGGTGCAGACCCTACTGTAGGGAGAAGGAAGGGAGCAGGTCCTTCTGTATGGAGAAGGAAGAGAGCAGATCCTACTGTAGGGAGAAGGAAGGGAGAAGGAGGGGAGCAGGCCCTACTATAGTGAGACGGAAGGGAGCAGGTCCTACTGTAGGGAGAAGGAGGGAGCAGGTCATACTGTAGGGAGAAGGAGGAGCAGGTCCTACTGTAGGGAGAAGGAAGGAGCAGGTCCTACCTTATGGAGAAGGAAGGGAACAGGTCCTACTGTAGGGAGGAGGGATCAGGTCCTACTGTAGGGAGAAGGAGGGAGCAGGTCCTACTGTAGGGAGAAGGAGTGAGCAGGTCCTACTGTAGGGAGAAGGAAGGGAGCAGGTCCTACTGTAGGGAGAAGGAGGGAGCAGATCCTACTGTAGGGAGAAGGATTTGAGCAGGCCCTACTGTAGGGAGAAGGGGGGAGCAGGTCCTACTGTAGGGAGAAGGTAGGGAGCAGGTCCTACTGTTTGGAGAAGGAAGGGAGCAGGTCCTACTGTAGGGAGAAGGAGGAAGCAGGTCCTACTTTAAGGAGAAGGAGGGAGCAGGTCCTACTGTAGGGAGAAGGAAGGGAACAGGTCCTACTGTAGGTAGAAGGAGGGGGTGCAGACCCTACTGTAGGGAGAAGGAAGGAGCAGGTCCTTCTGTATGGAGAAGGAAGAGAGCAGATCCTACTGTAGGGAGAAGGAAGGGAGAAGGAGGGGAGCAGGCCCTACTATAGTGAGACGGAAGGAGCAGGTCCTACTGGAGGGAGCAGGTCATACTGTAGGGAGAAGGAGGGAGCAGGTCCTACTGTAGGGAGAAGGAAGGAGCAGGTCCTACCTTATGGAGAAGGAAGGGAACAGGTCCTACTGTAGGGAGAAGGAGGATCAGGTCCTACTGTAGGGAGAAGGAGGGAGCAGGTCCTACTATAGGGAGAAGGAGTGAGCAGGTCCTACTGTAGGGAGAAGGAAGGGAGCAGGTCCTACTGTAGGGAGAAGGAGGGAGTAGGTCCTACTGTAGGGAGAAGGAGGAACAGATCCTACTGTAGGGAGAAGGATTTGAGCAGGCCCTACTGTAGGGAGAAGGGGGAGCAGATCCTACTGTAGGGAGAAGGAAGGGAGCAGATCCTACTGTAGGGAGAAGGAGGGAGCAGGTCCTACTGTAGGGAGAAGGAAGGGTGCAGACCCTACTGTAGGGAGAAGGAAGGGAGCAGGTCCTTCTGTAGGGAGAAGGAAGAGAGCAGATCCTACTGTAGGGAGAAGGAAGGGAGAAGGAGGGGAGCAGGCCCTACTATAGTGAGAAGGAAGGGAGAAGGAGGGAGCAGGTCCTACTGTAGGTAGAATGAGGGGGAGCAGACCCTACTGTAGGGAGAAGGAGGGGAGCAGGTCCTACTGTAGGGAGAAGGAGGGGAGCAGGCCCTACTGTAGGGAGAAGGAGGGGAGCAGGTCCTACTGTAGGGAGAAGGAAGGGAGCAGGCCCTACTGTAGGGAGAAGGAGGATGCAGGTCCTACTGTAGGGAGAAGGAAGGGAGCATGTCCTACTGTAGGTAGAATGAGGGGGAGCAGACCCTACTGTAGGGAGAAGGAGGGGAGCAGGTCCTACTGTAGGGAGAAGGAGGGGAGCAGGTCATACTGTAGTGAGAAGGAGCAGAGCAGGTCCTACTGTAGGGAGAAGGAGGGGAGCAGCCCTACTGTAGGGAGAAGGAGGGGAGCAGGTCCTACTGTAGGGAGAAGGAAGGGAGCAGGCCCTACTGTAGGGAGAAGGAGGGTAGGAGGTCCTACTGTAGGGAGAAGGAAGGGAGCAGGTCCTACTGTAGGGAGAAGGAAGGGAGCGGGTCCTTCTGTAGGGAGAAGGAAGGGAGCAGGTCCTACTGTATGGAGAAGGAAGGGAGCAGGTCCTACTGTAGGGAGAAGGAAGGAGCAGGTCCTACCTTATGGAGAAGGAAGGGAGCAGGTCCTACTGTAGGGAGAAGGAGGGATCAGGTCCTACTGTAGGGAGAAGGAGGGAGCAGGTCCTACTGTAGGGAGAAGGAGTGAGCAGGTCCTACTGTAGGGAGAAGGAAGGGAGCAGGTCCTACTGTAGGGATAAAGAGGGAGTAGGTCCTACTGTAGGGAGAAGTAGGGAGCAGATCCTACTGTAGGGAGAAGGATTTGAGCAGGCCCTACTGTAGGGAGAAGGGGGGAGCAGGTCCTACTGTAGGGAGAAGGAAGGGAGCAGGTCCTACTGTAGGGAGAAGGAAGGGAGCAGGTCCTACTGTATGGAGAAGGAAGGGAGCAGGTCCTACTTTATGGAGAAGGAAGGGAGCAGGTCCTACTGTAGGGAGAAGGAGGGGAGCAGGTCCCACTGTAGGGAGAAAGAGCACAGCAGGCCCTACTGTCGGGAGAAGGGGTGGTAGTGTGGGGGTGGTGGGAGTAGAGGGGTGTGGATGAATCACCAAATGTACTGCAGTTAGTGCTAAACACGGCTGCTAGAATCTTGACTAGAACCAACACATTTGATCATATTACTCCAGTGCTAGCCTCTCTACACTGGCTTCCTGTTCAAGCTAGGGCTGATTTCAAAGCTTTACTGCTAACCTACAAAGCATTACATCTTTCTGATTTGGTCCTGCCGTACATTACATTACATTTAAGTCATTTAGCAGACGCTCTTATCCAGAGCGACTTACAAATTGGTGCATTCACCTTATGACATCCAGTGGAACAGCCACTTTACAATAGTGCATCTAAATCTTTTAAGGGGGGGGGGGTGAGAAGGATTACTTTATCCTATCCTGGGTATTCCTTAAAGAGGTGGGGATTCAGGTGTCTCCGGAAGGTGGTGATTGACTCCGCTGTCCTGGCGTCGTGAGGGAGTTTGTTCCACCATTGGGGGGCCAGAGCAGCGAACAGTTTTGACTGGGCTGAGCGGGAACTGTACTTCCTCAGTGGTAGGGAGGCGAGCAGGCCAGAGGTGGATGAACGCAGTGCCCTTGTTTGGGTGTAGGGCCTGATCAGAGCCTGGAGGTACTGAGGTGCCGTTCCCCTCACAGCTCCGTAGGCAAGCACCATGGTCTTGTAGCGGATGCGAGCTTCAACTGGAAGCCAGTGGAGAGAGCGGAGGAGCGGGGTGACGTGAGAGAACTTGGGAAGGTTGAACACCAGACGGGCTGCGGCGTTCTGGATGAGTTGTAGGGGTTTAATGGCACAGGCAGGAGCCCAGCCAACAGCGAGTTGCAGTAATCCAGACGGGAGATGACAAGTGCCTGGATTAGGACCTGCGCCGCTTCCTGTGTGAGGCAGGGTCGTACTCTGCGGATGTTGTAGAGCATGAACCTACAGGAACGGGCCACCGCCTTGATGTTAGTTGAGAACGACAGGGTGTTGTCCAGGATCACGCCAAGGTTCTTAGCGCTCTGGGAGGAGGACACAATGGAGTTGTCAACCGTGATGGCGAGATCATGGAACGGGCAGTCCTTCCCGGGAGGAAGAGCAGCTCCGTCTTGCCGAGGTTCAGCTTGAGGTGGTGGTCCGTCATCCACAATGATATGTCTGCCAGACATGCAGAGATGCGATTCGCCACCTGGTCATCAGAAGGGGAAAGGAGAAGATTAATTGTGTGTCGTCTGCATAGCAATGATAGGAGAGACCATGTGAGGTTATGACAGAGCCAAGTGACTTGGTGTATAGCGAGAATAGGAGAGGGCCTAGAACAGAGCCCTGGGGACACCAGTGGTGAGAGCGCGTGGTGAGGAGACAGATTCTCGCCACGCCACCTGGTAGGAGCGACCTGTCAGGTAGGACGCAATCCAAGCGTGGGCCGCGCCGGAGATGCCCAACTCGGAGAGGGTGGAGAGGAGGATCTGATGGTTCACAGTATCGAAGGCAGCCAATAGGTCTAGAAGGATGAGAGCAGAGGAGAGAGAGTTAGCTTTAGCAGTGCGGAGCGCCTCCGTGATACAGAGAAGAGCAGTCTCAGTTGAATGACTAGTCTTGAAAACTGACTGATTTGGATCAAGAAGGTCATTCTGAGAGAGATAGCGGGAGAGCTGGCCAAGGACGGCACGTTCAAGAGTTTTGGAGAGAAAAGAAAGAAGGGATACTGGTCTGTAGTTGTTGACATCGGAGGGATCGAGTGTAGGTTTTTTTTCAGAAGGGGTGCAACTCGCTCTCTTGAAGACGGAAGGGACGTAGCCAGCGGTCAGGGATGAGTTGATGAGCGAGGTGAGGTAAGGGAGAAGGTCTCCGGAAATGGTCTGGAGAAGAGAGGAGGGGATAGGGTCAAGCGGGCAGGTTGTTGGGCGGCCGGCCGTCACAAGACGCGAGATTTCATCTGGAGAGAGAGGGGAGAAAGAGGTCAGAGCATAGGGTAGGACAGTGTGAGCAGAACCAGCGTACATACCTACACGTACGCTACGGTCACAACCATGCTGTTAATCTGACAGGTACTGGACCCCAGCCCTGCTGTTTATCTGACAGGTACTGGACCTCAACCCTGGTGGTTATCTGACAGGTACTGGACCTCAACCCTGCTGTTTATCTGACTGATATTAGAACCCAACCCTGCTGTTTATCTGACTGGTATTAGACCACAACCATGGTGGTTATCTTGACAGGTACTGGACCCCAACCCTACTGTTAATCTGACAGGTACTGGACCTCAACCCTGCTGTTTATCTGACAGGTACTGGACCCCTACCCTGCTGTTTTTCTGACAGGTACTGGACCTCAACCCTGGTGGTTATCTGACAGGTACTGGACCTCAACCCTGCTGTTTATCTGACAGGTACTGGACCTCAACCCTGGTCGTTATCTGACAGGTACTGGACCTCAACCCTGCTGTTTATCTGACTGATATTAGAACCCAACCCTGATGTTTATCTGACTGGTATTAGACCACAACCATGGTGGTTATCTTGACAGGTACTGGACCCCAACCCTACTGTTAATCTGACAGGTACTGGACCTCAACCCTGCTGTTTATCTGACTGGTACTGGACCTCAACCCTGCTGTTTATCTGACAGGTACTGGACCCCAACCCTACTGTTAATCTGACAGGTACTGGACCCGAACCCTACTGTTAATCTGACAGGTACTGGACCCGAACCCTACTGTTTATCTGACTGGTACTGGACCTCAACCCTGCTGTTAATCTGACAGGTACTGGACCCGAACCCTACTGTTAATCTGACAGGTACTGGACCCGAACCCTACTGTTTATCTGACTGGTACTGGACCTCAACCCTGCTGTTAATCTGACAGGTACTGGACCCGAACCCTACTGTTAATCTGACAGGTACTGGACCCGAACCCTACTGTTAATCTGACAGGTACTGGACCCGAACCCTACTGTTAATCTGACAGGTACTGGACCCCAACCCTACTGCTAATCTGACAGGTACTGGACCCCAACCCTACTGCTAATCTGACAGGGACTGGACCCCAACCCTACTGTTAATCTGACAGGTACTGGACCTCAACCCTACTGTTAATCTGACAGGTACTGGACCCGAACCCTGCTGTTTATCTGATTTTATAACATGGCTACAAACAAGGGGTACCAGTCAATATGCAGGGGTACAAGGTAATAACATGGCTATATACACAGGGTACCAGTACTGAGTTAATGTGCAGGGGTACAAGGTAATAACATGGCTATATACAAGGGGTACCAGTCAATATGCAGGAGTAGGGGGTAATAACTTGGCTACATACAAGGGGTACCAGTCAATATGCAAGGGTACAAGGTAATAACATGGCTATATACACGGGGTACCAGTACTGAGTTAATGTGCAAGGGTACAAGGTAATAACATGGCTATATACACATGGTACCAGTACTGAGTTAATGTGCAGGGGTACAAGGTAATAACATGGCCATATACAAGGGGTACCAGTCAATATGCAGGGGTAGGGGGTAATAACTTGGCTATATACACGGGGTACCAGTACTGAGTCGATATGCAGGGGTAGGAGGTAATTGAGGTAGATACTGTATGTACAAGGGGTAGGAGGTAATTGAGGTAGATACTGTATATACAAGGGGTACCAGTTCCAGTCGATATGCAGGGGTAGGAGGTAATTGAGGTAGATACTGTATATACAAGGGGTACCAGTTCCAGTCGATATGCAGGGGTAGGAGGTAATTGAGGTAGATACTGTATATACAAGGGGTACCAGTTCCAGTCGATATGCAGGGGTAGGAGGTAATTGAGGTAGATACTGTATATACAAGGGGTACCAGTTCCAGTCGATATGCAGGGGTAGGAGGTAATTGAGGTAGATACTGTATATACAAGGGGTACCAGTTCCAGTCGATATGCAGGTATGGAGGTAATTGAGGTAGATACTGTATATACAAGGGGTACCAGTTCCAGTCGATATGCAGGGGTAGGAGGTAATTGAGGTAGATACTGTATTTACAAGGGGTACCAGTTCCAGTCGATATGCAGGGGTAGGAGGTAATTGAGGTAGATACTGTATGTACAAGGGGTACCAGTTCCAGTCGATATGCAGGGGTAGGAGGTAATTGAGGTAGATACTGTATTTACAAGGGGTACCAGTTCCAGTCGATATGCAGGGGTAGGAGGTAATTGAGGTAGATACTGTATTTACAAGGGGTACCAGTTCCAGTCGATATGCAGGGGTAGGAGGTAATTGAGGTAGATACTGTATGTACAAGGGGTACCAGTTCCAGTCGATATGCAGGGGTAGGAGGTAATTGAGGTAGATACTGTATTTACAAGGGGTACCAGTTCCAGTCGATATGCAGGGGTAGGAGGTAATTGAGGTAGATACTGTATATACAAGGGGTACCAGTTCCAGTCGATATGCAGGGGTAGGAGGTAATTGAGGTAGATACTGTATGTATAACTAGGAATGAAGTGATAGATAATACAGTAACAGCAGCGTATGTGATTTTTTTTAAAGTTATTGCAAAAAAGGGTCAATGCAGAATGTCCGGGAAGCTATTTGGTAAACTATTTAACTAACTATTTAGCAGTCTTATGGCTTGGGGGGGGTAAAAGCTGTTCAGTGTCCTGTTGGTTCCGGACTTGGTACATCGGTGCTGCTTGCTGTGCGGTAGAAGAGAGAACCGTCTATGACTCGGGTGATAATGCAGTAGCAGAGAGAACAGTCTATGATTTATGTGATAATGCAGTAGCAGAGAGAACAGTATATGACTCGGGTGATAACGTAGTAGCAGAGAGAACCGTCTATGACTCGGGTGATAACGTAGTAGCAGAGAGAACAGTCTATGATTTATGTGATAATTCAGTAGCAGAGAGAACAGTCTATGATTTATGTGATAACGTAGTAGCAGAGAGAACAGTCTATGATTTATGTGATAATGCAGTAGCAGAGAGAACAGTATATGATTTATGTGATAATGCAGTAGCAGAGAGAACAGTCTATGACTAGGACGATAATGCAGTAGCAGAGAGAACAGTCTATGACTAGGGCGATAATGCAGTAGCAGAGAGAACAGTCTATGGCTAGGACGATAATGCAGTAGCAGAGAGAACAGTCTATGACTAGGGCGATAATGTAGTAGCAGAGAGAACAGTATATGACTTATGTGATAATGCAGTAGCAGAGCTAACAGTCTATGACTAGGGTGATAATGCAGTAGCAGAAAAAACAGTCTATGGCTAGGGCGATAATATAGTTGCAGGGGGAACAGTCTATGACTAGGGCGATAATGTAGTAGCAGGGAGAACAGTCTATGGCTAGAGTGATAATGTAGTAGCAGAGAGAACAGTCTATGACTTGGGCGATAATGCAGTAGCAGAGAGAACAGTCTGACTTGGGTGATAATGTAGTAGCAGAGAGAACAGTCTATAGCTAGAGTGATAATGCAGTAGCAGAAAGAACAGCCTATGGCTAGAGCGATAATGTAGTAGCAGAGAGAACAGTATGACTAGGGTGATAATGCAGTAGCAGAGAGAACAGTCTATGACTAGGGCGACAATGTATTAGCAGAGAGAACAGTCTATAGCTAGAGCGATAATGCAGTAGCAGAGAGAACAGTCTATGACTTGGGCGATAATGCAGTAGCAGAGAGAACAGTCTATGGTTAGAGTGATAATGCAGTAGCAGAGAGAACAGTCTATGGCTAGAGCGATAATGCAGTAGCAGAGAGAACAGTCTATGATTAGGGCGATAATGTAGTAGCAGAGAGAACAGTCTTTGACTTGGGTGATAATGTAGTAGCAGAGATAACAGTCTATAGCTAGAGTGATAATGTAGTAGCAGAGAGAACAGTCTATGGCTTGAGAAATAATGCAGTAGCAGAGAGAACAGTCTATGACTAGAGCGATAATGCAGTAGCAGAGAGAACAGTATGACTAGGGTGATAATGCAGTAGCAGAGAGAACAGTCTATGACTAGAGCGATAATGCAGTAGCAGAGAGAACAGTCTATGGCTTGGGCGATAATGCAGTAGCAGAGAGAACAGTCTATGGCTAGGGCGATAATGTAGTAGCAGAGAGAACAGTCTATGACTAGGGCGATAATGTAGTAGCAGAGAGAACAGTCTATGACTAGGGCGATAATGTAGTAGCAGAGAAAACAGTATATGCCTAGAGCGATAATGTAGTAGCAGAGAGAACAGTATGACTAGGGTGATAATGCAGTAGCAGAGAGAACAGTCTATGACTAGGGCGACAATGTAGTAGCAGAGAGAACAGTCTATAGCTAGAGCGATAATGCAGTAGCAGAGAGAACAGTCTATGACTTAAATAATGCAGTAGCAGAGAGAACAGTCTATGGCTTGAGCGATAATGCAGTAGCAGAGAGAACAGTCTATGACTAGAGCGATAATGCAGTAGCAGAGAGAACAGTCTATGGCTTGGGCTATAATGCAGTAGCAGAGAGAACAGTCTATGGCTAGGGCGATAATGTAGTAGCAGAGAGAACAGTCTATGACTAGGGCGATAATGTAGTAGCAGAGAGAACAGTATATGCCTAGAGCGATAATGTAGTAGCAGAGAGAACAGTATGACTAGGGTGATAATGCAGTAGCAGAGAGAACAGTCTATGACTAGAGCGATAATGCAGTAGCAGAGAGAACAGTCTATGGCTTGGGCGATAATGCAGTAGCAGAGAGAACAGTCTATGGCTAGGGCAATAATGTAGTAGCAGAGAGAACAGTCTATGACTAGGGTGATAATGCAGTAGCAGAGAGAACAGTCTATGACTAGAGCGATAATGTAGTAGCAGAGAGAACAGTATGACTAGGGTGATAATGCAGTAGCAGAGAGAACAGTCTATGACTAGGGCGACAATGTAGTAGCAGAGAGAACAGTCTATAGCTAGAGCGATAATGCAGTAGCAGAGAGAACAGTCTATGACTTGGGCGATAATGCAGTAGCAGAGAGAACAGTCTATGGCTTGAGCGATAATGCAGTAGCAGAGAGAACAGTCTATGACTAGAGCGATAATGCAGTAGCAGAGAGAACAGTCTATGGCTTGGGCTATAATGCAGTAGCAGAGAGAACAGTCTATGGCTAGGGCGATAATGTAGTAGCAGAGAGAACAGTCTATGACTAGGGCGATAATGTAGTAGCAGAGAGAACAGTATATGCCTAGAGCGATAATGTAGTAGCAGAGAGAACAGTATGACTAGGGTGATAATGCAGTAGCAGAGAGAACAGTCTATGACTAGAGCGATAATGCAGTAGCAGAGAGAACAGTCTATGGCTTGGGCGATAATGCAGTAGCAGAGAGAACAGTCTATGGCTAGGGCAATAATGTAGTAGCAGAGAGAACAGTCTATGACTAGGGTGATAATGCAGTAGCAGAGAGAACAGTCTATGACTAGAGCGATAATGTAGTAGCAGAGAGAACAGTATGACTAGGGTGATAATGCAGTAGCAGAGAGAACAGTCTATGACTAGGGCGACAATGTAGTAGCAGAGAGAACAGTCTATAGCTAGAGCGATAATGCAGTAGCAGAGAGAACAGTCTATGACTTGGGCGATAATGCAGTAGCAGAGAGAACAGTCTGGCTAGAGTGATAATGCAGTAGCAGAGAGAACAGTCTATGGCTCGAGTGATAATGCAGTATCAGAGAGAACAGTCTATGACTAGAGCGATAATGCAGTAGCAGAGAGAACAGTCTATGACTAGAGCGATAATGCAGTAGCAGAGAGAACAGTCTATGGCTAGAGCGATAATGTAGTAGCAGAGAGAACAGTATATGCCTAGAGCGATAATGTAGTAGCAGAGAGAACAGTCTATGACTAGGGTGATAATGTAGTAGCAGAGAGAACAGTATATGCCTAGAGCGATAATGTAGTAGCAGAGAGAACAGTCTATGACTAGGGTGATAATGTAGTAGCAGAGAGAACAGTATATGCCTAGAGCGATAATGTAGTAGCAGAGAGAACAGTATGACTAGGGTGATAATGCAGTAGCAGAGAGAACAGTCTATAGCTAGAGCGATAATGCAGTAGCAGAGAGAACAGTCTATGACTTGGGCGATAATGCAGTAGCAGAGAGAACAGTCTGGCTAGAGTGATAATGCAGTAGCAGAGAGAACAGTCTATGGCTCGAGTGATAATGCAGTATCAGAGAGAACAGTCTATGACTAGAGCGATAATGCAGTAGCAGAGAGAACAGTCTATGACTAGAGCGATAATGCAGTAGCAGAGAGAACAGTCTATGGCTAGAGCGATAATGCAGTAGCAGAGAGAACAGTCTATGG
Source organism: Oncorhynchus keta (assembly GCF_023373465.1). Lineage (NCBI taxonomy): Eukaryota > Metazoa > Chordata > Actinopteri > Salmoniformes > Salmonidae > Oncorhynchus > Oncorhynchus keta. Next base: position 26,427,352 of record NC_068423.1, read on the forward strand.
CTAGAGCGATAATGCAGTAGCAGAGAGAACAGTCTATGGCTAGAGCGATAATGCATGCATGCTGGAATTCAATTAGGACACAGGACGCTGTATGCTTTATATGGTGCTAATTTACAATGGCAGTCATGCACTTTCTGACCGTGTGTGTGTGTGTGTGTGTGTGTGTGTGTGTGTGTGTGTGTGTGTGTGTGTGTGTGTGTCTGTGTGTGTGTGTGTGAGTGTGAGTGTGAGTGTGTGTGTGTGCAAGTGAGTGTGTGTGTGTGTGTGTGTGTGTGTGTGTGTGTGTGTGTGTGTGTGTGTGTGTGTGTGTGTGTGTGTGTGTGTGTGTGTGTGCGCGCAAGTGAATGTGTGTGTGTTCGAGCTTTGGACTGCCCCCCCCTCCCTTCACTTCCTCCCTTCACTTCCTCCCTTCACTTCCTCCCTCCACTTCCTCCCTTCACTTCCTCCCTCCACTTCCTCTCTCCCTCCACTTCCTCCCTCCACCCCCCTCCCTTCACTTCCTCCCTCCACCCCCACTTGAATGTCAGGGAGGCATCACCGCACTGCCCCTCTTCACTGCCCAGCACCAGTCATCTATTCCTGCCTGTGTCCCAAATGACACCCTATCCTATATAAAGTGCTAACATTTTCACCAGGGTCCAAAGGGCCCGAATCTGGTAAAAGGTAGGGAACTATATAGGGTTTAGGGTACCATTAGGGATGCGTGCTATTTCTGCACTATGTTTAGCTTTTTATAATCATTATTATTATCAATGATTATTATATTATTAATGCTATTATTATGACTATTGTTATTTTCTTAATTGGAGTTTAAATTAACTTATATTTTTTATACAAAGAAAAAAAGATGTTGGGCGTTTTGTTTTTGTACAAAGTGAACATGAAGAGAAACAGAATGGTTTAGACATGTTTTAATAATTGTTATAAGAATGTTCTAATACATGTTATAGCTGTTATATGAATGTCTAAGACATGTTATAGCTGTTATATGAATGTCTAAGACATCTTATAATGACTGTTATACGAATGGTCTCGATATGATGTAACTGTTATAAGAATGTTCTAATACATGTTATAGCTGTTATATGAATGTCTAAGACATCTTATAATGACTGTTATACGAATGGTCTCGATATGATGTAACTGTTATAAGAATGTTCTAATACATGTTATAGCTGTTATATGAATGGTATCAAGAAATGTTATAATAACGGTCTTAAGAATGGTCTTGGACGTGTCATAACTGTTATATGAATGGTCTAGACATGTTATAATAACTATTATAATTATTATTATTAGTAGTATAACTGAGGAATGACTCAACTGTAAATGTAAGAGAGCAGGAATGAGGATGAGTTTTATAAAAAAAATATTTAAAAAATATTGAAAACACTCAATATCCTTTCCTGTGTGAGTTTTTATGACTGTTTCACAGTGCTTCAAAACTGTATGTCTGTTTTAGCACCTAGAATGAGGCTGATAAGCTGTCGCACGGCGTGCAACCATTCTGGAGGGACACCGCCCTCATTGCAAACTGGGATAAATCAAATCGTATTTGTCACATGCCCCGAATACAACAGCTGTAGTAGACCTTAAAGTAAAATGCTTACTTACAAGTCCTTAATCAACAATGCAGTTTTAAGAAAAATAAGTGTTTAGAAAGTATTTACTAAAATAAAAGGAAAGATAACAAATAATTAAGGAGCAACAATATAATAACAGTAGCGAGGCTATATACAGGGTGTTACGGTACAGAGTCAATGTGGAGGCTATATACAGGGTGTTACGGTACAGAGTTAATGTGGATGCTATATACAGGGTGTTACAGTACAGAGTCAATGTGGAGGCTATATACAGGGTGTTACGGTACAGAGTCAATGTGGAGGCTATATACAGGGTGTTACGGTAAAGAGGCAATGTGGAGGCTATATACAGGGTGTTACGGTAAAGAGGCAATGTGGAGGCTTTATGCAGGGGGTACAGGTACAGAGTCAATGTGGAGGCTATATACAGGGGTACTGGTACAGAGTCAATGTGGAGGCTATATACAGGGGGTACTGGTACAGAGGCAATGTGGAGGCTATATACAGGGTGTTACGGTAAAGAGTCAATGTGGAGGCTTTATACAGGGGGTATAGGTACAGAGTCAATGTGGAGGCTATATACAGGGTGTTACGGTAAAGAGTCAATGTGGAGGCTTTATACAGGGGGTATAGGTACAGAGTCAATGTGGAGGCTATATACACGGTGTTACGGTAAAGAGTCAATGTGTAGGCTATATACAGGGTGTTACGGTACAGAGTCAATGTGGAGGCTATATACAGGGTGTGTCACGTAGAGTAGGCCAGAAGGCTAAACTGGATAACCTAACCTCTATTAAAATAAAAAGATGGCGGAACCGCAAAAGTTCTTCTGTGCAAAGGTGTTTATTTACAAGTGATTCCGGAACAAAAAAACAACAGTACTGCCATCAACGTCTACCTTATGGGACAGCTTAAAAACAATGCTGCCCCATCCACAGCTCAATCCAAAACAAAACCTCCCAATGACTGAAAGAGAGGCTCCTTTTGTAGGGCTAGCCCCTCCCAGCTGATAAGCTGTCGCACGGCGTGCAACCATTCTGGAGGGACACCGCCCTCATTGCAAACTGGGATAAATCAAATCGTATTTGTCACATGCCCCGAATACAACAGCTGTAGTAGACCTTAAAGTAAAATGCTTACTTACAAGTCCTTAATCAACAATGCAGTTTTAAGAAAAAATAAGTGTTTAGAAAGTATTTACTAAAATAAAAGGAAAGATAACAAATAATTAAGGAGCAACAATATAATAACAGTAGCGAGGCTATATACAGGGTGTTACGGTACAGAGTCAATGTGGAGGCTATATACAGGGTGTTACGGTACAGAGTTAATGTGGATGCTATATACAGGGTGTTACGGTACAGAGTCAATGTGGAGGCTATATACAGGGTGTTACGGTACAGAGTCAATGTGGAGGCTATATACAGGGTGTTACGGTAAAGAGGCAATGTGGAGGCTATATACAGGGTGTTACGGTAAAGAGGCAATGTGGAGGCTTTATACAGGGGGTACAGGTACAGAGTCAATGTGGAGGCTATATACAGGGGGTACTGGTACAGAGTCAATGTGGAGGCTATATACAGGGGGTACTGGTACAGAGGCAATGTGGAGGCTATATACAGGGTGTTACGGTAAAGAGTCAATGTGGAGGCTTTATACAGGGGGTATAGGTACAGAGTCAATGTGGAGGCTATATACACGGTGTTACGGTAAAGAGTCAATGTGTAGGCTATATACAGGGTGTTACGGTACAGAGTCAATGTGTAGGCTATATACAGGGGGTACTGGTACAGAGTCAATGTGGAGGCTATATACAGGGTGTTACGGTACAGAGTCAATGTGGAGGCTATATACAGGGTGTGTCACGTAGAGTAGGCCAGAAGGCTAAACTGGATAACCTAACCTCTATCAAAATAAAAGATGGCGGAACCGCAAAACTTCTTCTGTGCCTCAAGGTGTTTATTTACAAGTGATTCCAGAACAAAAAACAACAGTACTGCCATCAACGTCTACCTTATGGGACAGCTTAAAAACAATGCTGCCCCATCCACAGCTCAATCCAAAACAAAACCTCCCCATGACTGAAAGAGAGGCTCCTTTTGTAGGGCTAGCCCCTCCCCTCAGAACAATTAACCCTAATTAATTAATCAATTAACAATACAAACCTACGTTTTCCATGAACTAAACATACTAAAGGATATACATTGCAACACGGTTTTAAACAATATCACAACATAACATTTACAAGATTACCTCACTACTGACAATATCTTTCAATATGCATTACTGAGCCATTTGGGACAGGCACTATAAAGCCAACCCAATTCCCTTAGCTCGGGTCCTTTTCCAGCATACCCGGAAGCTACAGAGATGGAGAGAGAGGAACAGAACAAACAAACAATGCGCTCATCCACAACATTGATAAGTATAATAATTATTGTATCTCTCAAATATGAACACTGACAGGTGTGAAATGCATGCACCAAGACAGAAGTTAATTTGTGTGTCGACCCACATTGTTAACTTATCTTATAATGGCGCAGGGAGGAGTGAAGAATATGTGTGTGCGTTAAAGAACCAAATGCTGCCCGCGGCCAGTGACGGACTTCTACGTCACAGGGTGTTACGGTAAAGAGTCAATGTGGAAGCTATATACAGGGTGTTACGGTAAAGAGGCAATGTGGAGGCTATATACAGGGTATTACGGTACAGAGTCAATGTGGAGGCTATATACAGGGGGTACTGGTACAGAGGCAATGTGGAGGCTATATACAGGGTGTTACGGTAAAGAGTCAATGTGGAGGCTTTATACAGGGGGTACAGGTACAGAGTCAATGTGGAGGCTATATACAGGGTGTTACGGTAAAGAGTCAATGTGTAGGCTATATACAGGGTGTTACGGTACAGAGTCAATGTGTAGGCTATATACAGGGGGTACTGGTACAGAGTCAATGTGGAGGCTATATACAGGGGGTACTGGTACAGAGGCAATGTGGAGGCTATATACAGGGTGTTACGGTAAAGAGTCAATGTGGAGGCTATATACAGGGTGTTACGGTAAAGAGTCAATGTGTAGGCTATATACAGGGTGTTACGGTACAGAGTCAATGTGTAGGCTATATACAGGGGGTACTGGTACAGAGTCAATGTGGAGGCTATATACAGGGGGTTACGGTACAGAGTCAATGTGGAGGCTATATACAGGGTGTTACGGTAAAGAGTCAATGTGTAGGCTATATACAGGGGGTACTGGTACAGAGTCTATGTGTAGGCTATATACAGGGGGTACTGGTACAGAGTCAATGTGGAGGCTACCAAGAGTGTGCAAAGCTGTCATCAAGGCAAAGGGCAGCAACTTTGAAGAATCTCAAATATATTTGTATTTATTTAACACTTTTTTGGTTACTACATGATTCCATATGTGTTAGTTCATAGTTTTCATTTCTTCACTATTATTCTACAATGTTAGAAAATTGTAAAAAATTAAGAAAAAACCCTTGAATGAGTAGGTGTGTCCAAAGATTAGCCGCAGCATAAAAATGGCTTGGAAGCTGCTAAGAAGCCATTTAGACCTAGACTTGGTGCTCCGGTACCTCTTGCGGTCTATGACTAGGGTGGCTGGAGTCTTTGACCATTTTTAGGATCTTCCTCTGACAAATCACATTTTATTTGTCACACACACATGGTTAGCAAATGTTAATGCGAGTGTAGCGAAATGCTTGCGCTTCTATTTCCGACCATGCAGTAATAACCAACGAGTAATCTAACTAACAATTCCAAAACTACTACCTTATAGACACAAGTGTAAGGGGATAAAGAATATGTACATCAAGATATATGAATGAGTGATGGTACAGAGTGGCATAGGCAAGATACAGTAGATGGTATTGAGTGCAGTATATACATATGACATGAGTATGTAAACAAAGTGGCATAGTTAAAGTGGCTAGTGATACATGTATTACATAATGCGAGTGTAGCGAAATGCTTGTGCTTCTATTTCCGACCATGCAGTAATAACCAACAAGTAATATAACCTAACAATTTCACAACAACTACTTTATACACACAAGTGTAAAGGAATCAATAAGAATATTTACATAAAAATATATGAATGAGTGATGGCCGAACGGCATAGGCAAGGTGCAGTAGATGGTATTGAGTACAGTATATACATGAGATGAGTAATGTAGGGTATGTAAACATATGAAGTGGCATTGTTTAAAGTGGCTAGTGATACATTTATTACATCAATTTTTCCATTATTAAAGTGGCTCGAGTTGAGTCAATATGTTGGCAGAAGCCACTCAATGTTAGTGATGGCTGTTTAACAGTCTGAAGGCCTTGAGATAGAAGCTGTTTTTCAGTCTCTCGGTCCCAATTTTGATGCACCTGTACTGACCTTGCCTTCTGGATGATAGCGGGGTGAACAGGCAGTGGCTCTGGTGGTTGTTGTCCTTGATGATCTTTTTGGCCTTCCTGTAACATCGGTCGGTGTCGGTGTCCTGGAGGAGGTAGTTTGCCCCCGGTGATGCGTTGTGCAGACCTCACTACCCTCTGGAGAGCCTTACGGTTGTGGGTGGAGCAGTTGCCATACCAGGCGGTGATACAGCCCGACATGATGCTCTCGATTGTGCATCTGTAAAGGTTTGTGAGTGTTTTTGGTGACAAACCGAATTTCTTCAGCCTCCTGAAGTTGAAGAGGCGCTGCTGCATCTTCTTCACCACACTGTCTGTGTGGGTGGACCATTTCAGTTTGTCTGTGATGTGTACACCCAGGAACTTAAAACTTTCCACCCTCTCCACTACTGTCCCATCGATGTGGATGGGAGGTGCTCCCTCTGCTGTTTCCTGAAGTCCACGATCATCTCCTTTGTTTTGTTGACATTGAGTGTGAGGTTATTTTTCTGACACCACACTCCGAGGGCCCTCACCCTGTAGGCCGTCTCGTCGTTGTTGGTAATCAAGCCTACCACTGTAGTGTCATCTGCAAACTTGCTGATTGAGTTGGAGGCGTGCATGGCCACGCAGTCGTGGGTGAACAGGGAGTACAGGAGAGGGCTGAGAACACACCCTTGTGTGGCCCCAGTGTTGAGGATCAGCGGGGTGGAGATGTTGTTACCTACCCTCACCTCCTGGGGGCGGACCGTCAAGAAGTCCAGGACCCAGTTGCACAGGGCGGGGTCGAGACCCAGGGTCTCAAGCTTGATGACGAGTTTGGAGGGTACTATGGTGTGAAATGCTGAGCTATAATCGATGAACAGCATTCTTACAGAGGTATTCCTCTTGTCCAGATGGTTCAGGGCAATGTGATTGCGATTGAGTCGTCTGTGGACCTATTGGGGCAGTAAGCAAATTGGAGTGGGTCTAGGGTGTCAGGTAGGGTGTTGAATGGTCCTTGATGTCCTCAAAGCCCTTCATGAACAAGTGAGTGCACAGGGCAGCCAGCTGGTCTTGGGAGCAGGAACAATGCCCTCCGAACAGCAAACTGATAGGGATTGATTTAATATGTCCATAAGCACACCAGCCAGCTGGTCTGCGCATGCTCCGAGGACGCGGCTGGGGATGCCGTCTGGGCCTGCAGCCTTGCGAGGGTTAACACGTTTAAATGTTTTACTCATGTTGGCTGCAGTGAAGGAGAGCCCGCAGGTTTTGGTAGCGGGCCGTGTCAGTGGCATTGTATTGTCCTCAAAACGATCAAAGAAGTTGTTTAGTCTGTCTGGGAGCAAGACATTGTTGTCCGCGACTGGGCTGCTTTTTATTTTGTAGTCTGTGATTGACTGTAGACCCTGCCACATACCTCTCGTGTCTGAGTTGTTGAATTGCGACTCCACTTTGTCTCTATACCGACGCTTAGCTTGTTAGATTACCTTGCGGAGGGAATAGCTACACTGTTTGTATTCGGTCATGTTTCTGGTCACCTTGCTCTGATTAAAAGCAATGGTTCGCGCTTTCAGTTTTGCACGAATCCTGTCATCAATCCACGGTTTCTGGTTAGGGAATGTTTTAATAGACTCCGTGGGTACAACATCACCAATGCACTTGCTAATAACCTCGCTCACCGAATCAGCGTATTCATCAATGTTGTTGTCCGCAGCTATTCGGAACATATCCCAGTCCACATGATCAAAGCAATCTTGGCTGGGAGCAACAAAATGGAGTCGTGGTCAGCTTTTCCAAAAGGAGGGCAGGGGAGGGCCGTATATGCGTTGCAGAAGTTAGAATAACAATGATCTAGGTTTTTGCCAGCACGGGTTGCACAATCGATGTGCTGATAGAATTTAGGAATCCTTGTTTTCAGATTATCCTTGTTAAAATCCCCAGCCACAATAAATGCAGCCTCAGGATATGTGGATTCCAGTTTACATAGAGTTGAATGAAGTTCTTTCAGGGCTGTCAATGTGTCTGCTTGGGGGGGGAATATACACGACTGTGATCACGACTGTGATCGAAGTGAATTCTCTTGGTCGATAATTCGGTCGGCATTTGATTGTGAGGAATTCTAAGTCAGGTGAACTAAAGGACTTGAGTTCCTGTATGTTGTTAGGATCACACCACGTCTCGTTAATCATAAGGCATACACCCCCGCCCTTCTTCTTACCAGAGAGATGCTTGTTTCTGTTGGCACGTGAAGACACCAGGTGACTGTACCGACTCCGATAGCGTGTCTCGAGTGAGCATGTTTCTGTGAAACAAAGAACGTTAGTCTCTGATGTCTCTCTGGAAGGCAACCCTTACTCGGATTTCGTTGACATTGTCGTCAAGAGACTGGACATTGGCAAGTAGTATACTCAGGAGCGGTGCGCGATGTGCCCGTCTATGGAGCCTGACCAGAAGACCGCTCCGTCTGCCCCTTCTACGGCGCCGTTGTTTTTGGGTCACCGGCTGGGATCTGATCCATTGTCCTGGGTGGTGGGCCAAACAGAGGATCCGCTTCGGGAAAGTCGTATTCCTGGTCGTAATGTTGGTGAGTTGACGTTGCTCTTATATCCAATCATTCCTCCCGACTGTATGTAATAAAACCTAAGATTTCCAGATTTCCTGGGGTAACAATGTAACAAATAACACATAAAAAAAACTAAATACTGCATAGTTTCCTAGGAACGCTGTGCGAGGCGGCCATCTCTGTTGGCGCCGGAAGTTGATATACACCGCCTGGAATAGAGGTCCTGGTTGCAGGAAGCTTGGCCCCAGTGATGTACTGGGCCGTACGCACTAACCTCTGTAGTGCCTTGCGGTCGGAGGCAGAGCAGTTGCCATACCAGGCAGTGATGCAACCAGTCAGGATGGTCTCGATGGTGCAGCTGTAGAACATTTTGAGGATCTGAGGACCCAAATCTTTTCAGTCTTCTGAGGGAGAATAGGCATTGTCGTGCCCTCTTCACGACTGTCTTGGTGTGTTTGGACCATGTTAGTTTGTTGTTGATGTGGACACCAAGGAATTTGAAGCTCTCAACCTGCTTTACTGTAGCCCTGTTGATGAGAATGGGAGCGTGCTTGGTCCTCCATTTCCTGTAGTCCACAATCATCTCCTTTGTCTTGATCATGTTGACGGAGAGGTTGTTATCCTGGCACCACACTGCCAGGTCTCATTGTTGTCGGTGATCAGGCCGACCACTGTTGTGTCATCTGAAAACTTAATGATGGTGTTGGAGTTGTGCTTGGCCATGCATTCATGGGTGAACTAGGAGTACAGGAGGGGACTGAGCACGCACCAGTGAGGGGTCCCCGTATTGAGGATCAGCGTAGCAGATGTGTTGTTACCCGCCCTTACCACCTGGGGGCGGCCCATCAGGAAGTTCAGGATCCAGTTGCAGAGGTAGGTGTTGAGTCGCAAAGTCCTTAGCTTAGTGATGAGCTTTGAGGACACTATGGTGTTGAACGCTGAGCTGTAGTCAATGAATAGCGTTCTCACATTCTCACACCTCCTTTTATCCAGGTGGGAAAGGGCAGTGTGGAGTGCAGTTGGTAGTCATTTAGGCAGGTTACCTTGGTGTTCTTGGGCACAGGGACTATGGTGGTCTGCTTGAAACATGTAGGTATTACAGACTCGATCAGTGACAGTTTGAAAATGGCATAGCGGGATGTCTTATAAGTGTCCGTGTTAGAGACCCGCTCCTTGAATGCAGCAGCTCTACCCTTTAGCTCAGTGCGGATGTTGCCTGTAATCCATGGCTTCTGGTTTGGGTATACACGTACGGTCACTGTGGGGACGACATCATCGATGCACTTATTGAGGAAGCCAATGACTGATGTGGTGTACTCCTCAGTGCCATTGGAAGAATCCTGAAACATATTCCAGTCTGTGCTAGCAAAACAGTCCTGTAGCTTAGCATCTTCGTCATCTGACCACTTCCTTATTGAGCGAGTCACTGGTACTTCCTGCTTTAGATTTAGCTTGTAAGCAGGAATCAGGAGGATAGAGTTATGGTCAGATTTGCCAAATGGAGGGCGAGAGAGAGCTTTGTATGAGTCTCTGTGTGTTGAGTAAAGGTGGTCTAGAGTTTTTTCCCCCTATAATTGTACATGTAACATGCTGGTCGAAATGAGGTAAAACGGATTTAAGTTTCCCTGCATTAAAGTCCCCGGCCACTAGGAGCACCGCCTCTGGATGAGCATTTTCTTGCTTCTAGCCTCATACAGCTCGTTGAGTGTCGTCTTAGAGCCAGTATCGGTTTGTGGTGATAAATAGACAGCTACGAAAAATATAGATGAAAACTCTCTTGGTGAATAGTGTGGTCTACAGCTTATCATGAGATACTCTACCTCAGGCGAGCAAAACTTTGAGACTTCCTTAATTTTAGATTTGGTGCACCAGCTTTTATTGACAAATAGACACAGACCTCCACCCCTCGTCTTACGGAAGGCAGCTGTTCTGTCTTGCCGATGGACCGAAAACCCAGCCAGCTGTATGTTATCCATGTTGTCGTTCAGCCACGACTCGGTGAAACATAAGATATTCCAGTTTTTAATGTCCCGTAGGATAGTGTTGATCGGAGCTCATCCATTTTGTTATCCAATGATTGCATGTTGACTAATAGGACTGGTGGTAGAGGGGGTTCACTCACTCTCCGTCGGATCCATAATATATAATAATAATAATATCTATCTATCATTTCAGATTTGCTTATCAGGGTGATGCTCATTTTATGTCTGGGAATATTTTAATGTTGCCAGCGAGGAATACAGAAACGCTCCATTTCAGTTCTTTGACTTCTTCTTCGTGATAAAATGGTTTATCATCTGCCAAACACAATAGTTCTGTAAACCTAAAAGTGTGAAGGTGTTGGCTTCTTTGTTGAAATGGCGCGCGTGGGTTACTTAAGCAATAAGACCAGAGGTGGTGTGGTATGTGGCCAATATACCACGGCTAAGGGCTGTTATTACGCGCGACGCAACTCAGAGTGCCTGGATACAGCCCTTAGCCGTGGTATATTGGCCATTTACCACAAAACCCAGAGGAGTCTTATTGTTATTACCACAAAACCCAGAGGAGTCTTATTGTTATTATCAACTGGTTACCAACGTAATTAGAGCAGTAAAAAATAAATGCTTTGTCATACCCGTGGTATATGGTCTGATATACCATGGCTGTAAACCAATCAGCTTTTAGTTTTTATTGCACCTCTTGGTATAAAAATCTTCAACATTTTCTGAAATGTGATGTTTTGGTGCCTCTTGGCCAATTCAGAACGCTGATTGAGGAACCTTTTTACCGATGAATGTGTTTTTCTTTCTTTCTGCTTGCATTTTGTATTTTTATTTTGTTGTGTGTATTTTTTTTTGTAATCTACATAATTCAGGGCTCATCTGTAAAAGAGACCTTGGTCTCAGTGGGACTCCCTGATAAAATAAAGGTTAAATAAAATAAACTTCCGCCACCGTGTGTTGACGCGCGGTATCCCCTGACAACCGTCTGGGGAAAACAGGAATCTTTTCTCTTCCCTTCTGGGCAGACAGACGCGGGTGAGTACAATAGATTATGTTTCGGCAATATGATGTTGATGTAGTTATTTCCTGCGAATGTTTATATCGTCTCAAGAAACGTTTAGCTATAGTTTACTTTATTTGCGTGCCTGCGTGCGTCCGTTGCGCCAATCGCACAGCAGAATGTCTGTAAAGTCATGGATTTCACTTTACCAAACTACAGTGTTTTCTAGACAAATAATCTGTACATGATGCACATCTACCGTGAAATACAGTGTAATTATTAACAGAGCAAAATGCTAATCATGTTTCTAGGTAGAGCTTTCAATAAGGTCAATGAATAGAATATGTGCAAGTTATAGGCTATAGATATTCTGAGTAGACAATATATTTATTGAACCTGGCAAGTCAGTTAAGAACAAATTCTAATTTACGATGATGGCCCACCCCGCGCTGCGCCAATTTTGCACCGCCCTATGGGACTCCCAATCACGGCCGGATGTGATACAGCCTGGAATCAAACCAGGGACTGTAGTGATGCCTCTTTCACTGAGATGCAGTGCTTTAGACTGCTGCGCCACTCGGGAGCCCACTGGGCAATACTTTGCTACATTTAACATGCTAGTCCTTAAGCAGAAAGAGGGACTTGCTGTTAGTGCTTTCAGAGGCATAATATTTAGCCTACAATGACCAAACAAAAAGCACACATCTTTCCAGTACCACATCCAAGTTCCTTCCCGCCCTCCTCTCAGCCAGCCATGTCTACCAGGGCTACCGACCCTAACAAGCCTCGGATGCTGAGGGTATCTGACGCACGCCGGGCTCTCCAGAGCCTTCTCCTGGGGGCAGAGATGGCTCACAAGGCTGACATCCAAACATACAGCTGTGGCCACCTGAGCCCTTACGCCCTGAGCCAGAACAAGCCCAACCGGAGGAGGACAGAGGAACCAATCTGGGAGATGTCTGAGGTCTTTCCCCCACTGCTTTCTGTCTATGTTCAGTACCATTTTGCAGAAAAATGCATTGAAAGTAGATAGATAGAGAGCATTACTTTTTTTCACGGGCGAGCAGAGTTTACCCAACAATTTGTTTTACTATTACACCACTGCTTACAATGACACAACATACAACAACAACAACAACACCTAACATCAACATATTCATTATCTCTAGGTCCAGGACAGAGAGAAGGGTGAGGAGGAAGGCCTGAGTCCCAGTCCTTTTACGCAACGCCTCCAGAGACAAACCAAGATGGCCGCCAACATCGAGAAGATGACGGAAGCCATGTTTGACTTCACTGTCGCCAAGGGGCTCAAACCTACAGTCTTGAAGCCTGGGCAGCATGAGAGCCTTACTGGCACACAGAGAGGAACGAAGGGAGAGGAAGGAGAAGAAAGAGAGAGGAGGAAAACAAGGCTCAAGATGGTTCTGGACCCCTCTGAGCTCTTCCTGGTCAAACCCAGCATAGCATCACAGACAAAACCTCCTGGAGGTGTTGAGGGGAACCAGGACCGGTAATAATGATAATTAACACTGTAGTATCACAGACAAAACCTCCTGGAGGTGTTGAGGGGAACCAGGTTAGGTAAGGACAATAATAATAAATATAGCGGTGAGCAGCAATGAACGGGGTTCACAGGACAACAGAAAGGACACAAGATCAGTTTGATAATAACGCAAACACTCTATCATATAGGAACTATCTTAATTTATGTGTAATCAGTGAAAACACTACTAGGGCTGTTTGGGTGAACATATTCCACTTGACTGTTTAGTCACAGTAATTAGGCTTCTCCAAGCTCTGATGCTGGTGATGGTCATTAGTAGTCTACCAAACTTGTTAACTGCCTGGTACTCAGCACTCTATTATCCCTGTAATCACTCCCATCTACAGGTACTGGTTCAGTCAGTCTCACCTGGTCCATCTACAGGTACTGGTTCAGTCAGTCTCACCTGGTCCATCTATAGGTACTGGTTCACTCAGTCTCACCTGGTCCATCTAAAGGTACTGGTTCAGTCAGTCTCACCTGGTCCATCTATAGGTACTGGTTCAGTCAGTCTCACCTGGTCCATCTACAGGTACTGGTTCAGTCAGTCTCACCTGGTCCATCTACAGGTACTGGTTCAGTCAGTCTCACCTGGTCCATCTATAGGTACTGGTTCAGTCAGTCTCACCTGGTCCATCTACAGGTACTGGTTCACTCAGTCTCACCTGGTCCATCTACAGGTACTGGTTCACTCAGTCTCACCTGGTCCATCTACAGGTACTGGTTCACTCAGTCTCACCTGGTCCATCTACAGGTACTGGTTCACTCAGTCTCACCTGGTCCATCTACAGGTACTGGTTCACTCAGTCTCACCTGGGGGGCCTGACCAAGAAGGACCAGATGAGGATGATGAGACACTTTGACAGACGGGTGTTGAGGAAGCAGGACCTCAGGGACAGGAACTGGATCAGCGGAAACAAGGCAGCTGAGGCCTACGAGTGGAAGCTAGAGAAGGTGGGGAAGACTAACGCGTTTCTTTTTGGCCGTACAAATTTGACCCGGTACAGTATAAACATCACGCAATACCATAACATACTAATTACACCGTAATAACCTATGGGTTACTTCTATGTTTCTATGTTTCATTATTTGAAACAAGTGGTACATATCCTCCATAGGTAATAATAGGCCTACGAGAGAGAATAGTATGCTGTAAATTATAGGTGTTCTTCAGTCCCCTGGAGGTGTTGAGTTCAGCAGTATTCAGTCCCCTAGAGGTGTTGAGTTCAGCAGTATTCAGTCCCCTAGAGGTGTTGAGTTCAGCAGGATTCTTCAGTCCCCTGGAGGTGTTGAGTTCAGCAGTATTCTTCAGTCCCCTAGAGGTGTTGAGTTCAGCAGGATTCTTCAGTCCCCGAGAGGTGTTGAGTCCAGCAGTATTCTTCAGTCCCCTAGAGGTGTTGAGTTCAGCAGTATTCTTCAGTCCCCTGGAGGTGTTGAGTCCAGCAGTATTCTTCAGTCCCCTAGAGGTGTTGAGTTCAGCAGGATTCTTCAGTCCCCTAGAGGTGTTGAGTTCAGCAGTATTCTTCAGTCCCCTGGAGGTGTTGAGTTCAGCAGTATTCTTCAGTCCCCTAGAGGTGTTGAGTTCAGCAGGATTCTTCAGTCCCCTAGAGGTGTTGAGTTCAGCAGTATTCAGTCCCCTGGAGGTGTTGAGTTCAGCAGTATTCAGTCCCCTAGAGGTGTTGAGTTCAGCAGTATTTAGTCCCCTAGAGGTGTTGAGTTCAGCAGTATTCAGTCCCCTGGAGGTGTTGAGTTCAGCAGTATTCAGTCCCCTAGAGGTGTTGAGTTCAGCAGTATTCAGTCCCCTAGAGGTGTTGAGTTCAGCAGGATTCTTCAGTCCCCTAGAGGTGTTGAGTTCAGCAGGATTCTTCAGTCCCCTGGAGGTGTTGAGTTCAGCAGGATTCTTCAGTCCCCTAGAGGTGTTGAGTTCAGCAGGATTCTTCAGTCCCCTAGAGGTGTTGAGTTCAGCAGGATTCTTCAGTCCCCTAGAGGTGTTGAGTTCAGCAGGATTCTTCAGTCCCCTAGAGGTGTTGAGTTCAGCAGTATTCAGTCCCCTGGAGGTGTTGAGTTCAGCAGTATTCAGTCCCCTAGAGGTGTTGAGTTCAGCAGTATTCAGTCCCCTAGAGGTGTTGAGTTCAGCAGTATTCAGTCCCCTAGAGGTGCTGAGTTCAGCAGTATTCTTCAGTCCCCTAGAGGTGTTGAGTTCAGCAGTATTCTTCAGTCCCCTGGAGGTGTTGAGTTCAGCAGTATTCAGTCCCCTAGAGGTGTTGAGTTCAGCAGTATTCTTCAGTCCCCTGGAGGTGTTGAGTCCAGCAGTATTCTTCAGTCCCCTAGAGGTGTTGAGTTCAGCAGTATTCAGTCCCCTGTAGGTGTTGAGTTCAGCAGGATTCTTCAGTCCCCTAGAGGTGTTGAGTTCAGCAGTATTCTTCAGTCCCCTAGAGGTGTTGAGTTCAGCAGTATTCTTCAGTCCCCTGGTGGTGTTGAGTTCAGCAGTATTCTTCACTCCCCTAGAGGTGTTGAGTTCAGCAGTATTCTTCAGTCCCCTGGTGGTGTTGAGTTCAGCAGTATTCTTCAGTCCCCTAGAGGTGTTGAGTTCAGCAGTATTCTTCAGTCCCCTGGTGGTGTTGAGTTCAGCAGTATTCTTCACTCCCCTAGAGGTGTTGAGTTCAGCAGTATTCTTCAGTCCCCTGGAGGTGTTGAGTTCAGCAGTATTCTTCACTCCCCTAGAGGTGTTGAGTTCAGCAGTATTCTTCAGTCCCCTGGAGGTGTTGAGTTCAGCAGTATTCTTCAGTCCCCTGGAGGTGTTGAGTTCAGCAGTATTCTTCACTCCCCTAGAGGTGTTGAGTTCAGCAGTATTCTTCAGTCCCCTGGAGGTGTTGAGTTCAGCAGGATTTTTCAGTCCCCAAGAGATGTTGAGTTCAGCAGTATTCTTCAGTCCCCTAGAGATGTTGAGTTCAGCAGGATTCTTCAGTCCCCTGGAGGTGTTGAGTTCAGCAGTATTCTTCAGTCCCCTAGAGGTGTTGAGTTCAGCAGTATTCTTCAGTCCCCTGGTGGTGTTGAGTTCAGCAGTATTCAGTCCCCTAGAGGTGTTGAGTTCAGCAGTATTCTTCAGTCCCCTGGAGGTGTTGAGTCCAGCAGTATTCTTCAGTCCCCTAGAGGTGTTGAGTTCAGCAGTATTCAGTCCCCTAGAGGTGTTGAGTTCAGCAGTATTCTTCAGTCCCCTGGAGGTGTTGAGTCCAGCAGTATTCTTCAGTCCCCTAGAGGTGTTGAGTTCAGCAGTATTCTTCAGTCCCCTGTAGGTGTTGAGTTCAGCAGGATTCTTCAGTCCCCTAGAGGTGTTGAGTTCAGCAGTATTCTTCAGTCCCCTAGAGGTGTTGAGTTCAGCAGTATTCTTCAGTCCCCTGGTGGTGTTGAGTTCAGCAGTATTCTTCACTCCCCTAGAGGTGTTGAGTTCAGCAGTATTCTTCAGTCCCCTGGTGGTGTTGAGTTCAGCAGTATTCTTCAGTCCCCTAGAGGTGTTGAGTTCAGCAGTATTCTTCAGTCCCCTGGTGGTGTTGAGTTCAGCAGTATTCTTCACTCCCCTAGAGGTGTTGAGTTCAGCAGGATTCTTCAGTCCCCTGGAGGTGTTGAGTTCAGCAGTATTCTTCACTCCCCTAGAGGTGTTGAGTTCAGCAGTATTCTTCAGTCCCCTGGAGGTGTTGAGTTCAGCAGTATTCTTCAGTCCCCTGGAGGTGTTGAGTTCAGCAGTATTCTTCACTCCCCTAGAGGTGTTGAGTTCAGCAGTATTCTTCAGTCCCCTGGAGGTGTTGAGTTCAGCAGGATTTTTCAGTCCCCAAGAGATGTTGAGTTCAGCAGTATTCTTCAGTCCCCTAGAGATGTTGAGTTCAGCAGGATTCTTCAGTCCCCTGGAGGTGTTGAGTTCAGCAGTATTCTTCAGTCCCCTAGAGGTGTTGAGTTCAGCAGTATTCTTCAGTCCCCTGGTGGTGTTGAGTTCAGCAGTATTCTTCAGTCCCCTAGAGGTGTTGAGTTCAGCAGTATTCTTCAGTCCCCTGGTGGTGTTGAGTTCAGCAGTATTCTTCACTCCCCTAGAGGTGTTGAGTTCAGCAGTATTCTTCAGTCCCCTGGAGGTGTTGAGTTCAGCAGTATTCTTCACTCCCCTAGAGGTGTTGAGTTCAGCAGTATTCTTCAGTCCCCTGGAGGTGTTGAGTTCAGCAGTATTCTTCAGTCCCCTAGAGGTGTTGAGTTCAGCAGTATTCTTCAGTCCCCTGGAGGTGTTGAGTTCAGCAGTATTCTTCACTCCCCTAGAGGTGTTGAGTTCAGCAGTATTCTTCACTCCCCTAGAGGTGTTGAGTTCAGCAGTATTCTTCAGTCCCCTGGAGGTGTTGAGTTCAGCATGATTTTTCAGTCCCCAAGAGATGTTGAGTTCAGCAGTATTCTTCAGTCCCCTAGAGATGTTGAGTTCAGCAGGATTCTTCAGTCCCCTGGAGGTGTTGAGTTCAGCAG
This sequence comes from Oncorhynchus keta, assembly GCF_023373465.1. Classification (NCBI taxonomy): domain Eukaryota; kingdom Metazoa; phylum Chordata; class Actinopteri; order Salmoniformes; family Salmonidae; genus Oncorhynchus; species Oncorhynchus keta. The sequence goes on from NC_068423.1 coordinate 26,444,909, forward strand.
TATTCTTCAGTCCCCTGGAGGTGTTGAGTTCAGCAGTATTCTTCAGTCCCCTAGAGGTGTTGAGTTCAGCAGTATTCTTCAGTCCCCTAGAGGTGTTGAGTTCAGCTGTATTCTTCAGTCCCCTAGAGGTGTTGAGTTCAGCAGGATTCTTCAGTCCCCTAGAGGTGTTGAGTTCAGCAGTATTCTTCAGTCCCCTAGAGGTGTTGAGTTCAGCAGGATTCTTCAGTCCCCTGGAGGTGTTGAGTTCAGCTGTATTCTTCAGTCCCCTAGAGGTGTTGAGTTCAACAGTATTCTTCAGTCCCCGAGAGGTGTTGAGTTCAGCAGGATTCTTCAGTCCCCGAGAGGTGTTGAGTTCAGCATAACACTAGATAGCGTTTCTCCCCGTCTTCCACTTCACTTCACAATAGTACAGCTGTGACTGAGTTATTACCGTACAATATGATGTGTGTCTCCTTCCCCAGGAGCTGAGGAGGCTGTCAGACCAGAGCTGTCCCAGTAGAGACCGCCTGGGGGTGTTCAGTGACGTCTTCAACAACGTCTGTGAAGGCTCGCCAGTATTCAGAGACATCCTCAGGGAAATCAAGGTTTTTCTATTTCCTCTCCTCTCCCTTACCTCTCACTCTCCTCATTTCCCTTACCTCCTCTCCCTCTCCTCCTCTCCCTACCTCTCTCCCTCTCCTCCTCTCCCTTACCTCTCTCCCTCTCCTCCTCTCCCTTACCTCTCACTCTCCTCCTCTCCCTTACCTCCCTCCTCTCCCTTACCTCTCACTCTCCTCATTTCCCTTACCTCCTCTCCCTCTCCTCCTCTCCCTACCTCTCTCCCTCTCCTCCTCTCCCTTACCTCTCTCCCTCTCCTCCTCTCCCTTACCTCTCACTCTCCTCCTCTCCCTTACCTCCCTCCTCTCCCTTATCTCTCACTCTCCTCATTTCCCTTACCTCTCTCCCTCTCCTCCTCTCACTTACCTCCCTCCTCTCCCTTACCTCCTCTCCCTCTCCTCCTCTCCCTTACCTCCTCTCCCTCGCCTCCTCTCCCTTACCTCCCTCCTCTCCCTTACCTCCTCTCCCTCTCCTCCTCTCCCTTACCTCCCTCCTCTCCCTTACCTCCTCTCTCTCTCCTCCTCTCCCTTACCTCCCTCCTCTCCCTTACCTCCTCTCCCTCTCCTCCTCTCCCCTACCTCTCTCCCTCTCTACCTCTCCCTCTCCTTTCTCCCTCTTCGCCTCTCCCTTACCTCTCTCCCTCCACGGCGCCACTCAGCAGCAGCACATGTTAAGCATGTATTATGGGATGAATTAGAGGCTAGGGACTGGGATCCTGAGAGACTGACAGTCCCCTGAATTAGAGAATAGGGACTGGGAGCCTGAGAGACTGACAGTCCCCTGAATTAGAGAATAGGGACTGGGAGCCTGAGAGACTGAATTCGAGAATAGGGACTGGGAGCCTGAGAGACTGAATTAGAGAATAGGGACTGGGAGCCTGAGAGACTGAATTAGAGAATAGGGACTGGGAGCCTGAGAGACTGAATTAGAGAATAGGGACTGGGAGCCTGAGAGACTGACAGTCCCCTGAATTAGAGAATAGGGACTGGGAGCCTGAGAGACTGACAGTCCCCTGAATTAGAGAATAGGGACTGGGAGGCTGAGAGACTGAATTAGAGAATAGTTTCCCTCTCATGTAAAGCGCTTTGAGTGCTTCAGTTGGTAGAAAGGTGCTCAAAAAATCCAATCCAAATTAAAAATAAATATTATTGTTATTATTATTGTTATTGTTGATATTATTATTAGTATCATTATTATTATTATTATTATTCTTGTTGTTATTCTTATTGTTATTCTTATTGTTGTTATTATTGTTGTTATTATTGTTATTATTATTGTTGTTATTATTGTTATTATTAGTATTATTATTGTAATTATTGTTGTTGTTATTATTCTTATTAATATCATTATTATTATTATTATTGTTGATGTTGTTGTTATTGTTATTATTATTATTCAATCTGTGTTTCTCCCTTCTGCTTTCCAGACAGACTATGATCTGTACCTCAACTCTATTCTGGACTCCCAGACATCTCTCGAGGACTTGGTAAATATTACAAACACATTCAGATTTTTTTCTAGTTTATTTGTAGCCTAATAATATGGAAATCTTACTAAATTATTGTGCTTTCGCTGCATATGGAGGTCTGTACTGACACCAGTTGAGCTTTTGATTGACTACTGTAACCCCTATTTAAGACCTCTATACCCTCAAATTCCAATCAGGACCTCGAAGCCAGTTCCACTGCTTTTTGTCATTCCTACCCCTCTTATCGGGGACTGATTTAGACCTGGGACACCGGGAGGGTGATTCACCTCTTATCTGGGACTGATTTAGACCTGGGACACCGGGTGGGTGATTCACCTCTTATCGGGGACTGATTTAGACCTGGGACACCGAGTGGGTGATTCACCTCTTATCGGGGACTGATTTAGACCTGGGACACCGAGTGGGTGATTCACCTCTTATCGGGGACTGATTTAGACCTGGGACACCGGGTGGGTGATTCACCTCTTATCGGGGACTGATTTAGACCTGGGACACCGAGTGGGTGATTCACCTCTTATCGGGGACTGATTTAGACCTGGGACACCGGGTGGGTGATTCACCTCTTATCGGGGACTGATTTAGACCTGGGACACCGGGTGGGTGATTCACCTCTTATCGGGGACTGATTTAGACCTGGGACACCGGGTGGGTGATTCACCTCTTATCGGGGACTGATTTAGACCTGGGACACCGGGTGGGTGATTCACCTCTTATCTGGGACTGATTTAGACCTGGGACACCGGGTGGGTGATTCACCTCTTATCGGGGACTGATTTAGACCTGGGACACCGGGTGGGTGATTCACCTCTTATCGGGGACTGATTTAGACCTGGGACACCGGGAGGGTGATTCACCTCTTATCGGGGACTGATTTAGACCTGGGACACCGAGTGGGTGATTCACCTCTTATCGGGGACTGATTTAGACCTGGGACACCGGGTGGGTGATTCACCTCTTATCGGGGACTGATTTAGACCTGGGACACCGGGTGGGTGATTCACCTCTTATCGGGGACTGATTTAGACCTGGGACACCGGGTGGGTGATTCACCTCTTATCGGGAACTGATTTAGACCTGGGACACCGGGTGGGGGACACCGGATTCACCTCTTATCGGGGACTGATTTAGACCTGGGACACCGGGTGGGTGATTCACCTCTAATCAGGGACTGATTTAGACCTGGGACACCGGGTCAGGGACTGATTTAGACCTGGGACACCGGGTGGGTGGTGATTCACCTCTTATCGGGACTGATTTAGACCTAGGACACCGGGTGGTGACCTCTTATCGGGACTGATTTAGACCTGGGACACCGGGTGGGTGATTCACCTCTAATCAGGGACTGATTTAGACCTGGGACACCGGGTGGGTGATTCACCTCTTATCGGGGACTGATTTAGACCTAGGACACCGGGTGGGTGATTCACCTCTAATCAGGGACTGATTTAGACCTGGGACACCGGGTGGGTGATTCACCTCTTATCGGGGACTGATTTAGACCTAGGACACCGGGTGGGTGATTCACCTCTAATCAGGGACTGATTTAGACCTGGGACACCGGGTGGGTGATTCACCTCTTATCGGGGACTGATTTTCAGGGACCCTGGGACACCGGGTGGGTGATTCTACCTCTTATCGGGGACTGATTTAGACCTGGGACACCGGGTGGGTGATTCACCTCTAATCAGGGACTGATTTAGACCTGGGACACCGGGACACCGGGTGGGTGATTCACCTCTTATCACCGGGTGGGTGAACTGATTTTAGACCTGGGACACCGGGTGGGTGATTCACCTCTTATCGGGGACGGGGACTGATTTAGACCTAGGACACCGGGTGGGTGATTCACCTCTTATCGGGGACTGATTTAGACCTGGGACACCGGGTGGGTGATTCACCTCTAATCAGGGACTGATTTAGACCTGGGACACCGGGTGGGTGATTCACCTCTTATCGGGAACTGATTTAGACCTGGGACACCGGGTGGGTGATTCACCTCTTATCGGGGACTGATTTAGACCTAGGACACCGGGTGGGTGATTCACCTCTAATCAGGGACTGATTTAGACCTGGGACACCGGGTGGGTGATTCACCTCTTATCGGGGACTGATTTAGACCTGGGACACCGGGTGGGTGATTCACCTCTTATCGGGGACTGATTTAGACCTGGGACACCGGGTGGGTGATTCACCTCTAATCAGGGACTGATTTAGACCTGGGACACCGGGTGGGTGATTCACCTCTTATCGGGAACTGATTTAGACCTGGGACACCGGGTGGGTGATTCACCTCTTATCGGGGACTGATTTAGACCTAGGACACCGGGTGGGTGATTCACCTCTAATCAGGGACTGATTTAGACCTGGGACACCGGGTGGGTGATTCACCTCTTATCGGGGACTGATTTAGACCTGGGACACCGGGTGGGTGATTCACCTCTAATCAGGGACTGATTTAGACCTGGGACACCGGGTGGGTGATTCACCTCTAATCAGGGACTGATTTAGACCTGGGACACCAGGTGGGTGATTCTCCTCTAATCAGGGACTGATTTAGACCTGGGACACCAAGTGGGTGATTCACCTCTAATCAGGGACTGATTTAGACCTGGGACACCGGGTGGGTGATTCACCTCTAATCAGGGACTGATTTAGACCTGGGACACCGGGTGGGTGATTCACCTCTAATCAGGGACTGATTTAGACCTGGGACACCAAGTGGGTGATTCTCCTCTAATCAGGGACTGATTTAGACCTGGGACACCAAGTGGGTGATTCTCCTCTAATCAGGGACTGGTTTAGACCTGGGACACCAGGTGGGTGATTCTCCTCTAATCAGGGACTAATTTAGACCGGGGACACCAGGTAGGTACAATGAATGATCCGGTGGAATAGGAAACCAGCAGTGCACTACACTGTACTGATCTTCATTGAGTATTTTATCCCTCCTCCTCTCTGTGGTGTGGTCAGTCTGAGCTGGCTCTGCTGGGTGGTCTGGCCATCGTAGGGGCAGAGGATCTGGAGGAAGCTGGCAACGAGGTGTCCAGGCTGGGAGAGGAGGCGCAGAGGGCCCTGGAGGAGAATGACAGGTATGGATGGGTCTCTGAGGGAATGGATATATGTATATACTGGAATACATCGTACTAGGGTCTAAATTCAGTCCGTAGGTCAGAAGATCGTCATTGTAGCACAATTTAAATTTAAAGGTGTAACATTATGGATATGCATTAGTATACACGTCAAAAGTCCCAATGCAAAGTTACACTTCACATCTCTATTTTTCGAAGTTATTGCATAAAACCAATCAGAATGCCAAAGTCATGCCGGAAACTGTCTTTGCGGGGTGTGACGTAATATGGAGGACCTGCAAAGTCAGCCTTTTCCCGATAATGTGAACTCAAATGTACAACTTCAAACTAAACCAAATCTTTGCACTCATTGACGACTGGTTTCAATAACATTTTTAGACAACGTACAAGCTAATACTTTATGAATTTATTGTTGCAAATCAGCTTACAAGGTTGCAAGCCAACTAGCCTGCTAACGTTAACCCTACCCGCCTGCTAACGTTAACCCTACCCGCCTGCTAACGTTAACCCTACCCGCCTGCTAACGTTAACCCTACCCGCCTGCTAACGTTAACCCTACCCGCCTGCTAACGTTAACCCTACCCGCCTGCTATCGTTAACCCTACCCGCCTGCTAAAGTTAGGTTAGCTCTGCATGAGTCAGCCAGTTGCTATCAACACCTAGCTTACAGCTCAATTAAAGTAAATCAACGTTTTGGAAATACATAACACCATCTAACCAGTTATCAAATAATGTTACTGGTATGTGCAGTTATCTTAGCCAGCAAGCTAGCCAGCTAAATTTAGTAAGTTTATCCCAGCTAGCCAACCACTACGGTCGACATGGCTAAGTAGTAAGCCAGAGAACAACACCAACTAGTCTAGCAGAGGCAGGAATCCACAGAATATAACAACAACGAAAAGACAGCAGATATAAAGTAGAGAGAGCGGAGACTTACCGATTAACGGCTGAGTTAGCTACCAAAGAAGGGCCAAGGAGAGAGAAGCTTCAGAGGCACCGGCCAGGGGAGAGTAAGCTAATCCAAAAGCAATATACTAAGGTAAATCCGCAGTAGATATATTCCAGAGGCGCATTGAGCACAGGAGACGACGGGAAAGAGTTAACAATAAGGCAGTGGGGGTTCAGGGTATAGGAGGAGAAGAGGAGAAGAGTCAACAATAAGACAGAGGGGGTTCAGGGTATAGGAGGAGACGAGGAGAAGAGACAACATTAAGACAGGGTTCAGGGTATAGGAGGAGACGAGGTGGAGAGTCAACAATAAGACAGGGTTCAGGGTATAGGAGGAGACGAGGAGAAGAGACAACATTAAGACAGGGTTCAGGGTATAGGAGGAGACGAGGAGAAGAGACAACAATAAGACAAGAGGGGGTACAGGGTGTCATGACGCTGGCCTGGGGGTAGGGTTATGACAGTCATAAATACCTCTCCCCCTTTTTTCCTCTCTCTACCCTACTGATGTGACTATTGAAAATCCCTTGTTTAACATAGAGATTCTGGGAACATCAGAATGTGGGGCAAATGAACTATATTCTGGTAATCCGAACAATTTAACATATGCGGTGGTACTTAACGAATATTATGTCAGTTCGGTTGTCATCGGAGACATTCTCATCAATGATAGGATGACATAAACTGTACAGTGGAAAGTCTACACATTATAGTCAGATCAGATTCACATGGAATTGTTGTGCAATTTAAATGTTTGAATATGAAATTATTTGTGAGGGGATGAAATGTGATTTTAGCTTCTAAAATGTGAGAATTGGGTTTTCATGAGTGAATTAGGCCCAACTCAGTGGCCCGCCCACGTGAAGAGACATTGGTTATAAACTATGAAACACGTCCTCCTCTCCTTTCCTATATAAAGCCTTGACGACCATATAACTTCCTGTTCCGGGGACATTAAGGCGACGGCCTTGACGTTAGAAGGGCAGGTGGCACCTACAGAGCAAAGCCAATCTCAGCTACCTAACAAAATTAGCATTGAATTCCCACGGGATTAGGACGATTGACACGTCGAATATGATACATTTCCAGAATATAGCATAAGCATATAAGCATGGCAACGGAGTATGAACTTTGAACTCTGATTCACTCCAGCCGCCAAGCGTGGACTGGGAAAGGACAGACAGAGTATACCGTCTACCACACAACGACGTTACTAAATCGAGTACAGTTTACCACCAGAGACGTTCTTCAAAGGATGGAAGAACTCTTGGGCAACTCGGCCTTCCATCTACCACCAACCTATTGAAGCGCAGCTCGGAGTAAATATTCATAGCATTTTCCTTTTCCAAATGGACGGTAATTTAGAATGCTTAAGATTCTGTATTTACGATAGAGTAGCTGCCTACGGCCCGATAGAGACATCGCTTCTCCCTTTGTTCTTCAGTTTTCCCGCTCTTTCACTCAAACCCAGCCCCCTTTTCTTTGTGTAACCAGCTGTCATATCTGTTCCGTCCGCTAGGGACGTTTTCCTTTATGACATAATTTGTAATCAAGGTATTATTCATTCTGTGTATATGTAATTCTGTGTGATTAGTTAGGTATTTAGTAAATAAATAATTAAACTAAATTTTGTATTGCTGATTCAACTTGTTAGCCAGGGGTAGTGTAGATAACCAAGAATTTACAACTTACAGATGAGACTGAAATAAGGTGACGATTAATTTTGACTGCTATTGATGTAAAATATTACTAGTTCTTTAAGAGTTTATTTGGAAGATAACAGCTCTATAAATATTATTTTGTGGTGCCCCGACTTTCTAGTTAATTACATTTTCATGATTAGCTCAATCAGGTAATATTAATTACAGAGAAAGGATTTTATAGAATAGCATGTCATATCACTTAATCCGGCATAGCCAAAGACACGACAAGGGTATAGGAGGAGAAGAGCCAACATTAAGAGGGTGATTAGAGGAAGGCTCCAGGCAGATGGAAATGATCACAACGGCACAGTGAGTCAGCTACTGTTGCGCACTAGTACTGAGACAAGGTTGAAAAACCTACTTCATGGAGATCATGCGTTCCCCGTGTGTGGGGAATCTGATTGGTTGTTCACATCATACCTCCTCGTGATTGATAGATTGTAGCTCACCACTGCCAACATTCGGTCTGCATGGCTAGTGGCTAACGTTAGCCAGCTTGATAAAGTTAACGCAGAGTAGATTGTCCGTATGACTTTGAGAAATAGTGCATTGTGGGTCGTTTAGAAAGTATCTGGAAATAAGTTAATAAATATGTTTGTTTATTTAATTTAAAAACTGTAACTATGTTTATAGGTAACCAGATCATGAATACAACTAAGTTACTAAAGTCTTTGACCACAATGTGTTGTTATTTTGGTCAGTAAAAACGTGCTTCCTACCAATGTTCCCTCTAAACTGCGTGCGCAGGCGTACAGCTCCCCCCCCGCACAGAAGAAATATCAGCCCGTGCAGAGAAGCACTAGGTTGAACTTCACTCAACTTTCTCAAGCCCCTCCCCCCCCTTAGCTAACACTATCTGATTATCTCTTTTTCCCCAGTCTACTTGAATGCGTGAACATTTATTTTATATATCTATCCCTCTAGAACGCGGATCTTCCGCGCTACGGATTGAATCTAATTCTAGTAGTTGATGTTATATACAAATACTTTGCTTTTATTCAAAACATAGAATACTAAAAAACCTTTTATTCCAAAAAACTTGTATTGAATTCGTAGTTTTAAAATGTATTGGTTTCCTTTGTAAAGTATATTGTGAGCTTGTGTGATAATGCACTTTGACAAAATAATTAATTAATTAATTTGATTGGTTAATCGTGCCTATTGTCTGTTTCCACAGAGTCAGGAATCAGTTTCAGAACGTACGTGACAGAGTCATGGAAATCCCAGATGATGAAGGTTGATTGATTTTTGTTGTTGTTGTTGTTGTTGTTGTTGTTGTTTAGTTGATGTATTGGAATGTATTGATTCGTTGTGTGATGTATTGGAATGTATTGATTCGTTGTTTGATGAATTGGAATGTATTGATTCGTTGTTTGATGTATTGGAATGTATTGATTCGTTGGTTGATGTATTGGAATGTATTGATTCGTTGTTTGGTTGATGTATTGGAATGTATTGATTCGTTGTTTGATGAATTGGAATGTATTGATTCATTGTTTGATGTATTGGAATGTATTGATTCATTGTTTGATGAATGGAATGTATTGATTCATTGTGTGATGTATTGGAATGTATTGATTCGTTGTTTGATGAATTGGAATGTATTGATTCATTGTTTGATGTATTGGAATGTATTGATTCGTTGTTTGATGTTGATTGGTTTGGTTGATGTATTGGAATGTATTGATTCGTTGTTTGATGTATTGGAATGTATTGATTCGTTGTGTGATGTATTGGAATGTATTGATTCGTTGTTTGATGTATTGGAATGTATTGATTCATTGTTTGATGAATTGGAATGTATTGATTCGTTGTTTGATGTATTGGAATGTATTGATTCGTTGTTTGGTTGATGGTTTGGTTGATGTATTGGAATGTATTGATTCGTTGTTTGGTTGATTGGTTTTGGTTGATGTATTGGAATGTATTGATTCGTTGTTTGATGTATTGGAATGTATTGATTCGTTGTTTGATGTATTGGAATGTATTGATTCGTTGTTTGATGAATTGGAATGTATTGATTCGTTGTTTGATGAATTGGAATGTATTGATTCGTTGTTTGATGAATTGGAATGTATTGATTCGTTGTTTGATGTATTGGAATGTATTGATTCGTTGTTTGATGTATTGGAATGTATTGATTCGTTGTTTGATGTATTGGAATGTATTGATTCGTTGTTTGATGAATTGGAATGTATTGATTCGTTGTTTGATGTATTGGAATGTATTGATTCGTTGTATGTATTGGAATGTATTGATTTGTTGTGTGATGTATTGGAATGTATTGATTCGTTGTGTGATGTATTGGAATGTATTGATTCGTTGTTTGATGAATTGGAATGTATTGATTATTGTTTGATGTATTGATTCGTTGTTTGATGAATTGGAATGTATTTATTTACGTTGTTGATGTATTGGAATGTATTGATTCGTTGTTTGATGAATTGGAATGTATTGATTCGTTGTTTGATGTATTGGAATGTATTGATTCGTTGTTTGATGTATTGGAATGTATTGATTCGTTGTTTGATGTATTGGAATGTATTGATTCATTGTTTGATGAATTGGAATGTATTGATTCGTTGTTTGATGAATTGGAATGTATTGATTCGTTGTTTGATGAATTGGAATGTATTGATTCGTTGTTTGATGAATTGGAATGTATTGATTCGTTGTTTGATGTAATGGAATGTATTGATTCGTTGTTTGATGTATTGGAATGTATTGATTCGTTGGTTGATGAATTGGAATGTATTGATTTCTGTTGTTTGATGTATTGGAATGTATTGTTCTGTTGTTTGATGTATTGGAATGTATTGATTCGTTGTTTGATGAATTGGAATGTATTGATTCGTTGGTTGATGTATTGGAATGTATTGATTCATTGTTTGATGTAATGGAATGTATTGATTCGTTGTTTGGTTGATTGGTTTGTTTGATGTATTAATTGATTGGTTTGTTTATTAATTTGTTGAATTCATGATTGATTTATTGATTCATTGGTTGATTGATTGATGCCAGGGCTCCATAAGGAGGCCACTCTGCCAGGGCTGTTGAGGCCAGGTGAAGGGCCGATCTCCTTTATTGATCGTGTCCAGCCTAAGAGACGTCAGGTATGGAACATAATACACATAATATACATAATATATATAAAAAATATTTTATATTATTATATAATATATAATATATTTAAAAATATATTTTTATGTACTGTTCTGTATGTACTGTACTGTATGTACTGTACTGTATGTACTCTTCTGTATTTACTGTATGTACTGTACTGTATGTACTGTATGTACTGTACTGTTCTGTTCTGTATGTACTGTACTGTATGTGCTGTATGTACTGTACTGTATGTGCTGTATGTTCTGTATGTACTGTACTGTATGTACTGTTCTGTATGTACTGTATGTGCTGTACTGTATGTACTGTACTGTATGTATTGTTATGTATGTACTGTATGTAATATATGCCCTGTACTGTATGTACTGTACTGTATGTACTGTTCTGTGTGTACTGTACATTATGTATTGTACTGTATGTACTGTACTGTATGTACTGTTATGTATGTAATATATGCCCTGTACTGTATGCACTGTTCTGTATGTACTGTTCTGTGTTGTATGTACTGTACATTATGTATTGTACTGTTCTGTATGTTTTGTATGTACTGTTCTGTATGTACTGTTCTGTATGTACTGTTCTGTATGTATTGTTCTGTATGTACTGTTCTGTATGTACTGTTCTGTGTGTACTGTTCTGTATGTTTTGTATGTACTGTTCTGTATGTACTGTTCTGTATGTACTGTTCTGTATGTACTGTACATTATGCACTCTATGTACTGTTCTGTATGTACTCTATGTACTGTACGTACTGTATGTACTATATGTACTGTACGTACTGTATGTACTGTGTTATTAGGTGTGGATAATGTGGGAGGAGGTCCAGCTGCTGCAGAAGGAACTCAAGGAGAAGATGGTATCCATCATCACCACAGGAGCTACAGAGAGATGCATCAGAGACTCTAAGGTACAGAGAGATGCATCAGAGACTCTAAGGTACAGAGAGATGCATCAGAGACTCTAAGGTACAGAGAGATGCATCAGAGACTCTAAGGTACAGAGAGATGCATCAGAGACTCTAAGGTACAGAGAGATGCATCAGAGACTCTAAGGTACAGAGAGATGCATCAGAGACTCTAAGGTACAGAGAGATGCATCAGAGACTCTAAGGTACAGAGAGATGCATCAGAGACTCTAAGGTACAGAGAGATGCATCAGAGACTCTAAGGTACAGAGAGATGCATCAGAGACTCTAAGGTACAGAGAGATGCATCAGAGACTCTAAGGTACAGAGAGATGCATCAGAGACTCTAAGGTACAGAGAGATGCATCAGAGACTCTAAGGTACAGAGAGATGCATCAGAGACTCTAAGGTACAGAGAGATGCATCAGAGACTCTAAGGTACAGAGAGATGCATCAGAGACTCTAAGGTACAGAGAGATGCATCAGAGACTCTAAGGTACAGAGAGATGCATCAGAGACTCTAAGGTACAGAGAGATGCATCAGAGACTCTAAGGTACAGAGAGATGCATCAGAGACTCTAAGGTACAGAGAGATGCATCAGAGACTCTAAGGTACAGAGAGATGCATCAGAGACTCTAAGGTACAGAGAGATGCATCAGAGACTCTAAGGTACAGAGAGATGCATCAGAGACTCTAAGGTACAGAGAGATGCATCAGAGACTCTAAGGTACAGCGAGATGCATCAGAGACTCTAAGGTACAGAGAGATGCATCAGAGACTCTAAGGTACAGAGAGATGCATCAGAGACTCTAAGGTACAGAGAGATGCATCAGAGACTCTAAGGTACAGAGAGATGCATCAGAGACTCTAAGGTACAGAGAGATGAATCAGAGACTAAGGTACAGACGCAAATCAGAGACTAGTCTTAAGAGACATGCAGCAAAGTATTAACCACAGCACCAATAGGGATTTACAACTAGGGGGAAAACCAGACGAGGTATTAACCACGGCACCATTAGGGATTTACAACTAGGGGAGCACCAGACGGGGTATTAAACCACAGCACCATTAGGGATTTACAACTAGGGGATCACCAAACGGGGTGTTAACCACGGCACCAATAGGGATTTACAACTAGGGGAGCACCAGACGGGGTATTAATCACGGCACCAATAGGGATTTACAACTAGGGAGCACCAGAGGGGTATTAACCACAGCACCAATAGGGATTTACAACTAGGGGGAAAACCAGACGAGGTATTAACCACGGCACCATTAGGGATTTACAACTAGGGGAGCACCAGACGGGGTATTAAACCACAGCACCATTAGGGATTTACAACTAGGGGATCACCAAACGGGGTGTTAACCACAGGGGAGCTCCTAGTGGCTTAACATAGGCATAGGCGTATGGTTGTTGTAGTTCTTAACATAGGCGTATGGTTGTTGTAGTTCTTAACATAGGCGTATGGTTGTTGTAGTTCTTAACATAGGCGTATGGTTGTTGTAGTTCTTAACATAGGCGTATGGTTGTTGTAGTTCTTAACATAGGCGTATGGTTGTTGTAGTTCTTAACATAGGCGTATGGTTGTTGTAGTTCTTAGCATAGGCGTATGGTTGTTGTAGTTCTTAACATAGGCGTATGGTTGTTGTAGTTCTTAACATAGGTGTATGGTTGTTGTAGTTCTTAACATAGGCGTATGGTTGTTGTAGTTCTTAACATAGGCGTATGGTTGTTGTAGTTCTTAACATAGGCGTATGGTTGTTGTAGTTCTTAACATAGGTGTATGGTTGTTGTAGTTCTTAACATAGGTGTATGGTTGTTGTAGTTCTTAACATAGGTGTATGGTTGTTGTAGTTCTTAACATAGGTGTATGGTTGTTGTAGTTCTTAACATAGGCATATGGTTGTTGTAGTTCTTAACATAGGCATATGGTTGTTGTAGTTCTTAACATAGGCATATGGTTGTTGTAGTTCTGTGTTGGATGAACTACTGTCAACGTATTTTCAAAGTTATTTAATGTGCCCTTCAGAGATGGACATATCTTTTCCAGTCAGCCCTCCCTGCCCAATTAAAGCAGCACACACGTTTTACTCACACAGTAGAATGACTTCTCTCTACGACTCACATTCACCAAAACACACACACAGGTTGGACAGCCTTATGTCCTGCTGTACTCTCCACGTATGTTATGGCCTTGCATGCCTTTTTACAAACAGCTTATCATCGGTAATGTACAGACTGACTCCCGTTATCGTAGGGCATTTCACTGGAGTACTGTGTGTGTGTGTGTGTGTGTGTGTGTGTGTGTGTGTGTGTGTGTGTGTGTGTGTGTGTGTGTGTGTGTGTGTGTGTGTGTGTGTGTGTGTGTGTGTGTGTGTGTGTGTGTGTGTGTGTGTGTTTGTCTGTCTTATCTCCTGCAGGGAGAGATCATGAGACTACTGGCCTCAAATGAACGCTTCAGAAACACCAACAAGGCAAGCCATTTAGTACTTTGACCTAGTTGAAATATTATCACATTTTTCCTTGACTGTATGTACTGTGTGTACATTCTGTACTGTATGTACTGTTCTGTATGTATTGTTCTGTATGTACTGTGTGTACATTCTGTACTGTATGTACTGTTCTGTATGTATTGTTCTGTCTGTACTGTGTGTACATTCTGTACTGTATGTACTGTGCTGTATGTACTGTATGTACTGTGTGTACATTCTGTACTGTATGTACTGTTCTGTATGTATTGTTCTGTCTGTACTGTATGTACATTATGTACTGTATGTACTGTTCTGTATGTATTGTTCTGTCTGTACTGTGTGTACATTCTGTACTGTATGTACTGTGCTGTATGTACTGTATGTACTGTGTGTACATTCTGTACTGTATGTACTGTTCTGTATGTATTGTTCTGTCTGTACTGTACTGTCTGTACTGTGTGTATATACTGTACTGTATGTACTGTGTGTACATTCTGTACTGTATGTACTGTGCTGTCTGTACTGTACTGTCTGTACTGTGTGTATATACTGTACTGTATGTACTGTGTGTACATTCTGTACTGTATGTACTGTGCTGTATGTACTGTATGTACTGTGTGTATATACTGTACTGTATGTACTGTTCTGTATGTACTGTTCTGTCTGTACTGTACTGTCTGTACTGTGTGTATATACTGTACTGTATGTACTGTTCTGTATGTACTGTGTTGTATGTATGTACTGTATGTACTGTTCTGTATGTACTGTGTTGTATGTACTGTATGTATGTACTGTTCTGTATGTACTGTGCTGTATGTGCTGTATGTATGTGCTGTATGTACTGTACTGTATGTATGTGCTGTATGTACTGTGCTGTATGTACTGTATGTACTGTGCTGTGTGTGCTGTACTGTATGTATGTGCTGTATGTACTGTGCTGTATGTACTGTATGTACTGTGCTGTGTGTGCTGTATGTACTGTCTGTGCTGTATGTACTGTGTGTACTGTATGTACTGTCTGTGCTGTATGTACTGTGATGTATGTACTGTATGTGCTGTGCTGTATGTACTGTGCTGTATGTACTGTATGTACTGTATGTATGTGCTGTATGTACTGTGTGTACTGTCTGTGCTGTATGTACTGTGATGTATGTACTGTGCTGTATGTACTGTATGTACTGTATGTATGTGCTGTATGTACTGTGTGTACTGTCTGTGCTGTATGTACTGTGATGTATGTACTGTATGTGCTGTGCTGTATGTACTGTGCTGTACTGTACTGTATGTACTGTGTGTACTGTATGTACTGTACTGTATGTACTGTGCTGTATGTACTGTACTGTATGTACTGTACTGTATGTACTGTGCGTATATACTGTACTGTATGTACTGTGTGTACATTCTGTACTGTATGTACTGTGCTGTCTGTACTGTACTGTCTGTACTGTGTGTATATACTGTACTGTATGTACTGTGTGTACATTCTGTACTGTATGTACTGTGCTGTATGTACTGTATGTACTGTGTGTATATACTGTACTGTATGTACTGTTCTGTATGTACTGTTCTGTCTGTACTGTACTGTCTGTACTGTATGTATATACTGTTCTGTATGTACTGTGCTGTATGTACTGTGTGTATGTGCTGTATGTACTGTACTGTATGTATGTGCTGTATGTACTGTGCTGTATGTACTGTATGTACTGTGCTGTGTGTGCTGTTTGTACTGTGCTGTGCATATGTACGGTATGTACTGTCTGTGCTGTATGTACTGTGATGTATGTACTGTATGTGCTGTGCTGTATGTACTGTGATGTATGTACTGTATGTACTGTATGTACTGTATGTACTGTATGTACTGTGCTGTATGTACTGTATGTACTGTGCTGTATGTACTGTATGTACTGTATGTACTGTACTGTATGTACTGTGCTGTATGTACTGTATGTACTGTATGTACTGTGTGTATATACTGTGCTGTATGTACTGTGCTGTATGTGCTGTGCTGCATGTGCTGTATGTACTGTATGTATGTGCTGTATGTACTGTGTGTACTGTATGTACTGTCTGTGCTGTATGTACTGTGATGTATGTACTGTATGTGCTGTGCTGTATGTACTGTGCTGTATGTACTGTACTGTATGTACTGTACTGTATGTACTGTACTGTATGTACTGTGCTGTATGTACTGTCTGTACTGTGTGTATATACTGTGCTGTATGTACTGTGCTGTATGTGCTGTGCTGTGCTGTGCTGTATGTACTGTGCTGTATGTGCTGTATATACTGTATGTACTGTGTGTACATTCTGTACTGTATGTACTGTGATGTATGTAAAGCTGTATGTGCTGTGCTGTATGTACTGTATGTACTGTACTGTATGTACTGTACTGTATGTACTGTGCTGTATGTACTGTATGTACTGTGTGTATATACTGTGCTGTATGTGCTGTGCTGTATGTACTGTGCTGTATGTACTGTGCTGTATGTGCTGTATGTACTGTGCTGTATATACTGTGCTGTATGTACTGAATGCACTGTGCTGTATGTACTGTGCTGTCTGTACTGTACTGTATGTACTGTATGTATGTACTGAATGTACTGTGCTGTATGTACTGTGCTATATGTACTGTATGTACTGTGCTGTATGTGCTGTGCTGTATGTGCTGTATGTACTGTATGTATGTGCTGTATGTACTGTGCTGTATGTACTGTATGTACTGTATGTACTGTGATGTATGTATTGTGCTGCATGTGCTATATGTACTGTATGTATGTGCTGTATGTACTGTATGTACTGTGCTGTATGTGCTGTATGTGCTGTATGTACTGTATGTACTGTGCTGTATGTGCTGTGCTGTATGTGCTGTATGGACTGTGATGTATGTACTGTGCTGTATGTACTGTATGTACTCTGTGTAGGTGGACCAATAGTCAGAGATGATAATGTTCCTCCACTCAGGCCTGGTTCCTCCCCTCAGGCCTGGTTCCTCCCCTCAGGCCTGTTTCCTCCCCTCAGGCCTGGTTCCACCCCTCAGGCCTGGTTCCTCCCCTCAGGCCTGGTTCCTCCCCTCAGGCCTGGTTCCACCCCTCAGGCCTGGTTCCACCCCTCAGGCCTGGTTCCTCCCCTCAGGCCTGGTTCCTCCCCTCAGGCCTGGTTCCTCCCCTCAGGCCTGGTTCCTCCCCTCAGGCCTGTTTCCTCCCCTCAGGCCTGGTTCCACCCCTCAGGCCTGGTTCCTCCCCTCAGGCCTGGTTCCTCCCCTCAGGCCTGGTTCCTCCCCTCAGGCCTGGTTCCACCCCTCAGGCCTGGTTCCACCCCTCAGGCCTTGGTCCTCTTTAGATTTCTAGGGAGTTGTTCCAAACCACTCTGCCTCTGCATTGCCCAGGCTGGGTATCTGTAAAGCTCTTTGGGGTTTTAGGCTGGGTAAACTTTAAAGCTCTTTGGGGTTTAAGGCTGGGTATCTGTAAAGCTCTTTGGGGTTTTAGGCTGGGTATCTGTAAAGCTCTTTGGGGTTTTAGGCTGGGTATCTGTAAAGCTCTTTGGGGTTTTAGGCTGGGTATCTGTAAAGCTCTTTGGGGTTTTAGGCTGGGTATCTGTAAAGCTCTTTGGGGTTTTAGGCTGGGTATCTGTAAAGCTCTTTGGGGATTTAGGATGGGTATCTGTAAAGCTCTTTGGGGATTTAGGCTGGGTATCTGTAAAGCTCTTTGGGGTTTTAGGCTGGGTATCTGTAAAGCTCTTTGGGGTTTTAGGCTGGGTATCTGTAAAGCTCTTTGGGGTTTTAGGATGGGTATCTGTAAAGCTCTTTGGGGTTTTAGGATGGGTATCTGTAAAGCTCTTTGGGGTTTTAGGCTGGGTATCTGTAAAGCTCTTTGGGGATTTAGGCTGGGTATCTGTAAAGCTCTTTTGGGTTTTAGGATGGGTATCTGTAAATAAAATACATTTGATTTAAATTGTATTGAATATACAATGCATTTCCTATACTCATTGGTCTCACTGTGTCTTGAAGGATCTGGAAAGCAACCTCAACATGATCCTGAACAGAGTGACAACAAGCGAGGATGTGAAAGCGTGCGTATCCTCATTTTAAGACTGTAACCAATCTCACTATGTATCTTCTGTGTAAATCTGTAAATCTGTTTTTTTTTTTTGGGGGGGGGGGAATGTCCCAATTGGGACAGTTAAGATATTGATTGATTGTTCCCCATCATCCTCATCATCCTCATCCCAATTACACATTGATTCAGAAATCTTAACAATGTGAATGTGTTGGATTCAGCCTGTAGATACCTAACCCTTAACCCTTAACACATAACCCCTAATCCTTAACCCTTAACACATAACCCTTAAGCCAGAACTCCTAACCCTTAACCCTTAACACATAATCCCTAATCCTTAACCCTTAACACATAACCCTTAACACATAACCCCTAATCCTTAACCCTTAACCCAGAATCCCTAAACCTTAACCCCTAATCCTTAACCCAGAACCCCTAAACCTTAACACATAACACATAACCCTTAACCCTTAACACATAACCCTTAACCCTTAACACATAACCCTTAACACATAACCCTTAACACATAACCCTTAACCCAGAATCCCTAAACCTTAACCCCTAACCCTTAACCCAGAACCCCTAAACCTTAACCCATAACCCTTAACCCCTAAACCTTAACCCCTAAACCTTAACCCCTAAACCTTAACCCAGAATCCCTAAGCCTTAACCCAGAATCCTTAACCCAGAACCCCAACCCTTAAACCAGAACCCCTAACCCTTAACCACTAACCTCTAAACCTTAACCCCTAACCCTTAACCCAGAACCCCTTAACCCAGAACCCCTAACCCATAATCCCTAACCCAGAACCCCTAACCCAGAACCCCTAACCCAGAACCACTAACCCAGAACCACTAACCCAGAACCCCTAACCCAGAACCCCTAACCCAGAAGCCCTAACCCAGAACCACTAACCCAGAACCCCTAAACCTTAACCCAGAACCACTAACCCAGAACCCCTAAACATTAACCCAGAACCACTAACCCAGAACCACTAACCCAGAACCCCTAAACCACCCTAACCCAGAACCACTAACCCAGAACCCCTAAACACTAACCCAGAACCACTAACCCAGAACCACTAACCCAGAACCCCTAACCCAGAACCACTAACCCAGAACCACTAACCCAGAACCCATAAACCAGAACCACTAAACCACTAACCCAGAACCCCTAACCCCTAACCATAATGTTAGATCTTCCCTGAATATACAGTACACATTACCTGTTGCTGGCATGGTCAAGGGATTGTAGCCACAAAGTGTCTCATAGTAGGAGTGCAGATCTAGGATCTGCCAATACAATATTTTTTCCATGATGATCTGAAAGTTGAAACTGATGCTAGATCAGCACTCCTACTCGAAGACGCGTTGTGGATACGGGCCCTGGTCTCTCTTGGCAAAATATATGACTAAATACAGGCCAAATTAAGACAACCTAAATTATTAGTAGAGAAATGATTTCTCTCACCGTTGGCTCTGTGATCTGGTTCTATTCACAGGGAGGTGTGGGACAAAATATGGACCGCCCTGCGACACGAGGACGATAGAACACAACCTCTAGTAAATTAGTAGCGTTTGGAACAGTACCTCTTTTTGTCCACTAGGGGGTAGTGTTTAACAAGCTGACCTGAAGGCCATTCTTAGATATTATGGACGGGATGATTACTCATTCGCCAAGCTTCACATCATTTTTAATCATTGTTATTCGAGCTGACATTAAAATATCTCCGATGGTAACAGAAGTACGATGGCATTAGTCACAACAGCAACAACCACACTGTATGTAGTCCTCACAAGAGTCGATTGTGCTGTAGTGACATCGTTGAAATATCTTATTTGACTTATCAGACTATTTAATAGTGTTTTAATTAACAATAAAGATATAATTGAGGATGTGGTTAAATGTGGTGATGATTATAGTAAATATGGCTTTGACGTCATACAAGCAAACCATACAACCGCCGATCCAACGTGATTTGGGGCGGCAGCGTAGCCTAGTGGTTAGAGCGTTGGACTAGTTAACCGAAAGGTTGCAAGTTCAAACCCCGAGCTGACAAGGTACAAAATCTGTCGTTCTGCCCCTGAACAAGGCAAGGCTGTCATTGAAAATAATAATTTGTTCTTAACTGATTTGCCTAGTTAAATAAAGGTAAAATATATATATATTTTTTTAAATGTGATTTGACTTACTTTTACTATATAATCTGGGTCCAATCCCTTGGCTGTCCACATCCTACCAGTCCAGACCTGTCCACGTCATCACACCTATCATCACCTGCAGTCTACTGCTGTACACAAACACACACACAGATCAATCTTCTCCACATAGGCAGTATATACTGTTCTGTTGCCAAAGGTCTGCTATCTGATATTCATTCTGTCACAAAAGATTGTAGATTCTAGACCAGGGCACTCCAGCCCTGTTCCTGGAGAGAGATCCTCCTGTAGGTTTTAACTCCAGCCCTGTTCCTGGAGAGATACCCTCCTGTAGGTTTTAACTCCAGCCCTGTTCCTGGAGAGACCCTCCTGTAGGTTTTAACTCCAGCCCTGTTCCTGGAGAGATACCCTCCTGTAGGTTTTAACTCCAGCCCTGTTCCTGGAGAGACCCTCCTGTAGGTTTTAACTCCAGCCCTGTTCCTGGAGAGATACCCTCCTGTAGGTTTTAACTCCAGCCCTGTTCCTGGAGAGAGACCCTCCTGTAGGTTTTAACTCCAACCCTGTTCCTGGAGAGAGACCCTCCTGTAGGTTTTAATTCCAACCCTGTTCCTGGAGAGAGACCCTCCTGTAGGTTTTAACCCCAACCCTGTTCCTGGAGAGACACCCTCCTGTAGGTTTTAACTCCAACCCTGTTCCTGGAGAGATACCCTCCTGTAGGTTTTAACTCCAGCCCTGTTCCTGGAGAGAGACCCTCCTGTAGGTTTTAACTCCAGCCCTGTTCCTGGAGAGAGACCCTCCTGTAGGTTTTAACTCCAGCCCTGTTCCTGGAGAGACACCCTCCTGTAGGTTTTAACTCCAGCCCTGTTCCTGGAGAGAGACCCTCCTGTAGGTTTTAACTCCAACCCTGTTCCTGGAGAGACACCCTCCTGTAGGTTTTAACTCCAACCCTGTTCCTGGAGAGAGACCCTCCTGTAGGTTTTAACTCCAACCCTGTTCCTGGAGAGACACCCTCCTGTAGGTTTTAACTCCAACCCTGTTCCTGGAGAGACACCCTCCTGTAGGTTTTAACTCCAACCCTGTTCCTGGAGAGACACCCTCCTGTAGGTTTTAACTCCAACCCTGTTCCTGGAGAGAGACCCTCCTGTAGGTTTTAACTCCAACCCTGTTCCTGGAGAGACACCCTCCTGTAGGTTTTAACTCCAACCCTGTTCCTGGAGAGAGACCCTCCTGTAGGTTTTAACTCCAACCCTGTTCCTGGAGAGACACCCTCCTGTAGGTTTTAACTCTAACCCTGTTCCTGGAGAGACCCTCCTGTAGGTTTTAACTCCAACCCTGTTCCTGGAGAGACACCCTCCTGTAGGTTTTAACTCCAACCCTGTTCCTGGAGAGAGACCCTCCTGTAGGTTTTAACCCCAACCCTGTTCATGGAGAGACACCCTCCTGTAGGTTTTAACTCCAACCCTGTTCCTGGAGAGAGACCCTCCTGTAGGTTTTAACCCCAACCCTGTTCCTGGAGAGACATACTCCTGTAGGTTTTAACTCCAGCCCTGTTCCTGGAGAGACCCTCCTGTAGGTTTTAACTCTAACCCTGTTCCTGGAGAGAGACCCTCCTGTAGGTTTTAACTCCAACCCTGTTCCTGGAGAGACACCCTCCTTTAGGTTTTAACTCCAACCCTGTTCCTGGAGAGACACCCTCCTGTAGGTTTTAACTCCAACCCTGTTCCTGGAGAGAGACCCTCCTGTAGGTTTTAACTCCAACCCTGTTCCTGGAGAGAGACCCTCCTGTAGGTTTTAACCCCAACCCTGTTCCTGGAGAGAGACCCTCCTGTAGGTTTTAACTCCAACCCTGTTCCTGGAGAGAGACCCTCCTGTAGGTTTTAACCTCAACCCTGTTCCTGGAGAGACCCTCCTGTAGGTTTTAACTCCAGCCCTGTTCCTGGAGAGACACCCTCCTGTAGGTTTTAACTCCAGCCCTGTTCCTGGAGAGACACCCTCCTGTAGGTTTTAACTCCAGCCCTGTTCCTGGAGAGAGACCCTCCTGTAGGTTTTAACTCCAACCCTGTTCCTGGAGAGACACCCTCCTTTAGGTTTTAACTCCAACCCTGTTCCTGGAGAGACACCCTCCTGTAGGTTTTAACTCCAACCCTGTTCCTGGAGAGAGACCCTCCTGTAGGTTTTAACTCCAGCCCTGTTCCTGGAGAGAGACCCTCCTGTAGGTTTTAACTCCAACCCTGTTCCTGGAGAGAGACCCTCCTGTAGGTTTTAACTCCAGCCCTGTTCCTGGAGAGAGACCCTCCTGTAGGTTTTAACTCCAGCCCTGTTCCTGGAGAGAGACCCTCCTGTAGGTTTTAACTCCAGCCCTGTTCCTGGAGAGAGACCCTCCTGTAGGTTTTAACTCCAGCCCTGTTCCTGGAGAGACACCCTCCTGTAGGTTTTAACTCCAGCCCTGTTCCTGGAGAGAGACCCTCCTGTAGGTTTTAACTCCAACCCTGTTCCTGGAGAGACACCCTCCTGTAGGTTTTAACTCCAGCCCTGTTCCTGGAGAGAGACCCTCCTGTAGGTTTTAACTCCAACCCTGTTCCTGGAGAGACACCCTCCTGTAGGTTTTAACTCCAACCCTGTTCCTGGAGAGACCCTCCTGTAGGTTTTAACTCCAACCCTGTTCCTGGAGAGACACCCTCCTGTAGGTTTTAACTCCAACCCTGTTCCTGGAGAGACACCCTCCTGTAGGTTTTAACTCCAGCCCTGTTCCTGGAGAGAGACCCTCCTGTAGGTTTTAACTCCAACCCTATTCCTGGAGAGACACCCTCCTGTAGGTTTTAACTCCAACCCTGTTCCTGGAGAGACCCCCCTGTAGGTTTTAACTCCAACCCTGTTCCTGGAGAGACACCCTCCTGTAGGTTTTAACTCTAACCCTGTTCTTGGAGAGAGACCCTCCTGTAGGTTTTAACTCCAACCCTGTTCCTGGAGAGAGACCCTCCTGTAGGTTTTAACTCCAACCCTGTTCCTGGAGAGAGACCCTCCTGTAGGTTTTAACTCCAACCCTGTTCCTGGAGAGAGACCCTCCTGTAGGTTTTAACTCCAACCCTGTTCCTGGAGAGATACCCTCCTGTAGGTTTTAACTCCAACCCTGTTCCTGGAGAGAGACCCTCCTGTAGGTTTTAACTCCAACCCTGTTCCTGGAGAGACCCTCCTGTAGGTTTTAACTCCAAAACTGTTCCTGGAGAGAGACCCTCCTGTAGGTTTTAACTCCAACCCTGTTCCTGGAGAGAGACCCTCCTGTAGGTTTTAACTCCAAAACTGTTCCTGGAGAGAGACCCTCCTGTAGGTTTTAACTCCAACCCTGTTCTTGGAGAGAGACCCTCCTGTAGGTTTTAACTCCAACCCTGTTCCTGGAGAGAGACCCTCCTGTAGGTTTTAACTCCAACCCTGTTCCTGGAGAGAGACCCTCCTGTAGGTTTTAACTCCAACCCTGTTCCTGGAGAGAGACCCTCCTGTAGGTTTTAACTCCAACCCTGTTCCTGGAGAGAGACCCTCCTGTAGGTTTTAACTCCAACCCTGTTCCTGGAGAGAGACCCTCCTGTAGGTTTTAACTCCATGTCATTTAAACAAAATAATAAAATGTGATGTGATGACGTTGAATCAATGTGTCTTTTTTTCACCCAACTTTTGACCTAAATCTCACATAACATGGTGAGATTATTCGTTGATTTCAAATTGAATTCACATTAGATGACAAACTCAACCAAATCTTTCATCAAAACTAGACGTTGAACTGACGTCTGTGCCCAGTGGGCTTTATCTTGACCAAATTAGGTGCTTGTTGGCAGTGATACTAATGACTAAACTGCGACTCAGAGGAACTGATTGTATCAGTATCTCCCTTTTCCACAATGAGGTCTGTACTGCAAACAAGGTGATAGATATAGTGCACTATTTTTCACCAGGAGCGCATAGGGCTCTGGTCAAAATTAGTGCGCTAAATGGGGAATAGGGTGCCCTTTGTGACATAGCAGAGAGAAGCGATAATGGGGTACTGTATCAGCAGGAACATGAGCATAACTCTCAATAAACACCAGAGGGCAGCAGAGAGACATGCTCTATCACAATGGTGGAATGGGTTTATTATTGGTATTTTGTTGACAAACTAATTTCCCCTTGGGGATTAATGAGGTATCATCTCATTTCAGTCGTTTGCTTATTTGAGATATTGTGTTACATGTCACCAGGGATGGAATTTCAGGACTTTGGGCCCCCGGACTGTCGGACGAGTAGACTGTGATTTCTACTAGCCCGGGTAAGATTCGCCCTACAAATATGTGCCTTGCGATGTTTGAAAAGGGCCATCTTATTTTCCATCCCTGGTAATAATATATTAATTTTCAATATGAATACAAATAATTGATTGAAATAGTACAAATGGAATACAAGACAACTTTACCGAATGCCTGAAACCAATAAAATATAGAAATACAATCCTCTATGTCTCAAAGACTTTGTATATGATTGGCTAATCAGAGACATGATTCTTATCACAAATGTGATTTTGTTACTTATAAAGCTACACATTGGAGTCAATGTGATCTTAATTAGTTCACACTGATTAAATGTAAGGGATGAGATAACTTAAAACAAGTTATAGGGGAGCATGAAGTCAACGGGAGATCAACAAAACTAAGGTGATATATATACACATCCTAAACTTTCTGGGCAAATAAATATACCGTAGCTAAATAATATCGAGACTTGGAATAACCATGGGAACCAATCACATTTGAATCTAGATCAGTCCTGCTGGACAAAATCAAATCAAACTTTAAATGCACTTGCAATCAAATGTTTCCAATCCTCAGTCTATATTCATTGACTCTTGGTGAAATGGCGGTGGAAATACTTTATTAATTTGTAGACAAACTGGAATTAAAGCCAGTCAGTGGCACAAAGAGATATACATCTCCTTCAAATACTGACGTTATGTTGCGCTGACAACCAAACACAATTCAATATCACTTTCGAAAGACAGACTATTAACTTGTGGTTAGAGCGGTGAGAGCGTTGGACTAGTAACCGGAAGGTTGCGAGTTCAAACCCCCGAGCTGACAAGGTACAAAATCTGTCGTTCTGCCCCTGAACAAGGCAGTTAACCCACTGTTCCCAGGCCGTCATTGAAAATAAGAATATGTTCTTAACTGACTTGCCTGGTTAAATAAAGGTATAAAAATAAAAAACTTGTTAACAAATTATATTTTGGATTTATGTCTCCAACTAAATACAAAAATACAAGTTCAAGAATAGGATGAAGTAAGTGGCTCAGATTAAACTATCCAAGTCTTAGATATCCTTGATATTTTGGTTGCATTGTAAACCAAACACAAGTCAATATTACTTTTGTAACACAGAAAAATAGACTAAAGTTAAGGCTACCTTACAAACGAATGTAACGTTATTTCTTCAACCTTAAAAATGAGTTTCATCTATGACCACATTTTGAGGTTGAGGTCAGTCTGTTGTAACTATAAAATGTTTTTATTTATTTATGTAATCATAGAAAGCGTTCCTGTTCAAGATGGCGTGGAAAGGTTGCAGTTCTGTGTAAATCTTCACAATTTCTATGATATAATCTGACCCGAATCTCCAACCGCATTGATCACTTGCACAATGTACTTTTTAATGTGATCTCAACTGTAATCGTTTGGTTCTGCTATTAGATGAAGCACAGTGATAACACATTAAGTTGTTGTATAAGTACAAAATACCTGACATTGTTTTTCCATTGTTATTTGGTTGTGCTTTTAGATGGTTGAAAACATAGTGATATTAGGATAATATCAATAAATAAATAAATAGCATTAGGATTTCAACAAACTTCTAGCTGTCTTTTTGAGTGGGTGAAAAAACATTTAAATATCATTGGATCAACGTCTTAATGAAATATTACCCAATTTTCCACGTTTAAATGACATGTTGTGCCCAGTAGGAAAGGATTATTGACCTTTGAACCCAGCATCGATTTGTCTGTGCCTTGCTGTCTCCCTGACCTAATCAGTGGCCAAAGTCCTCTCTGCCTCTCACACAGACACAGTCAGTACTCTCAGAGTCTGTTTAAATGTGGACGTCTTCCTCTCAGACTAACCTGCGCAGTCACTTTCTACCAGGCCACCATGCTTCCCCGTACCGTATCCTTCCTCCTGCTCTTCATCTTCCTCTCCTCTGGGATGTCTGCTTCTCTGGTCAGCAGGACAACCCGCGAAGAGGACGGCCCTCCTGCTGTTCCGACCACGTTCAGGGTTGCCACCTCTGCTGCTGTAGGTGTTCTGTCGGAGGTTGATGCCGTGCAGGCAGGTGGCCCGGTCGTTGATGATACTCCTTCAGCTGAGGCTGTGGCAGAAGCCCTAGTGACAAATGAGCTTGTTACAGATGCCGCTGTAGCTGACGAGGTTGTAGCCGAAGAGCCGGATGAGGACACCCCAGTTGCTGATGCTCTGGTAGCAGATGCCCCTGTAGACGCCTTTATCATGACAGAAGAAGAAAAAGAGGCCCTGATAACAGAAGCAATGATTAAAGAGTTGTCTGCCCGGGTGGAGAAGGAAGAACTCGCTGAAGAGACAGAGATTCAAGACGCCATCTTGAAAGAGTTGGCTGACCGGGAGACCCTTGGGAAGGCAGTGGAGGAGCCCATTGTAGAGGCAGCAGAGGCAGATGCTCCAGGGGAGGATCCAGCCAGCTCTGAGATACCTGTCTTCGAAGCCCAGGAAGAGGACTCTGGATGGGGGTTGGCTTCCGTCAGAGAGAGCCTCCAGGCAGCCAACGGATACTTTGACTCTCTTGTGGAACTGATGGGGGGACGCAATGGAGTGTGTCAATACAAGTGCAAATACGGTAAGGATGAGACGGGGGGGGTTGTGTGTAATTGAAATTTAAAGGTAATTTCAGATTGAGCCGACATATGCAGCATTTACCAGCGTTGACCGTGTGAATGCAGTCTCCGCAAATGCGATAACATTGCCTTTACTTCCGCGATGAATTCAAGCTCCGAATGAAACTAAAACCAAGATGCTGAATGTAACTAAAACCACGATGCTGAATGTAACTAAAACCACGATGCTGAATGTAACTAAAACCACAATGCTGAATGTAACTAAAACCAAGATGCTGAATGTAACTAAAACCAAGATGCTGAATGTAACTAAAACCACGATGCTGAATGTAACTAAAACCACGATGCTGAATGTAACTAAAACCACAATGCTGAATGTAACTAAAACCAAGATGCTGAATGTAACTAAAACCAAGATGCTGAATGTAACTAAAACCAAGATGCTGAATGTAACTAAAACCAAGATGCTGAATGTAACTAAAACCACGATGCTGAATGTAACTAAAACCACGATGCTGAATGTAACTAAAACCACGATGCTGAATGTAACTAAAACCAAGATGCTGAATGTAACTAAAACCACGATGCTGAATGTAACTAAAACCAAGATGCTGAATGTAACTAAAACCAAGATGCTGAATGTAACTAAAACCAAGATGTTGAATGTAACTAAAACCTAGAAGCTGAATGTAACTAAAACCAAGATGCTGAATGTAACTAAAACCTAGATACTGAATATAACTAAAACCTAGATGCTGACTGCTATCCTTGATCCTGTATAGAGGCAAACTTGATTTCCTAAATAACAGATCACGTTGTACCCATTCAGGCTATTACAATTAAAGACCACCGGTTAGGCTTCTCTCTGTCTCTTTCTCCCCTCTGTGTTCATCTGTTTATCATACTTATGGTCAATAGTAATTGATTGAACTGTTTGGCTGTTTACTAACATGAGGCCCATTCGTCAATAGACTCTCATGTTATCCATCTGTGGTATTGATGAGAGAGGTATAGCCGAGGTCAGTGTTAACATGTTTACATTACATTAATAATAGATCACTTCAGTGAGTATCAGTGATATAGATTGACCAGATGACTGAGGTATTAGTACTCATCAGACCATAGTTAGTACAGCATGACCTACAGGTTCAATTCCAATATCCACACTAGCCTAATACATTTCTCCATATCCTAAAGTTAAGGCTATTATGGATATCAGTAGAGTAGCATACCCAACACATTGCGGTCATTCTAAGAATGTGCTAGGATATAATCACCATGACTACGCTACGTTCCAATATCCACACTAGCCTAATACATTTCTCCATACCCTAAAGTTAAGGCTATTATGGATATCAGTAGAGTAGTACCATATACTAGTATGGACACTGGAATGGGGATAACTAATAGAACTGTAAAATAGATATTTTGCTGAAGTACTTTTAAAAGGTCCCATCAATAAATTTCACCATAGAGTGCTGAACGTTACATTTGTGATCATTGATAACAACTTCTCTTAATTAATATGTGGATAATATGCACAAGGGTTGGATTAAAAGTTGTTTATATTTCCTTATCAGGTAAAACACCTGTGCATCGCTATGGTTACGTGACCCCAGAGCCCAACGGTTGCAGCTCCAACCTCCTAGGATTCCAGGTACCTGACGGTGTATGTTTCCTGTCACTAACTACAGGCTGTTTGTTATACAGTACTAATACGTAAACTGAAGCCTGCTGTTACTTCACACAATACATATTAGACGTTTAGGACTGTATATAGAACCCTCTGTGGAAAGGGTTCTACATGGAACCCAAAAGGGTTCTACCTGGAGTCAAAAGGGTTCTACCTAGAGTCAAAAGGGTTCTACATGGAGTCATAAGGGTTCTCCTATGGTGACAGCTAAAGCTTTTTAAATATGTAGAGTATAAATCCCTATATAGAGTATAAATCCCTATATAGTGGGTAATTCCCTATATAGTGTATAAATCCCTATATAGTGTATAAATCCCTATATAGAGTATAAATCCCTATATAGTGTATAAATCCCTATATAGTGTATAAATCCCTATATAGTGTATAAATCCCTATATAGTGTATAAATCCCTATATAGTGTATAAATCCCTATATAGTATATACATCCCTATATAGTGTATAAATCCCTATATAGTGTGTAAATCCCTATATAGTGTATAAATCCCTATATAGTGTATAAATCCCTGTATAGTGTATAAATCCCTATATAGAGTATAAATCTCTATATAGTGTATAAATCCCTATATAGTGTATAAATCCCTATATAGTGTATAAATCCCTATATAGTGTATAAATCCCTATATAGTGTATAAATCCCTAACCTCCTCCGTCTTACAGAGACTGGACTCTGTTTATCATGCAGCCTCCTCTGTCTGACAGAGACTGGACTCTGTTTATCATGCAGCCTCCTCTGTCTGACAGAGACTGGACTCTGTTTATCATGCAGCCTCCTCTGTCTAACAGAGACTGGACTCTGTTTATCATGCAGCCTCCTCTGTCTAACAGAGACTGGACTCTGTTTATCATGCAGCCTCCTCTGTCTTACAGAGACTGGACTCTGTTTATCATGCAGCCTCCTCTGTCTGACAGAGACTGGACTCTGTTTATCATGCAGCCTCCTCTGTTTATCATGCAGCCTCCTCTGTCTAACAGAGACTGGACTCTGTTTATCATGCAGCCTCCTCTGTCTAACAGAGACTCTGTTTATCATACAGCCTCCTCTGTCTAACAGAGACTGGACTCTGTTTATCATGCAGCCTCCTCTGTCTAACAGACTGGACTCTGTTTATCATGCAGCCTCCTCTGTCTGACAGAGACTGGACTCTGTTTATCATGCAGCCTCCTCTGTCTGACAGAGACTGGATTCTGTTTATCATGCAGCCTCTGTCTAACAGAGACTGGACTCTGTTTATCATGCAGCCTCCTCTGTCTTACAGAGACTGGACTCTGTTTATCATGTAGCCTCCTCTGTCTTACAGAGACTGGACTTTGTTTATCATGCAGCCTCCTCTGTCTAACAGAGACTGGACTCTGTTTATCATGCAGCCTCTTCTGTCTTACAGAGACTGGACTCTGTTTATCATGCAGCCTCCTCTGTCTTACAGAGACTGAACTCTGTTTATAATGCAGCCTCTTCTGTCTTACAGAGACTGGACTCTGTTTATCACGCAGCCTCCTCTGTCTGACAGAGACTGGACTCTGTTTATCATGCAGCCTCCTCTGTCTTACAGAGACTGGACTCTGTTTATCATACAGCCTCCTCTGTCTGACAGAGACTGGACTCTGTTTATCATGCAGCCTCCTCTGTCTGACAGAGACTGGACTCTGTTTATCATACAGCCTCCTCTGTCTGACAGAGACTGGACTCTGTTTATCATGCAGCCTCCTCTGTCTGACAGAGACTGGACTCTGTTTATCATACAGCCTCCTCTGTCTGACAGAGACTGGACTCTGTTTATCATGCAGCCTCCTCTGTCT
>NC_068423.1:26475941-26518244 GCF_023373465.1 Oncorhynchus keta
ACAGAGACTGGACTCTGTTTATCATGCATCCTTGAGCTTTATTACAAATGCCAAGTCCCTCACTCACCATTGCACATTGTACCAAGTGGTAGGTTGGACATCAATTTATACATGTAGAAAGATACAAATGTATGTGTTCATCTACAAAGCCCTTTTGAGTGAACTCCTCTTTACCTCTGTAGTCTGGTCTCCTTCACCACCAACAGTTACCATACCTGGTCTGCTAGGTGGTTGCTATAAAGTCCCCAGGACATTCACAGTATTAGGCCAGACTGCCTTCCTCTTGTGCACCAGAGGCATGGAGTAGTCAATAATCCATGCTTCATCCAGATATGTTAGTGCCCCTGAATGAATTTAAAATATTGACGTGAGACTCTGTTACAGACTAGTGGAAATGCTTTTTTTTTAGGCTGGATCATGTTGTTGTATTGTATTGTATTGTATTGTTGTATTGTATTGTATTGTATTGTTGTATTGTATTATTGTATTGTTGTATTTACATTTACATTACATTTAAGTCATTTAGCAGACGCTCTTATCCAGAGCGACTTACAAATTGGTGCATTCACCTTATGACATCCAGTGGAACAGCCACTTTACAATAGTGCATCTAAATCTTTTAAGGGGGGTGAGAAGGATTACTTTATCCTATCCTAGGTATTCCTTAAAGAGGTGGGGTTTCAGGTGTCTCCGGAAGGTGGTGATTGACTCCGCTGTCCTGGCGTCGTGAGGGAGTTTGTTCCACAATTGGGGGCCAGAGCAGCGAACAGTTTTGACTGGGCTGAGCGGGAACTGTACTTCCTCAGTGGTAGGGAGGCGAGCAGGCCAGAGGTGGATGAACGCAGTGCCCTTGTTTGGGTGTAGGGCCTGATCAGAGCCTGGAGGTACTGAGGTGCCGTTCCCCTCACAGCTCCGTAGGCAAGCACCATGGTCTTGTAGCGGATGCGAGCTTCAACTGGAAGCCAGTGGAGAGAGCGGAGGAGCGGGGTGACGTGAGAGAACTTGGGAAGGTTGAACACCAGACGGGCTGCGGCGTTCTGGATGAGTTGTAGGGTTTAATGGCACAGGCAGGGAGCCCAGCCAACAGCGAGTTGCAGTAATCCAGACGGGAGATGACAAGTGCCTGGATTAGGACCTGCGCCGCTTCCTGTGTGAGGCAGGGTCGTACTCTGCGGATGTTGTAGAGCATGAACCTACAGGAACGGGCCACCGCCTTGATGTTAGTTGAGAACGACAGGGTGTTGTCCAGGATCACGCCAAGGTTCTTAGCGCTCTGGGAGGAGGACACAATGGAGTTGTCAACCGTGAGGGCGAGATCATGGAACGGGCAGTCCTTCCCGGGAGGAAGAGCAGCTCCGTCTTGCCGAGGTTCAGCTTGAGGTGGTGATCCGTCATCCACACTGATATGTCTGCCAGACATGCAGAGATGCGATTCGCCACCTGGTCATCAGAAGGGGGAAAGGAGAAGATTAATTGTGTGTCGTCTGCATAGCAATGATAGGAGAGACCATGTGAGGTTATGACAGAGCCAAGTGACTTGGTGTATAGCGAGAATAGGAGAGGGCCTAGAACAGAGCCTGGGGGACACCAGTGGTGAGAGCGCGTGGTGAGGAGACAGATTCTCGCCACGCCACCTGGTAGGAGCGACCTGTCAGGTAGGACGCAATCCAAGCGTGGGCCGCACCGGGAGATGCCCAACTCGGAGAGGGTGGAGAGGAGGATCTGATGGTTCACAGTATCGAAGGCAGCCGATAGGTCTAGAAGGATGAGAGCAGAGGAGAGAGAGTTAGCTTTAGCAGTGCGGAGCGCTCCGTGATACAGAGAAGAGCAGTCTCAGTTGAATGACTAGTCTTGAAACCTGACTGATTTGGATCAAGAAGGTCATTCTGAGAGAGATAGCGGGAGAGCTGGCCAAGGACGGCACGTTCAAGAGTTTTGGAGAGAAAAGAAAGAAGGGATACTGGTCTGTAGTTGTTGACATCGGAGGGATCGAGTGTAGGTTTTTTCAGAAGGGTGCAACTCTCGCTCTCTTGAAGACGGAAGGGACGTAGCCAGCGGTCAGGGATGAGTTGATGAGCGAGGTGAGGTAAGGGAGAAGGTCTCCGGAAATGGTCTGGAGAAGAGAGGAGGGGATAGGGTCAAGCGGGCAGGTTGTTGGGCGGCCGGCCGTCACAAGACGCGAGATTTCATCTGGAGAGAGAGGGGAGAAAGAGGTCAGAGCACAGGGTAGGGCAGAGTGAGCAGAACTAGCGGTGTCGTTTGACTTAGCAAACGAGGATCGGATGTCGTCGACCTTCTTTTCAAAATGGTTGACGAAGTCATCTGCAGAGAGGGAGGAGGGGGGGGGGGGATTCAGGAGGGAGGAGAAGGTGGCAAAGAGCTTCCTAGGGTTAGAGGCAGATGCTTGGAATTTAGAGTGGTAGAAAGTGGCTTTAGCAGCAGAGACAGAGGAGGAAAATGTAGAGAGGAGGGAGTGAAAGGATGCCAGGTCTGCAGGGAGGCGAGTTTTCCTCCATTTCCGCTCGGCTGCCCGGAGCCCTGTTCTGTGAGCTCGCAATGAGTCGTCGAGCCACGGAGCGGGAGGGGAGGACCGAGCCGGCCTGGAGGATAGGGGACATAGAGAGTCAAACGATGCAGAAAGGGGAGGAGAGGAGGGTTGAGGAGGCAGAATCAGGAGATAGGTTGGAGAAGGTTTGAGCAGAGGGAAGAGATGATAGGATGGAAGAGGAGAGAGTAGCGGGGGAGAGAGAGCGAAGGTTGGGACGGCGCGATACCATCCGAGTAGGGGCAGTGTGGGAAGTGTTGGATGAGAGCGAGAGGGAAAAGGATACAAGGTAGTGGTCGGAGACTTGGAGGGGAGTTGCAATGAGGTTAGTGGAAGAACAGCATCTAGTAAAGATGAGGTCGAGCGTATTGCCTGCCTTGTGAGTAGGGGGAAGGTGAGAGGGTGAGGTCAAAAGAGGAGAGGAGTGGAAAGAAGGAGGCAGAGAGGAATGAGTCAAAGGTAGACGTGGGGAGGTTAAAGTCGCCCAGAACTGTGAGAGGTGAGCCGTCCTCAGGAAAGGAGCTTATCAAGGCATCAAGCTCATTGATGAACTCTCCGAGGGACCTGGAGGGCGATGAATGATAAGGATGTTAAGCTTGAAAGGGCTGGTAACTGTGACAGCATGGAATTCAAAGGAGGCGATAGACAGATAAGGTAAGGGGAGAAAGAGAGAATGACCACTTGGGACAGATGAGGATCCCGGTGCCACCACCCCGCTGACCAGAAGCTCTCGGGTGTGCGAAAACACGTGGGCGGACGAAGAGAGAGCAGTCGGAGTAGCAGTGTTATCTGTGGTGATCCATGTTTCCGTCAGTGCCAAGAAGTCGAGGGACTGGAGGGAGGCATAGGCTGAGATGAACTCTGCCTTGTTTGCCGCAGATCGGCAGTTCCAGAGGCTACCGGAGACCTGGAACTCCACGTGGGTCGTGCGCGCTGGGACCACCAGATTAGGGTGGCCGCGGCCACGCGGTGTGGGAGCGTTTGTATGGTCTGTGCAGAGAGGAGAGAACAGGGATAGACAGACACATAGTTGACAGGCTACAGAAGAGGCTACGCTAATGCAAGGAGATTGCAATGACAAGTGGACTACACGTCTCGAATGTTCAGAAAGTTAAGCTTACGTAGCAAGAATCTTATTGACTAAAATGATTAAAATGATACAGTACTGCTGAAGTAGGCTAGCTGGCAGTGGCTGCGTTGTTGACTTTGTAGGCTAGCTGGCAGTGGCTGCGTTGTTGACACTACACTAATCAAGTCGTTCCGTTGAGTGTAATAGTTTCTACAGTGCTGCTATTCGGGGCTAGCTGGCTAGCTAGCAGTGTTGATTACGTTACGTATGCTAAAAGAACGACAATAGCTGGCTAGCTAACCTAGAAAATCGCTCTAGACTACACAATTATCTTTGATACAAAGACGGCTATGTAGCTAGCTATGTAGCTAGCTACGATCAAACAAATCAAACCGTTGTGCTGTAATGAATTGTATTGTATTGTTGTATTGTTGTATTGTATTGTATTGTTGTATTGTATTGTATTGTATTGTATTGTATTGTTGTATTGTATTGTTGTATTGTATTGTATTGTTGTATTGTATTGTTGTATTGTATTGTATTGTATTGTTGTATGTTTGTTGCTGCCTTCTTGGGCAGGTCTCACTTGAAAAATAGACTCTTTTCCTGGTTAAATAAAGGTTAAATAAAGTATAGAATGTATAAATCCCTATATAGAATGTATAAATCCCTATATATAGAATGTGTAAATCCCTATATAGAATGTATAAATCCCTATATATATAGAATGTATGAATCCCTATATAGAATGTATAAATCCTTATATATAGAATGTATAAATCCCTATATATAGAATGTATAAATCCCTATATATATAGAATGTATAAATCCTTATATATAGAATGTGGTCCTTCTGTAGCTCAGTTGGTAGAGCATGGCGCTTGTAACGCCAGGGTAGTGGGTTCGATTCCCGGGACCACCCATACGTAGAATGTAAGTCGCTTTGGATAAAAGCGTCTGCTAAATGGCATATTTCTTTCTATTTCTTTATAAATCCCTATATAGAATGTATAAATCCCTATATATAGAATGTATAAATCCCTATATATAGAATGTATAAATCCCTATATAGAATGTATAAATCCCTATATAGAATGTATAAATCCCTATATATATATAATGTATAAATCCCTATATATAGAATGTATAAATCCTTATATATAGAATGTATAAATCCCTATATATAGAATGTATAAATCCCTATATAGAATGTATAAATCCCTACATATAGAATGTATAAATCCCTATATATAGAATGTATAAATCAATATATAGAATGTATAAATCCCTATATAGAAGTATAAATCCCTATATATAGAATGTATAAATCCCTATATAGAATGTATAAATCCCTATATAGAATGTATAAATCCCTATATAGAATGTATAAATCCCTACATATAGAATGTATAAATCCCTATATAGAATGTATAAATCCCTATATAGAAGTAGAAATCCCTATATATAGAATGTATAAATCCCTGTATATAGAATGTATAAATCCCTATATAGAATGTATAAATCCCTATATAGAATGTATAAATCCCTATATATAGAATGTATAAATCCCTATATATAGAATGTATACATCCCTATATATAGAATGTATACATCCCTATATATAGAATGTATAAATCCCTATATAGAATGTATAAATCCATATATATAGAATGTATAAATTCCTATATATAGAATGTATAAATCCCTATATATAGAATGTATAAATCCCTTATAGAATGTATAAATCCCTGTATATAGAATGTATAAATCCCTATATAGAATGTATAAATCCCTATATAGAATGTATAAATCCCTATATATAGAATGTATAAATCCCTATATATAGAATGTATAAATCCCTATATATAGAATGTATAAATCCCTATATAGAATGTATAAATCCCTATATATAGAATGTATAAATTCCTATATATAGAATGTATAAATCCCTATATATAGAATGTATAAATCCCTTATAGAATGTATAAATCCCTATATATAGAATGTATAAATCCCTATATACAATGTATAAATCAATGTATAAATTCCTATATATAGAATGTATAAATCCCTATATATAGAATGTATAAATCCCTATATATAGAATGTATAAATCCCTATATACAATGTATAAATTCCTATATATAGAATGTATAAATCCCTATATATATAGAATGTATAAATCCTTATATATAGAATGTGGTCCTTCTGTCGCTCAGTTGGTAGAGCATGGCGCTTGTAACGCCAGGGTAGTGGGTTCGATTCCCGGGACCACCCATACGTAGAATGTATGCACACATGACTGTAAGTCGCTTTGGATAAAAGCGTCTGCTAAATGGCATATTTCTTTCTATTTCTTTATAAATCCCTATATATAGAATGTATAAATCCCTATATAAATAGAATGTATAAATCCCTATATATAGAATGTATAAATCCTTATATATAGAATGTATAAATCCCTATATAGAATGTATAAATCCCTATATAGAATGTATAAATCCCTATATATATATAATGTATAAATCCCTATATATAGAATGTATAAATCCCTATATAGAATGTATAAACCCTATATATAGAATGTATAAATCCCTATATAGAAGTATAAATCCCTATATATAGAATGTCTAAATCCCTATATAGAATGTCTAAATCCCTATATAGAAGTATAAATCCCTATATAGAATGTATAAATCCCTACATATAGAATGTATAAATCCCTATATAGAATGTATAAATCCTATATAGAAGTAGAAATCCCTATATATAGAATGTATAAATCCCTACATATAGAATGTATAAATCCCTATATAGAATGTATAAATCCCTATATATAGAATGTATAAATCCCTGTATATAGAATGTATAAATCCCTATATAGAATGTATAAATCCCTATATATAGAATGTATAAATCCCTATATATAGAATGTATAAATCCCTATATATAGAATGTATAAATCCCTATATAGAATGTATAAATCCCTATATATAGAATGTATAAATCCCTATATATAGAATGTATAAATCCCTTATAGAATGTATAAATCCCTATATATAGAATGTATAAATCCCTATATAGAATGTATAAATCCCTATATATAGAATGTATAAATCCCTATATATAGAATGTATAAATCCCTATATAGAATGTATAAATCCCTATATAGAATGTATAAATCCCTATATATAGAATGTATAAATCCCTTATAGAATGTATAAATCCCTATATAGAATGTATAAATCCCTATATATAGAATGTATAAATCCCTATATACAATGTATAAATCCCTATATATAGAATGTATAAATCCCTATATATAGAATGTATAAATCCCTATATATAGAATGTATAAATTCCTATATATAGAATGTATAAATCCCTATATATAGAATGTATAAATCCCTTTATAGAATGTATAAATCCCTATATAGAATGTATAAATCCCTATATATAGAATGTATAAATCCCTATATAGAATGTTTAAATCCTATGTATTATCCCAACACAGTTTGACATTGGCATCCCAGCCATGACTCAGTGCTGTAACCAGCTGGACAGTTGTTACGACACCTGTGGCTCCAACAAGTACCGCTGCGACTCCAACTACCGCTGGTGTCTCCACGCTATCTGCTCTGACCTGAAGAAAAGCTTGGGGTTCGTGTCAAAGGTCAAAGGTGAGTTACTGTAGCCACGGGAGTATATACTCTCCTCCGCTCACTGATGTAAGCACTCACTCACTCTCTTGAGCCAGCATGTTGGAAAAATCTGCCGTTCTGCCCTTGAGCAAGGCAGTTGACCCCCAACAACAACTGCTACCC
Source organism: Oncorhynchus keta (assembly GCF_023373465.1). Taxonomy (NCBI): domain Eukaryota; kingdom Metazoa; phylum Chordata; class Actinopteri; order Salmoniformes; family Salmonidae; genus Oncorhynchus; species Oncorhynchus keta. The sequence continues at coordinate 26,483,380 of NC_068423.1, forward strand.
AGCAGCCGATGACGTGGACGTCGATTAAGGCAGCCCCCCTCCCCGCACACACCTCTCTGATTCAGACACATTTCAGTTGAATTCATTCAGTTGTACAACTGACTAGGTTTCCCCTTCCCCTTCTTCTCCCTCAGTCAGCCAGTCAGCCAGTCAGCCAGTCAGTCAGCCAGTCAGCCAGTCAGCCACTCAGCCAGTCAGTTTGCCAGCCAGTCAGTCAGCCAGTCAGCCACTCAGCCAGTCAGTTTGCCAGCCAGTCAGCCAGCCAGTCAGCCAGTCAGTCAGTCAGCCAGTCAGCCAGCCAGTCAGCCACTCAGCCAGCCAGTCAGTCAGCCACTCAGCCAGTCAGTCAGTCAGCCAGTCAGTCAGCCAGTCAGTCAGACAGTCAGCCAGTCAGTCAGTCAGACAGTCAGCCAGTCAGTCAGCCAGCCAGTCAGCCAGTCAGCGAGCCAGCCAGTCAGCCAGTCAGTCAGCCACTCAGCCAGTCAGTCAGTCAGTCAGCCAGTCAGCCAGCCAGTCAGCCAGTCAGCCAGCCACTCAGCCAGCCAGTCAGCCAGCTAGTCAGTCAGCCACTCAGCCAGTCAGTCAGCCAGTCAGCCAGCCAGTCAGCCACTCAGCCAGTCAGCCAGTCAGCCAGTCAGTCAGTCAGTCAGCCAGCCAGTCAGTCAGCCAGTCAGCCAATCAGCGAGCCAGTTAGTCAGCCAGTCAGCGAGCCAGTCAGCCAGTCAGTCAGCCAGTCAGCCAGTCAGTGAGCCAGTAGGGTTATTCCCCATGTATTATGTTACAGTACAAGTAACTGATAAAAACAAATATTTAAATTGTAATCCGTTGTTCCCAGCAAAACTATTGTAATCAGATTACAGATACTTCTCAAAAACAAATGATTACTTCTAGGATTACTTTAAATTCAGAAAGGATGTCGGCGAAAAATCCATTATCACACCTTTCTGTTTTCTTAATGAGATCCAATTCAGCATAAAAATAAAAAGGTTTCAAGTTTAAGTTTGTTTCCCCTAAATGCAGCCTGGTCACACATGACACAAGTCAGTATTAAACGTTCGTCCATGTCTGAGGACGTTGGGAGATGAGGTGGAAACCGGCCACTAGAGGCAATAGTGAGCACTGTTACCTTCCAGTAGGTTTGGGTAAGCATCTGCCTCTGGTGGCAAAGGTTGCATGTCTGAATCCAGCAAAAGAATGTTGTTTTTGAGATTATTGTTTTAAGCCTATCTCAAACCTTAACCCTAACCCGTAACCCCTAACCACTAGCGTAGCTAACAATAGCCGCCTAGCTAATGTTAGCAATAGCCACCTAGCTAATGTTAGCAATAGCCACCTAGCTAATGTTGGCAATAGCCACCTAGCTAATGTTGGCAATAGCCAACTAGCTAATGTTAGCAATAACCACCTAGCTAATGTTAGCAATAGCGACCTAGCTAATGTTAGCAATAGCCACCTAGCTAATGTTAGCAATAGCCACCTAGCTAATGTTGGCAATAGCCAACTAGCTAATGTTAGCAATAACCACCTAGCTAATGTTAGCAATAGCCACCTAGCTAATGTTAGCAATAGCCACTTAGCTAATGTTAGCAATAGCCACCTAGCTAATGTTAGCCACAACAAATTGGAATTCGTAACATTTCATACGTTTAGCAAATACGTAACATAATGTAAGAATTGCAATTCGTAACATTTCATTACGAAATGTATGATGGACAGCCACAAATTAATACATAACATATCATACTAATTGGAGTGTTTCCTTATATTTGGGGTTATGCTCAGGTAAAACAGTTTGGCTAATCTATATTTCCAAGTCTTATTCTTGAAGATCAAGGGGTATAACATATTAGAGTTGAAAGCGAAAAACGATTAGGCAACAACAAATTCAATCCCCTCTAGACAACTTCCTGAACAAAGCACGTCAGAAATCAGCTCAATGTAACGGATTAATCCATAGACTAACCACTTCTGGGAAAATTGGAAAACGCTAAACAAACAACAACATGAATAGTTATCTATCCAAAATGGAGATGTATGGATAAACCACTTCTCTAATCTTTTTGGCTCTAAAACAAAGAACAAACAGCAAAAACCTGAACATGATCAAATACAAATCTCTCTCTCTCTCATCATAGCCCCTCTCGCTCACTCTCAATTCAATTTAAGGGCTTTATTGGCATGGGAAAACGTATGTTAACATTGCCAAAGCAAGTGAAGTAGATAACATACAAAAGTTAAATCAACAATATAAATCAACAGTAAACATTACACTCACAGAAGTTCCAAAAGAAAGACATTTCAAATGTCATATTATCTCTATATACAGTGTTGTAACGATGTGCAAATATTTATTAAAGTACAAAAGGGAAAATAATCTCTCTCTCAACCCTAACCTTCTGTATCTCTCCCCCCCCCTTCCAGCCTGTGAGACCGTAGCAGATGCTCTGTACAACACAGTGTGGACGCTGGGCTGCAGATCCTTCATGAACAGCCAGAGGGAAGCATGTCACTGTGAGGGAGAGGAGAGGGATGAGCTGTAGAGGACCAGGCTGGGAGGAGAGGGATGAGCTGTAGAGGACCAGGCTGGGAGGAGAGGGATGAGCTGTAGAGGACCAGGCTGGGACACAACACTACTCAACACGAGAGAAAGCTGGGAGGAGAGGGACGAGCTATAGAGGACCAGGCTGGGACACAACACTACTCAACACGAGAGAAAGCTGGGAGGAGAAGGACGAGCTATAGAGGACCAGGCTGGGACACAACACAACACTACTCAACACGAGAGAAAGCTGGGAGGAGAGGGACGAGCTATAGAGGACCAGGCTGGGACACAACACTACTCAACACGAGAGAAAGCTGGGAGGAGAAGGACGAGCTATAGAGGACCAGGCTGGGACACAACACAACACTACTCAACACGAGAGAAAGCTGGGAGGAGAGGGACGAGCTATAGAGGACCAGGCTGGGACACAACACAACACTACTCAACACGAGAGAAAGCTGGGAGGAGAGGGACGAGCTGTAGAGGACCAGGCTGGGACACAACACTACTCAACACGAGAGAAAGCTGGGAGGAGAAGGACGAGCTATAGAGGACCAGGCTGGGACACAACACAACACTACTCAACACGAGAGAAAGCTGGGAGGAGAGGAACGAGCCGTAGAGGACCAGGCTGGGACAATACACTACACTACCCAGCACAACACAACACTACTCAACACGAGAGAAAGCTGGGAGGAGAAGGACGAGCTATAGAGGACCAGGCTGGGACACAACACTACTCAACACGAGAGAAAGCTGGGAGGAGAAGGACGAGCTATAGAGGACCAGGCTGGGACAATACACTACACTACCCAGCACAACACAACACTACTCAACACGAGAGAAAGCTGGGAGGAGAAGGACGAGCTATAGAGGACCAGGCTGGGACACAACACTACTCAACACGAGAGAAAGCTGGGAGGAGAAGGACGAGCTGTAGAGGACCAGGCTGGGACAATACACTACACTACCCAGCACTACACAACACAACACTACTCAACACGAGAGAAAGCTGGGAGGAGAAGGACGAGCTATAGAGGACATGCAGGACAATATCCTCTTGCGAGAATCATCAATGGGAAAAGGGTGCTTGGAACTCAATGGATTCATACAGTGGGACTTCACACCGCACAAATTAGAATATTACTTTATTATTAACCTAGAAAATATTTGTAAAAATTCTATTACCACATGAAAACACGACAGAGGTTTTACGCTTGATGAGGAAAGACTTTACCAATGAGTTAATAGTGGTTATTATGTAGAATAAAAATACTAACCGTATGTAGCGTCGTGTCACACTGTCTTTATCTAACTTCTACCCCTATTTTTATATTTTCTGAAACTTGACAGTGGATATTTATATTTCAAATATATTTTCAGGAAAAGACTATGACTCCCATTAACATATTATTGTGTTATTATTTTATTAACATACCTCATACGTAGAATGTATGCACACATGACTGTAAGTCGCTTTGGATAAAAGCGTCAGCTAAATGGCATATATTATTATATTATTATTATAAACCAACAAAAAACTAATCCTGATAGAGTGAAGACCTTTCAGTCAGCATCATATCCCACATTAGAATACAAATGTCCCAAACGGCAACCTATTCCCTACAAAGTGCACTGCTTTTGACCACGGCACATGAGGCTCTGGTCGAAAGTAGTGCCCTTTGTAGGGAATAGGATGTCATTTGGGACGTAATCCCGAAATAACCTAGTCTAACACAACACAAACACCAGTTAGTTGGACCTGTGCTGTTACTGACAGGATACTTCCACAGCACAGCAATAAGTGTGTTATGTTGCGCTGTATGTTAATATGTGTGTTGAGGTCCATTGACTGATGGGAATATCAGGCTTTTTTTGTTGTTACTTTTCGATGAATAAATGAATGACTAATTATACAATGTTGATGTGATAAGTTCACTTAAGGTACTGTAGGTACAGTAGTGGTATAGAGTAGTGGTATAGAGTGGTGTTATACTGTAGTGGTATAGAGTGGTGTTATACTGTAGTGGTATACAGTAGTGGTATAGAGTAGTGGTATAGAGTAGTGGTATACAGTAGTGGTATAGAGTGGTGTTATACTGTAGTGGTATACAGTAGTGGTATAGAGTAGTGGTATACTGTAGTGGTATAGAGTAGTGGTATACTGTAGTGGTAGAGAGTGGTGGTATAGAGAAGTGGTAGAGAGTGGTGGTATGCAGTAATGGTATGCAGTAGTGGTATAGAGTAGTGGTATGCAGTACTGGTATGCAGTAGTGGTATAGAGTAGTGGTATGCAGTACTGGTATAGAGTGGTGGTATACAGTAATGGTATGCAGTAGTGGTATAGAGTAGTGGTATGCAGTACTGGTATAGAGTGGTGGTATACAGTAATGGTATGCAGTAGTGGTATAGAGTAGTGGTATGCAGTACTGGTATAGAGTGGTGGTATACAGTAATGGTATGCTGTAGTGGTATAATGTAGTGGTATAGAGTGGTGGTATACTGTAGTGGTATAGAGTGGTGGTATAGAGTAGGGGTATACAGTAGTGGTATACTGTGGTGGTATACAGTAATGGTATGCAGTACTGGTATAGAGTAGTGGTATACAGTAATGGTATGCAGTAGTGGTATAGAGTAGTGGTATGCAGTACTGGTATAGAGTAGTGGTATAATGTAGTGGTATAGAGTAGTGGTATAATGTAGTGGTATAGAGTAGTGGTATAATGTAGTGGTATAGAGTGGTGGTATACTGTAGTGGTATACAGTAATGGTATGCAGTAGTGGTATACAGTAGTGGTATGCAGTAGTGGTACACAGTAGTGGTATGCAGTAGTGGTATAGAGTAGTGGTATAGAATGGTGGTATACTGTAGCGGTATAGAGTGGTGGTATACTGTAGTGGTATAGAGTAGGGGTATACAGTAATGGTATACTGTAGTGGTATAGAGTAGTGGTATAGAGTGGTGGTATACTGTAGTGGTATACTGTGGTGGTATACTGTGGTGGTATAGAGTAGTGGTATACAGTAGTGGTATACTGTGGCGGTATAGAGTGGTGGTATACAGTAGTGGTATACAGTAGTGGTATACTGTGGTGGTATACTGTAGTGGTTTAGAGTGGTGGTATACAGTAGTGGTATACAGTAGTGGTTTAGAGTAGTGGTATACAGTAGTGGTATACTGTGGCGGTATACTGTAGTGGTATACTGTGGTGGTATACTGTAGTGGTATAGAGTGGTGGTATACTGTGGTGGTATAGAGTGGTGGTATACAGTAGTGGTATACTGTGGTGGTATACTGTAGTGGTATAGAGTGGTGGTATACTGTGGTGGTATACTGTAGTGGTATAGAGTGGTGGTATACAGTAGTGGTATACTGTGGTGGTATACTGTAGTGGTATAGAGTAGGGGTATACAGTAGTGGTATACTGTAGTGGTATACTGTGGTGGTATAGAGTAGGGGTATACAGTAGTGGTATACTGTGGTGGTATACTGTAGTGGTATAGAGTGGTGGTATACAGTAGTGGTATACTGTGGTGGTATACTGTAGTGGTTTAGAGTGGTGGTATACAGTAGTGGTATAGAGTAGTGGAAAACAGTAGTGGTATACTGTGGTGGTATACTGTAGTGGTATAGAGTGGTGGTATACTGTAGTGGTATAGAGTGGTGGTATACTGTAGTGGTATAGAGTGGTGGTATACAGTAGTGGTATACTGTGGTGGTATACTGTAGTGGTTTAGAGTGGTGGTATACAGTAGTGGTATAGAGTAGTGGAAAACAGTAGTGGTATACTGTGGTGGTATACTGTAGTGGTATAGAGTGGTGGTATACTGTAGTGGTATAGAGTGGTGGTATACAGTAGTGGTATAGAGTGGTGGTATACAGTAGTGGTATAGAGTAGTGGAAAACAGTAGTGGTATACTGTGGTGGTATACTGTAGTGGTATAGAGTGGTGGTATACTGTAGTGGTATAGAGTGGTGGTATACAGTAGTGGTATAGAGTGGTGGTATACAGTAGTGGTATAGAGTAGTGGAAAACAGTAGTGGTATACTGTGGTGGTATACTGTAGTGGTATAGAGTGGTGGTATACTGTAGTGGTATAGAGTGGTGGTATACAGTAGTGGTATAGAGTGGTGGTATACAGTAGTGGTATAGAGTAGTGGAAAACAGTAGTGGTATACTGTGGTGGTATACTGTAGTGGTATAGAGTGGTGGTATACTGTAGTGGTATAGAGTGGTGGTATACAGTAGTGGTATAGAGTGGTGGTATACAGTAGTGGTATATTGTAGTGGAAAACAGTAGTGGTATACAGTGGTGATTTCTAGTCACGATACACCACATGTTTTCAGTTAATACTCATCGGGGTTTTTCAATGAGCTCCTCCTGGTGTCAGTCGTTCTGCTCTCTTTATCAACCCGGGGTGTCAGTCGTTCTGCTCTCTTTATCAACCCGGGGTGTCAGTCGTTCTGCTCTCTTTATTAACCTGGGGTGTCAGTCGTTCTGCTCTCTTTATCAACCTGGGGTGTCAGTCGTTCTGCTCTCTTTATTAACCCGGGGTGTCAGTCGTTCTGCTCTCTTTATTAACCCGGGGTGTCAGTCGTTCTGCTCTCTTTATTAACCCGGGGTGTCAGTCGTTCTGCTCTCTTTATTAACCTGGGGTGTCAGTCGTTCTGCTCTCTTTATTAACCTGGGGTGTCAGTCGTTCTGCTCTCTTTATTAACCCGGGGTGTCAGCCGTTCTGCTCTCTTTATTAACCCGGGGTGTCAGTCGTTCTGCTCTATTTATCAACCCGGGGTGTCAGTCGTTCTGCTCTCTTTATTAACCCGGGGTGTCAGTCGTTCTGCTCTCTTGTCAAGCCAAACACGACAACTCTATAAGAATTTGACAAGAGAGCATAAACAGACTGGCAGTCAGGCTAGCTCTCCATACATAATGCTGCCACCACCATGCTCCACCGTAGGGATGGTGCCAGGTTTCCTCCAGACGTCACACTTGGCATTCAGGCCAAAGAGTCTAATCTTGGTTTCATCAGATCAGAGAATCTTGTTTCTCATCTCATCTGAGACCTTTAGGCAAACTCCAAGTGGGCTGTTATGTGTCATTTACTGAGGAGTGGCTTCCATCTCGCCACTATCATAAAGGCCTGATTGGTGGAGTGCTGCAGTGGAAGATTCTCCCATCTCCACAGAGAAACTCTGGAGCTCTGTCAGAGTGACCATCAGGTTCTCGGTCACCTCCCTGACCAAAGCCCTTCTCCCCCGATTGCTCAGTTTGGCCGGGCGACCAGCTCTAGGAAGAGTCTTGATGGTTCCATTTAATAATAATGGAGGCCACTGTGTTCTTGGGGACCTTCAATTCTGCAGAAATGTTTTGGTACCCTTCCCCAGATCTGTCCCTCGACACAATCCTGTCTAGGAGCTCTACGGACAATTCCTCATCGCTTGGTTTTTGCACTGTCCACTGTGGGACCTTATATAGACAGGTGTGTGCCTTTCCAAATAATTTACCACAGGTGGACTCCAAGTTGTAGAAAAATCTTAAGGATGATCAATGGAAACAGAATGCAGCTGAGCTCAATGTCGAGTCTCATAGCAAAGAGTCTGAATATTGATGTAAATAAGGTACATCTGTTTTTATTATTAATACAGTTGCAAAAAATGTCTTGTTTTGTCATTATAGGGTATTGTGTGTAGATTGATGAGGAAAAAAAAGGGATTTTAATACATTTTAGAATAAGGCTGAAACGTAACAAAATGTGGAAAAAGTCAAAGACACTGTATAAACCAGTACATTGGCATGAAATAAATCTACATTTTCTAACCTTTATATTTAACTAGGCAAGTCAGGCATCTACATACAGGCATGGCCTGTAAAACAAGTCATCAGGCTTTGAGAAACGCATCTAGCAAAACTCACTGACCTAGTTGAGGATCTGTCATCTTGTAGTACGACTGACAAATTGCAAACCCCAGCTCCTCAAGCCTTTCAAACGATTTCTAATAGAACTGCCAATCACTTTAATGTGTGAGGAGATTGTGCTCGAGGGCCAAGTGGCTAAGATATAGGAATGCGTTTCAATTGGCACCCTATTCCCCTATGGGCCCTGATCAAATGTAGTGCACTATATAGGAAATAGGGTGGGATTTGGAACGTAAGCATATATATATATATACTGATGTGCTGTATTTACCAGAGACTGACATAAGGGAGTTAGAGGATACAGTGCATTACTGAGGGACGTGTGGCCTGGCCTACATCGATGACTGAAAGTCAGGACTTGATTTGACTAATTGATTTGGTTTAACCAGGAGAGTCTCTGATGGTTCTCTTGACCTTCTGAGTTGTGTAAGTGGTCACATGGTAAATTAGTGGATGTCATCATGTCCTTTCCGACTGAACCACGAGGCCTCTCAAACTCAACTCTGGACCTAGATGCCAGTTCCACTGCTTTCCCCCATAGTGGCCCTCTAATCAGGGACTGGTTTAGACCTGGGACACCAAGTGGGTGATTCCCCTCTAATCAGGGACTGATTTAGACCTGGGACACCAGGTGGGTGATTCCCCTCTAATCAGGGACTGATTTAGACCTGGGACACCAGGTGGGTGATTCCCCTCTAATCAGGGACTGATTTAGACCTGGGACACCAGGTGGGTGATTCCCCTCTAATCAGGGACTGATTTAGACCTGGGACACCAGGTGGGTGATTCCCCTCTAATCAGGGACTGATTTAGACCTGGGACACCAGGTGGGTGATTCCCTTCTAATCAGGGACTGGTTTAGACCTGGGACACCAGGTGGGTGATTCCCCTCTAATCAGGGACTGATTTAGACCTGGGACACCAGGTGGGTGATTCCCCTCTAATCAGGGACTGATTTAGACCTGGGACACCAGGTGGGTGATTCACCTCTAATCAGGGACTGATTTAGACCTGGGACACCAGGTGGGTGATTCACCTCTAATCAGGGACTGATTTAGACCTGGGACACCAGGTGGGTGATTCCCCTCTAATCAGGGACTGATTTAGACCTGGGACACCAGGTGGGGGAAATGAATGATCAGGTAGAACAGACAACCAGCAGACTCCGGAGCTGTATGGGTCCTCACACATAGCATTATTGATTCTGCAACGCTTCACTCTATGGCCTGGTGGTGGTGGCCTGGTGGTGGTGGTGCTGGCCTGGTGGTGGTGGCCTGGTGGTGGTGGTGCTGGCCTGGTGGTGGTGGTGGTGGCCTGGTGGTGGTGGTGGCCTGGTGGTGGTGGTGGTGGTGGCCTGGTGGTGGTGGTGGTGCTGGGGTGGTGGTGGTGGTCTGGTGGTGGGGTGGTGGTGGTGGTCTGGTGGTGGCCTGGTGGTGGTGGTCTGGTGGTGGCCTGGTGGTGGTGGTGTTAGTCTGGTGGTGGTGGTGGCCTGGTGGTGGCCTGGTGGTGGTGGTCTGGTGGTGGCCTGGTGGTGGTAGTCTGTTGTTGGTCTGCTGGGGGTGGTGGCCTGGTGGTGGTGGTGGTGGTGGTGGTGGTGGTGGTGGTCTGCTGGGGGTGGTGGCCTGGTGGTGGTGGTGGTGGTGGTGGTGGTGGTGGTGGTTTGCTGGGGGTGGTGGCCTGGTGGTGGTGGTGGTGGTGGTGGTGGTGGCCCGGTGCTGGTGGTGGTGTTGGTGGTGGCGTTGGTGGTGGTGGTGTTGGTGGTGGCCTGGTGGTGGTGGTAGTCTGGTAGTCTGGTGGTGGTGGTGGCAGCCTGGTGGTGGTCTGGTGGTGGTGGTGGTGGTAGTCTGGTGGTGGTGTTAGTCTGGTGGTGATGGTAGTCTGGTGGTGGTGGTGGCCTGGTGGTGGTGGTGGTGGCCTGGTGGTGGTGGTAGTCTGGTGCTGGTGGTGGTAGTCTGGTGGTGGCCTGGTGGTGGTGTTAGTCTGGTGGTGGTGGTTGCCTGGTGGTGGTGGTGGCCTGGTGGTGGTGGTCTGGTGGTGGTGGTGGTGGCCTGGTGGTGGTGGTGGCCTGGTGATGGTGGTGGCCTGGTGGTGGTGGTGGCCTGGTGGTGGTGGTGGTCTGGTAGTGGTGGTGGTGGTGGTGGCCTGGTAGTGGTGGTGGTGGTGGTGGTGGCCTGGTGGTGGTGTTAGTCTGGTGGTGGTGGTTGCCTGGTGGTGGTGGTGGCCTGGTGGTGGTGGTGGCCTGGTGGTGGTGGTCTGGTGGTGGTGGTGGTGGCCTGGTGGTGGTGGTGGCCTGGTGATGGTGGTGGCCTGGTGGTGGTGGTGGCCTGGTGGTGGTGGTGGTCTGGTAGTGGTGGTGGTGGTGGTGGCCTGGTAGTGGTGGTGGTGGTGGTGGTGGCCTGGTGGTGGTCTGGTGGTGGTGGTGGTGGTGGCCTGGTGGTGGTGGTGGTGGTGGTGGCCTGGTGGTGGTGGTGGCCTGGTGGTGGTGGTGGCCTGGTGGTGGTGGTGGTGGTGGTGGTGGTGGCCTGGTGGTGGTGGTGGTGGTGGTGGTGGTGGCCTGGTGGTGGTGGTGGTGGTGGTGGTGGCCTGGTGGTGGTGGTGGTGGTGGTGGTGGTGGTGGCCTGGTGGTGGTGGTGGTGGCCTGGTAGTGGTGGTGGTGGCCTGGTAGTGGTGGTGGTGGTGGTGGTGGTGGTGGTGGCCTGGTGGTGGTGGTGGTGGTAGTCTGGTGGTGGTGGGCTGGTGGTGGTGGTGGTGGCCTGGTGGTGGTGGTGGTGGCTTGGTAGTGGTGGTGCTGGTGGTGGTAGTCTGGTGGTGGCCTGGTGGTCTGGTGGTGGTGGTGGTGGTGGTGGTGGTGGTGGTGGTGGTGGTGGTGGTGGCCTGGTGGCCTGGTGGTGGTGGTGCTGGTGGTGGTGGTCTGGTGGTGGTGGTGGTGGTGGCCTGGTAGTGGTGGTGCTGGTGGTGGTAGTCTGGTGGTGGTCTGGTGGTGGTGGTGGTGGTGGTGGCCTGGTGGTGGTGGTGGTGGTGGTGGCCTGGTGGTGGTGGTGGGGTGGTGGTGGTGGTCTGGTGGTGGTGGTGGCCTGGTAGTGGTGGTGCTGGTGGTGGTAGTGGTAGTCTGGTGGTGGTGGTGGTGGTGGCCTGGTAGTGGTGGTGCTGGTGGTGGTGGCCTGGTGGTGGTGGTGGTGGTGGTGGGCTGGTGGTGGTGGTGGCCTGGTGGTGATGGTTGTCTGGTGGTGGTGGTGCTGGTGGTGGTGGCCTGGTGGTGGTGGTGGTGGTGGCCTGGTGGTGGTGGTAGTGGTGGTCTGGTATTGGGGTGGTCTGATGTCTCAGTCTGGCAGAATGTGTATGGGTCCTCCACTCAGGAGAAAATGCTGGTCATGCTCCTACAATATATATCTCTGTATCTATTGTATCTATTTCTATGTTTGCAATGGTGCAGTTGTGAGATGGCCTGAAGGTGGTATGGAGGTGCCACGGCGGTCTGATGTCTCAGTCTGGCAAGATGCGTATGGGTCCTCCACTCAGCACGTGATGCTGGTCCCAGTCCTCCTGTTCCTCCTCTGTCCTCCACAGTTCCCGACGCAGACGCCCTCTACAGCCCTGAGAACAGCGGGAGTCTCCTGCCCCACACACCAACACACGACAGTGCAGGAACACCTCCTGTTGACACACACGCAGATAGACACGTGGATACGCACGTAGATACAGAACATAGACACGCACACACATCAGACACACACACACACTGAACAGGCCAGCTGGCTCCCGGGGGGTGTCTGTTCTTACTGACCTTGTTGTCCTTGCCAACAAACTTGAAGACGGGAACCTGGTAGTGTTTGGATAGCTGGTCCTTAGCAGAGTACTGACGCACCATTTCATCTGAGATACACCTAAACACACAATATAGGGTTAGAGAGGAGGAGAGAAGAGGAAATAGGGGAGAGAGGGGAGGAGCGAAAGAAGAGAAGTGGAGGAGGGAGAGAGTAGGGGAGGGGAGGAGGAGAAGGGGAGGAGGGAGAGAGGAGGGGAGGGGAGGAGGAGAAGGGGAGGAGGGAGAGAGGAGGGGAAGGGGAAGGGGAGGAGGGAGAGAGGAGGGGAAGGGAGGAGGGGAAGGGGAGGAGGGAGAGTGGAGGGGGAGGAGGGAGAGTGGAGGGGAGAGAAGGGGGGAAGGGGAGGAGGGAGAGAGGAGGGGAGAGAAGAGGGGAAGGGGAGGAGGGAGAGAGGAGGGGAGAGAAGGGGAGGAGGGAGAGAGGAGGGGAGAGAAGAGGAGGAGGGATAGGAGGGGGGAGAAGAGGAGGAGGGGATGAGGGGAGGTGAGGAGAGAAGATGAGGTGGAGAGGAGAGAGAGAGGAGGGGCAGTGTGGAGAGAAGAGGAGTAGGGGAGGAGGGGAAGTAGCGAGAGAAGATGAAGAAGGGGAGGAGGAGAGGGGCACAATGAGGGCAGGATATTATAGGAGGAGATAATAGTTATGCTGACAACCCACACCTTGTCTTAACAAGCTACTCCGTCTTAACACATTACTCACTGACCCACACCCTGTTTTAACAAGCTACTCAGTCTTAACACAATACCCACTGACCCACACCCTGTTTTAACAAGCTACTCCGTCTTAACACAATACCCACTGACCCATACCCTGTCTTAACAAGCTACTCCGTCTTAACACAATACCCACTGACCCACACCCTGTTTTAACAAGCTACTCCGTCTTAACACAATACCCACTGACCCACACCCTGTTTTAACAAGCTACTCAGTCTTAACACAATACCCACTGACCCACACCCTGTTTTAACAAGCTACTCCATCACTGTTAGCTATAGCTGCCTTTATGCCTTTATATATGGCACCCTATTCCCTATGGGCCCTGGTCCTATTCCCTATGGGCCCTGGTCCTATTTCCTATGGGCCCTGGTCCTATTCCCTATGGGCCCTGGTCCTATTCCATATGGGCCCTGGTCCTATTCCATATGGGCCCTGGTCCTATTCCATATGGGCCCTGGTCCTATTCCCTATGGGCCCTGGAACTATTCCCTATGGGCCCTGGAACTATTCCCTACGGGCCCTGGTCCTATTCCCTATGGGCCCTGGTCCTATTCCCTATGGGCCCTGGTCCTATTCCCTATGGGCCCTGGAACTATTCCCTACAGGCCCTGGTCCTATTCCCTACGGGCCCTGGTCCTATTCCCTATGGGCCCTGGTCCTATTCCCTATGGGCCCTGGTCCTATTCCCTATGGGCCCTGGTCCTATTCCCTATGGGCCCTGGTCCTATTCCCTATGGGCCCTGGTCCTATTCCCTATGGGCCCTGGTCCTATTCCCTATGGGCCCTGGTCCTATTCCCTATGGGCCCTGGAACTATTCCCTACGGGCCCTGGTCCTATTCCCTATGGGCCCTGGTCCTATTCCCTATGGGCCCTGGTCCTATTCCCTATGGGCCCTGGTCCTATTCCCTATGGGCCCTGGAACTATTCCCTATGGGCCCTGGAACTATTCCCTATGGGCCCTGGAACTATTCCCTATGGGCCCTGGTCCTATTCCCTATGGGCCCTGGTCCTATTCCCTATGGGCCCTGGTCCCATTCCCTATGGGCCCTGGTCCTATTCCCTATGGGCCCTGGTCAATAGTAGTGCACTATAGAAGGAATTGGAAGCCCTTTGGGATGCAGAGTGACTGTTTGTAAAGACATGGCTAGTGAGTGACCTCACTTTGTCAGCCAATCATGATCTTCTCTTAACAGCCCAAATGGCACCCTATTCCCTACGGGCCCTGGTCTAAAGTAATGCACTATATAGGGAATAGGGGATGCAATCTCTGAAGTATCAAGGAGAAGTGTTTTGTTGGAAACATTTTATAGATAGTCCTGATAGAGCAGGGTGTGTGTGTGTTTGTATATATATATATATGTGTGTGTGTGTGTGTGTGTATATATATATATGTGTCTGTCCGTCTGTCTGGTCATTGTCACAGATTTCCCTTTTGTGTATTCTCTGGAACTAGTATTTCCGTCCGTCCGTCCGTCCGCCAGTCCGTCCGTCCGCCAGTCCGTCCGTCCGTCCGTCCGTCCGTCTGTCTGTCCGTCCGTCCGTCTGTCCGTCCGTCCGTCCGTCCGCCAGTCCGTCCGTCCGCCAGTCCGTCCGTCCGTCCGTCCGCCCGCCCGCCCGCCAGTCCGTCCGTCCGTCCGTCCGTCCGCCAGTCCGTCCGTCCGCCAGTCCGTCCGTCCGTCCGTCCGTCCGCCCGTCCGCCAGTCCGTCCGTCCGCCAGTCCGTCCGTCCGTCCGTCCGTCCGTCGTAACCAGTTGTATTTCTGTCCGTCGTAACCAGTTGTATTTCTGTCCGTCGTAACCAGTTGTATTTCTGTCGGCAGGATTGATCCATTGACTTTGGAGTAAACACCACTGTCCCCAGTCTCGTCCTCCCGTCATGCTGATACAGTATATAATGTACATGGTAGTATAGTACCCACCCGTCTTTGATGAGGTAGTATTTGAGAGCCTGGTCTGCCTTGGCGCTGGGGGTAGCAAAGCAGCTCTCCACCAGAGCTGACAAACCCTCCACCTATAGTAAGTCAAGCACAAGTCAAATTTGTAAAGTGAGTAAACTTAAAGTAGAGTACAACATGTGACACATAAAAGAGCTTATTAAAATCCTGGAAATGGAAATCTTAAATTGTCAAATAAATGTATCAGTCAATAAAGTATGATCCACAAAAACTGAAGATCTTTATTGATCCGTGATATGGAGACAACAGAGATGTGGTCACACTGGTTGAGTCCCAAATGACACCCTGTTCCCTATATAGTGCACTACTTTAGACCAGAACCCTATTCCCTATACAGTGCACTACTTTAGACCAGGGCCCTATGGCACCCTGTTTCCTATATAGTGCACTACTTTAGACCAGGGCCCTATGGCACCCTGTTCCCTATATAGTGCACTACTTTAGACCAGAGCCCTATGGCACCCTGTTCCCTATATAGTGCACTACTTTAGACCAGGGCCCTATGGCACCCTGTTCCCTATATAGTGCACTACTTTAGACCAGGGCCCTATGGCACCCTGTTCCCTATATAGTGCACTACTTTAGACCAGAACCCTATTCCCTATACAGTGCACTACTTTAGACCAGAGCCCTATGGCACCCTGTTCCCTATATAGTGCACTACTTTAGACCAGGGCCCTATGGCACCCTGTTCCCTATATAGTGCACTACTTTAGACCAGAGCCCTATGGCACCCTGTTCCCTATATAGTGCACTTCTTTAGACCAGAACCCTATTCCCTATACAGTGCACTACTTTAGACCAGAGCCCTATGGCACCCTGTTCCCTATATAGTGCACTACTTTAGACCAGAGCCCTATGGCACCCTGTTCCCTATATAGTGCACTACTTTAGACCAGAGCCCTATGGCACCCTGTTCCCTATATAGTGCACTTCTTTAGACCAGAACCCTATTCCCTATACAGTGCACTACTTTAGACCAGAGCCCTATGGCACCCTGTTCCCTATATAGTGCACTATATACACTCTTAGAAAAAGAAAAAAAAAATCCAAAAGGGGTTCTAAAGGGTTCTATCTGGAACCAAAAATGGTTCTTGAAAGGGTTTTCCTATGGGGACAGCCCATGAACCCTTTTAGTTTCTAGAGTGTAGGGCTTTGGTTAACAGTAGTGCACTACATAGGGTGCCATTTGGGATTCAGTACAGTACCTTCTCCCTGGGTTCCACCCCGAAGAACAGTGAGTCGTGTAGACGTAGTTGGGGTGGAGCCCGGTAGGGCTCAGAGAACTCAGCACTCTTAAACAGCTCCAGAGAGAAGGGGAACAGGCCCTGGGAGTGGCCTGCTAGCTCTAGGGCGGAGCTACGGAGACTGGCCTGGGATGAGAGAGAGAAATTAAATTACACCTACTTAATTTAAAAATGCAATTTAAAGTTGCTCAAGCAACCTTTATAAAAAAAAAACTGAACGAAATAGATAAAATCAAAGAAATAAAACAATGAAAAAGGGATAATGATAATTAAATTGCTGAATAAAATAGCAAGCTAAAAGGTGTGTTTCCAAACATCATTTAAAGGAAAACCAATAGTTTTATTCCATAGCATTTTGTATGTTGGACTTTTATTTTGAAATAACTGAGTTTAAGAGGAAGTACTAAAAGAAGCATTCAATCACCCTCTTACCTGGTAACCGTCGGAGACCTCGTAGTGTCGTGGGAATTCACAGGTGACAGGTAACAGCAGTTTGGAGGTCCTGACAATCATATCCCGGTTACTACCGGACCACGGTCCTGGGCTGGACTTCGGAAGACCTGTCACTAAATTGGTACCCACTATCTTGTCATCTGTCACCTGGGATGGGAATCAATCAACCAATCATTTACTCCTGAGGAGGTGAACTATTGCACCCAAAACATGTATAACCACTGGGATTACTAGTTTGACCCTGCTGGTCATCTATGAACGTTTGAATGTCTTGAAAAACGATTTAGCTTAAATGACCATGTGCTGGTCATCTATGAACATTTGAACATTTTGAAGAACCATCTGGCCTAAATGCCTGTACTCTTAATTTCCACCGGCACAGCCAGAAGAGGACTGGCCCACCCCTCGGAGCCTGGCTCCTCTCCAAGTTTCTTCCTAGGTTCCCTGCCTTTCTAGGGAGTTTTTCCAAGCCACCGTGCTTCTACATCTGCATTGCTTGCTCTCTGGTGTTTTAGGCTTGGCTTCTTGTACAGCACTTTGTGACAACTGCTGATGTAAAAAGGGCTTTATAAAATACATTTGATGGAATCAACATCCAACATTTTAAGGCTGTAAATCAAATCCGTGTTTACCCTCTTACTGCTTGTATTTCACTTCAGTCGTGCTGTTTCCCAATTACACTACGTGATGTCATGAAAACAATACAAGTAACTCTGTCTGTGGTCCATATTGGTCCCGGTCCCCTGGGCTGTAGAATCCCTACTGGCCTGTAGAATCAGTCAAGACTAATTCATCCACAGTGGAAGGAGACACAAAGAAGGTAGGTCCTCCACTAGAGGGCCGCAGGTCCTGAAGCTGAACCTGTGTAAGGGTAAGGTCTAGGATGTAGGGGCTAGGGTCTAGGATGTAGGGGCTAGGGTGTAGGATGTAGGGGGAAGGATGTAGGATGTAGGGGCTAGGGTCTAGGATGTAAGGGCTAGGGTCTGGTCTAGTGTCTAAGGACTAGGGTGTAGGATGTAGGGGCTAGGGTGTAAGGGCTAGGGTGTAGGATGTAGGATGTAGGGGCTAGGGTCTAGGCATGGGGCTAGGGTCTAGGCATGGGGCTAGTGTCTAAGCTAGGGTGAAGGGCTAGGGTATAGGGATAGAGGCTAGGCTCGGGTGTAGGGGTTAGGGTATAAGGGATAGGGGCTAGGCTAGGGGCTAGGGTGTA
This sequence comes from Oncorhynchus keta, assembly GCF_023373465.1. Taxonomy (NCBI): domain Eukaryota; kingdom Metazoa; phylum Chordata; class Actinopteri; order Salmoniformes; family Salmonidae; genus Oncorhynchus; species Oncorhynchus keta. The sequence goes on from NC_068423.1 coordinate 26,501,246, forward strand.
AGCTAGTGGTGTAAGGGCTAGGGTCTAAGCTAGGGTGTAAAGGCTAGGGGCTAGACTAGGGGCTAGGCTAGGGTGTAAGGGCTAGGGACTATGGTCTAAGCTAGAGTGTAAGGGCTAGGGGCTAAGCTAGGGTGTAAAGGCTAGGGTCTAAGCTAGGATGTAGGGGCTAGGGTCTAAGATAGGGTGTAATGGCTAGGGCTAGGCTAGGGTGTAATGGCTAGGGCTAGGCTAGGGTGTAATGGCTAGGGGCTAGGCTAGGGTGTAATGGCTAGGGCTAGGCTAGGGTGTAATGGCTAGGGGCTAGGCTAGGGTGTAAGGGCTAGGGTCTAGGCTAGGGTGTAAGGGCTAGGGACTATGGTCTAAGCTAGAGTGTAAGGGCTAGGGGCTAAGCTAGGGTGTAAAGGCTAGGGTCTAAGCTAGGATGTAGGGGCTAGGGTCTAAGCTAGGGTGTAAAGGCTAGGGGCTAGGCTAGGGTGTAAAGGCTAGGGTCTAGGATGTAGGGGCTAGTGTCTAGGATGTAGTGGCTAGGGTCCAGGATGTAGGGCTAGGATCTAGGATGTAGGGGCTATGGTGTATGAGTTAGGGGCTAGGGTCTAGGATGTAGGGGCTAGGGTGTAGGATGTAGGGGCTAGGGTGTAGGATGTAGGGGCTAGGGTGTAGGATGTAGGGGCTAGGGGCTAGGATGTAAGGGCTAGGGTCTGGTCTAGTGTGTAAGGACTAGGGTGTAGGATGTAGGGGCTAGGGTGTAGGGCTAGGGTGTAGGATGTAGGATGTAGGATGTAGTGGCTAGGGTCTAGGCATGGGGCTAGGGTATAAGGGATAGAGGCTAGGCTAGGGTGTAGGGGCTAGGGTATAAGGGATAGGGGCTAGGGTCTAAGCTAGGATGTAGGGGCTAGGGTCTAAGCTAGGGTGTAAAGGCTAGGGGCTAGGCTATGGTTTAAGGGCTAGGGTCTAGGCTAGGGTGTAAGGGCTAGGGACTAGGGTCTAAGATAGAGTGTAAGGGCTAGGGCTAAGCTAGGGTGTAAAGGCTAGGGTCTACGCTAGGATGTAGGGGCTAGGGTCTAAGCTAGGGTGTAAAGGCTAGGGGCTAGGCTATGGTGTAATGGCTAGGGTCTAGGCTAGGGTGTAAGGGCTAGGGTCTAGGCTAGGGTGTAAGGGCTAGGGACTAGGGTCTAAGCTAGAGTGTAAGGGCTAGGGGCTGAGCTAGGGTGTAAAGGCTCGGGGCTAAGATAGAGTGAAGGGTCTCGGGTGTAGAGGCTAGGGTCTAGGATGTAGGGGCTAGGGTGTAGGATGTAGGGGGTAGGATGTAGGGGCTGTAAAGGCTAGGGTCTAGGATGTAGGGGCTAGGGGTAGGATGTAGGGGCTAGGGGCTAGGATGTAGGGGCTTGGGGCTAGGATCTAGGCTAGGGTGAAGGCACTAGGGTGTAAAGGCTAAGGTGTAGATGCTTGGGTTTAAAGGCTACGGTGTAGGGGATAGGGTGTATGCATTTCTCTACGGCTGGCCATGCTTTCCTCCTGGCTACCCCAACCCCGTCCAACAGCTCTGCACCCCTCTCAGCTACTTGCCCGAGCCTCCCCAGCTTCTCCTTCACCCAAATCCAGATCGCAGATGTTCTGAAAGAGCTGGAAAACCTGGACCAGTACAAATCAGCTGGGCTAGACAATCTGGACCCTCTTTCTGAAACTATCTGCCGCAGTCATCCCCCTCTTCAAAGGGGTAACGTTCTAGTCCCAAACTGTTACAGACCTCTATCCATCCTGCCCTTCCCTGCCCTGCCCTGCCTCTAGACCCAAACTGTTACAGACCTCTATCCATCCTGCCCTGCCTATCTAAAGTCTTCGAAAACAAAGTTAATAAACAGATCACTGAGCATTTCGAATCCCACCGTACCTTCTCCGCTGTGCAATCCGGCTTCCGAGCCGGTCACGGGTGCACCTCAGCCACGCTCAAGGTACTAAACTATATCATAACCGGCATCGATAAAAGACAGTACTGTACAGCCGTATTCATCAACCTGGCCAAGGCTTCCAACTCTGTCAATCACCACATTCGTATTGGCAGACTCAACAGCCTTGGTTTCTCATATGACTGCCTCACTTGGTTCACCAACAATTTCTCAGAATTCAGTGTGTAAAATCGGAGGGCCTGTTGTCCGGACCTCTGGCAGTCTCTATGGGGGTACCACAGGGTTCAATTCTCGGGCCGACTCTTTTCTTTATATACATCAATGATGTCGCTCTTGCTGCGGGTGATTCCCTGATCCACTTCTACGCAGACGACACCATTCTGTATACATCTGGCCCTTCTGTGGACACTGTGCTATCTAACCTCCAAACGAGCTTCAATGCCATATAACACTCCTTCTGTGGCCTCCAACTGCTCTTTAAACACTAGCAAAACCAAATGCATGCTTTTCAATCGTTCGCTGCCCGACTAGCATCACTACTCTGGACGGCTCTGACGTAGAATATGTGGACATCTATAAGTACCTAGGTGTCTGGCTAGACTGTAAACTCTACTCCCAGACTCATATCAAACATCTCCAATCCAAAATCAAATCTAGAATCGGCTTTCTATTTCGCAACAAAGCCTCCTTCACTCATGCCGCCAAACTCACCCTGGTAAAACTGACTGGAACGAATTGCAAAAATCGCTGAAGCTGGAGACATTTCCCTCACCAACTTTAAGCATCAGCTGTCAGAGCAGCTAATAGATCGCTGCAGCTGTACATAGCCCATCTGTAAATAGCCCACTCAATCTACCTACCTCATCCCCATATTGTTCTTATTTACTTTGCTGCTCTTTTGCACACCAGTATCACTACTTACACACCATCATCTGCTCATCTATCACTCCAGTGTTAATCTGCTAAATTGTAATTACTTTGCTACTATGGCCTATTTATGGCCTTACCTCCTCACGCCATTTGCACACTGTATATAGACTTTTTTTTCTACTGTGTTATTGACTGTACGCTTGTTTATTCCATGTGTAACTCTGTGTTTTTGTTTGTGTTGCACTGCTTTGCTTCATCTTGGCCAGGTCGCAGTTGTAAATGAGAACCGACCTACCTGGTTAAATAAAGGAGAAATAAAATAAATATGGGCTAGGGGCTAAGGTGTAGGGGCTCGGGGCTAGTGTCAAGGCTAGATTCTAGGGCCTAGGGTAGGGGCTAGATTCTAGGGCTAGATTCTAGGGGCTAGGGTAGGGCTACATTCTAGGGTCAAGGGTAGGGCTAGATTCTAGGGGCTAGATTCTAGGGGCTAGGGTAGGGGCTATATTCTAGGGTCAAGGGTAGGGGCTAGATTCTAGGGGCTAGGCTAGGGTAAGGGCTAGATTCTAAAGCCTAGTGGCAAGGCTAGGGTAAGGGCTAGATTCTAGGGGCTAGGGCCTAGTGTATAGGCTAGGGTAAGGGCTAGATTCTAGGGGCTAGGGTCTAGTGTATAAGCTAGGTTAGGGGCTAGATTCTAGGGGCTAGGGTAGGGGCTAGATTCTAGGGGCTAGGGTAGGGGCTAGATTCTAGGGGCTAGGGAAGGGGCTGTATTCTAGGGGCTAGGATAGGGGCTAGAATCTAAGGGTTAGGTAGGGGCCAGATTCTAGGGGCTAGGGTAGGGCTATATTCTAGGGTAGGGGCTAGAATCTAAGGGTTAGGGTAGGGGCTAGATTCTAGGGGCTAGGGTAGGGGTTAGATTCTAGGGGCTAGGGTAGGGCCAGATTCTAGGGGCTAGGGAAGGGGCTGTATTCTAGGGGCTAGGATAGGGGCTAGAATCTAAGGGTTAGGGTAGGGGCTAGATTCTAGGGGCTAGGGTAGGGCTATATTCTAGGGTAGGGCTAGAATCTAAGGGTTAGGTAGGGGCTAGATTCTAGGGGCTAGGGTAGGGGTTAGATTCTAGGGGCTAGGGTAGGGGCTATATTCTACGGGATAGGGTAGGGCTATATTCTACGGGCTAGGGTAGGGGCTAGATTCTAGGGGCTAGGGTAGGGGCTAGATTCTAGGGGCTAGGGTCTAGTCCTACCTCCACTACTGTTCCACAGGTCTTGAGGCTGAAGCCGAGATTGATGTGTGTTCCGTTGGAGACGCCGCGGCATGACGAGTTGGACAGGGAGAGTTCCAGGCCCCCACCAGGTCCTTTAGAACCGACACCTTAATGGAGCTGCTGCTACACTGCACTGGGACTGGACACACACACACACACAGACAGACAGACAGACAGACAGACAGACAGACAGACAGACAGACAGACAGACAGACAGACAGACAGACAGACAGACAGACAGACAGACAGACAGACACACAGACACACAGACACACAGACACACAGACACACAGACACACAGACACACAGACACACAGACACACAGACACACAGACACACAGACACACAGACACACAGACACACAGACACACAGACACACAGACACACAGACACACAGACACAGACACAGACACAGACACACAGACACAGACACACAGACACAGACACACAGACACAGACACACAGACAGACAGACAGACAGACAGACACACAGACAGACAGACAGACAGACAGACAGACAGACAGACAGACAGACAGACAGACAGACAGACAGACAGTAGAATGTGTTAAACATGGGTTGGACAGGATGAGTTCCAGGTCCCTTACTAGGTCCTGTATGGAGCTGCTGCCACACGACACATGACCATACAGGTGAAGAGTTTCAGTTAACTGCACAGGGACTGGAAGATACAACCCACATCACACACACTCTCTGGTCTCACCCTGGCATGTGCGTTTGTCATCCCCCAGCTCCAGTCCTCGGGGACAGTGACAGTGATAGGAGTCCTGTAGTACAGAGCAACCATGGCTACAGCCTCCGTTGTTGTTGTAGCACCCTGCTATCTCTACAGAAAGAGGAGAGGAGATAGAGGAGGAGGGAGAGGAGGAAGAGTAGAGGAGGAGGGAGAGGAGGAAGAGTAGGGGAGGGGAGAGGGAAAAGAGGAGAGAGGGGGAGAGGAAGAAGAGGAGGAGAGGGGGAGAGGAGGAGGAGGAGGGGAGGGGGAGAGGAAGAAGAGGAGGAGAGGGGGAGAGGAAGAAGAGGAGGAGAGGGGGAGAGGGGGAGAGGAGGAGGAGGAGAGGAAGGGGAGGGGGAGAAAGGAGGGGGAAGAAGAGGGAGAGGAAGGGGAGGAAGAAGAGGGGAGGGGAAGAGGGAGAGGAGGGGGAGTGGAAGGGGAGGAAGAGGAGAAAGTAGGGAGGGGAAGAGGGAGAGGAGGGGGAGTGGAAGGAAGAGGAGAAAGGAGGGAGAAGAAGAGGGAGAGGGGAGGAAGAGGGATGAGGAGGAAGAAGAGGGAGAGGGGAAGGAGAGGAAGAGGGGGAGGCGGGGAAAGAATAGGGAGAGAGGAGGAAGAGGAGGGGAGAAGGAGGTATAAAGGACGAGGGGGGAAGAATAGGGAGAGAGGAGGAAGAGGAGGGGAGAAGGAGGTATAAAGGACGAGGAGGTGGAGGGGGAAAGAATAGGGAGAGAGGAGGAAGAGGAGGAAGAGGAGGGGAGGGGGAAAGAATAGGGAGAGAGGAGGAAGAGGAGGAAGAGGTGGGGAGAAGGAGGTATAACGGACGAGGAGGGGGAGGGGGGAAAGAATAGGGAGAGAGGAGGAAGAGGAGGTATAAAGGACGAGGAGGGGGAGGGGGGAAAGAATAGGGAGAGAGGAGGAAGAGGAGGTATAAAGGACGAGGAGGGGGAGGGGGGAAAGAATAGGGATAGAGGAGGAAGGGGAGGGGAGGAGGAGGTATAAAGGATGAGGAGGGGGAGGGGGATAACACTTTAGGAGGAGGAGTTTGCACTTTTGGAACTATTCCAATGGTTCTCAATATAGTGAAAGATGACGAATGCTATTTGAACCCTACTGTGTTCCAGATATTACACACAGAGCATTATGGGTACTGTAGTACATTATGCTACTGTAACTTTCCACCCACATGGTGGTTTGACTCTACCTTTGCAGTTGCGTCCATCCTCCTCCAGAACCCTGCCTGGTCCACACTCACACTGTCTGGACCCCTTGGTGTTCACACATACCTCCTTACAACCTCCGTTCCCCTGCTCACACTCATTCACATCTGGAGAGGAGTCAGTGAGCAGACACACACAGACAGACACAGACACACACAGACAGACACAGACACACACAGACAGACACAGCAGTGAGGAGAGATCACAGGACAAAAAAGGAGGAGATTTTGATAGGGGAGGTAGAGAGGTAGAGAGAGGTCGAGAGAGGTAGAGGGGGGTAGAGAGAGAGAGAGAGAGAGAGAGAGAGAGAGAGAGAGAGAGAGAGAGAGAGAGAGAGAGAGAGAGACAGAGACAGAGACAGAGAGACAGAGAGACAGAGAGACAGAGAGACAGAGAGAGAGAGAGAGAGAGAGAGAGAGAGAGAGAGAGAGAGAGAGAATTTCTCAGCGTAGTAGGGAGAGTGATTTGGTTGGTAGGTGGAGAGTATGATAATAACAGTTCTCAAGCTATCAGGGTTTTCATAGCACGCTTGTCACCCACCATTAGACTAGGATGTAGTGAAGGCTCCCTCCCTCCCGCCACCCACACACCCATCTCTGGCTGGCTGGCACATGTCTCCTCCTCTTCTCGTGAATTAATGACTCAGCACATTCAGTCAGCCCCCCCACCTCCCTCTCTCCCCCTCTCTCTCCCCCTCTCCCCCCCTCTCTCCCCCTCTCTCTCCCCCCTCTCTCCCCTCTCACCGAGACATGTCTGTCTATCTGGTCCCAGGGTGGTTCCAGCAGCACAGCGGCAGTCCGACTCCGGACACTGAGGTCCACTGCACTCCACCTCATCACATATGTCATAGAAATCTACAGGACACACAGGACATGTAGAGGGAGGTGAGGTCTACCACAGAACACACAGAACATGTAGATGGAGGTGAGGTCTACCACAGAACATGTAGAGGGAGGTGAGGTCTACCACAGAACACACAGAACATGTAGAGGGAGGTGAGGTCTACCACAGAACATACAGAACATGTAGAGGGAGGTGAGGTCTACCACAGAACATACAGAACATGTAGAGGGAGGTGAGGTCTACCACAGGACATGTAGAGGGAGGTGAGGTCTACCACAGAACACACAGAACATGTAGAGGGAGGTGAGGTCTACCACAGAACACACAGAACATGTAGAGGGAGGTGAGGTCTACCACAGAACATACAGAACATGTAGAGGGAGGTGAGGTCTACCACAGAACATGTAGAGGGAGGTGAGGCCTACCACAGAACACACAGAACATGTAGAGGGAGGTGAGGTCTACCACAGAACATACAGAACATGTAGATGGAGGTGAGGTCTACCACAGAACATACAGGACATGTAGATGGAGGTGAGGTCTACCACAGAACATACAGAACATGTAGATGGAGGTGAGGTCTACCACAGAACATACAGGACATGTAGATGGAGGTGAGGTCTACCACAGAACATACAGAACATGTAGAGGGAGGTGAGGTCTACCACAGAACATACAGAACATGTAGATGGAGGTGAGGTCTACCACAGAACATACAGAACATGTAGATGGAGGTGAGGTCTACCACAGAACATACAGGACATGTAGATGGAGGTGAGGTCTACCACAGAACATACAGAACATGTAGAGGGAGGTGAGGTCTACATGTAGAGGAGGTGAGGTCACAGAACATACAGGACATGTAGATGGAGGTGAGGTCTACTACAGAACATACAGAACATGTAGATGGAGGTGAGGGTCTACCACAGAACACACAGAACATGTAGATGGAGGTGAGGTCTACTACAGAACATACAGAACATGTAGAGGGAGGTGAGGTCTACCACAGAACACACAGAACATGTAGAGGGAGGTGAGGTCTACCACAGAACATGTAGAGGGAGGTGAGGTCTACCACAGAACATGTAGAGGGAGGTGAGGTCTACCACAGAACATGTAGAGGGAGGTGAGGTCTACCAGAGAACATGTAGAGGGAGGTGAGGTCTACCACAGAACATGTAGAGGGAGGTGAGGTCTACCAGAGAACATGTAGAGGGAGGTGAGGTCTACCACAGAACATGTAGAGGGAGGTGAGGTCTACCACAGAACATGTAGAGGGAGGTGAGGTCTACCAGAGAACATGTAGAGGGAGGTGAGGTCTACCACAGAACATGTAGAGGGAGGTGAGGTCTACCACAGAACATGTAGATGGAGGTGAGGTCTACCACAGAACATGTAGAGGGAGGTGAGGTCTACCAGAGAACATGTAGAGGGAGGTGAGGTCTACTACAGAACATGTAGAGGGAGGTGAGGTCTACTACAGAACATGTAGAGGGAGGTGAGGTCTACTACAGAACATGTAGAGGGAGGTGAGGTCTACCAGAGAACATGTAGATGGGAGGTGAGGTCTACTACAGAACATGAACAGAGGGAGGTGAGGTCTACTACAGAACATGTAGAGGGAGGTGAGGTCTACTACAGAACATGTAGAGGAGGTGAGGTCTACTACAGAACATGTAGAGGGAGGTGAGGTCTACCACAGAACATGTACAGAACATGTAGAGGGAGGTGAGGTCTACCACAGAACATGTAGATGGAGGTGAGGTCTACCACAGAACATGTAGAGGGAGGTGAGGTCTACCAGAGAACATGTAGAGGAGGTGAGGTCTACTACAGAACATGTAGAGGGAGGTGAGGTCTACTACAGAACATGTAGAGGGAGGTGAGGTCTACTACAGAACATGTAGAGGGAGGTGAGGTCTACTACAGAACATGTAGAGGAGGTGAGGTCTACTACAGAACATGTAGAGGGAGGTGAGGTCTACAGAACCACAGAACATGTAGAGGGAGGTGAGGTCTACCACAGAACATGTAGATGGAGGTGAGGTCTACTACAGAACATGTAGAGGAGGTGAGGTCTACTACAGAACATACAGAACATGTAGATGGAGGTGAGGTCTACCACAGAACATGTAGAGGGAGGTGAGGTCTACCACAGAACATACAGAACATGTAGAGGGAGGTGAGGTCTACCACAGAACATGTAGAGAGGGAGGTGAGGTCTACCACAGAACATGTAGAGGGAGGTGAGGTCTACCACAGAACATACAGAACATGTAGAGGGAGGTGAGGTCTACCACAGAACATACCACAGAACATGTAGGGATGAGGTCTACCACAGAGGGAGGTGAGGTCTACCACAGAACATACCACAGAACATGTAGAGGGAGGTGAGGTCTACCACAGAACATACAGAACATGTAGAGGGAGGTGAGGTCTACCACAGAACATACAGAACATGTAGAGAACATGGAGGTGAGGTCTACCACAGAACATACAGAACATGTAGATGTCTACCACAGAACATGTAGAGGGAGGTGAGGTCTACCACAGAACATGTAGATGGAGGTCTACCACAGAACATGTAGAGGAGGTGAGGTCTACCACAGAACATGTAGAGGGAGGTGAGGTCTACCACAGAACATGTAGAGGGAGGTGAGGTCTACCACAGAACATACAGAACATGTAGAGGGAGGTGAGGTCTACCACAGAACATACAGAACATGTAGAGGGAGGTGAGGTCTACCACAGAACATACAGAACATGTAGAGGGAGGTGAGGTCTAATACAGAACATGTAGAGGGAGGTGAGGTCTACCACAGAACATGTAGAGGGAGGTGAGGTCTACCACAGAACATGTAGAGGGAGGTGAGGTCTACCACAGAACATACAGAACATGTAGAGGGAGGTGAGGTCTACCACAGAACACAGAACATGTAGAGGGAGGTGAGGTCTACCACAGAACATGTAGAGGAGGTGAGGTCTACCACAGAACATAGGAGGCAGGTACCACAGAACAGTGAGGTCTACCACAGGACAGAGAGGAGGTGAGGTCTACCACAGAACATACAGAACATGTAGGGAGGTGAGGTCTACCACAGAACAGAGAGGGAGGTGAGGTCTACCACAGAACATGTAGAGGAGGTGAGGTCTACCAGAACATACAGAACATGTAGAGGGAGGTGAGGTCTACCACAGAACATACAGAACATGGAGGTGAGGTCTACCACAGAACATACAGAACATGAGGTTCACAGGACATGTAGGGAGGTGAGGTCTACCACAGAACATACAGAACATGTAGATGGAGGTGAGGTCTACCACAGAACATGTAGAGGGAGGTGAGGTCTACCACAGAACATACCACAGAACATGTAGAGGGAGGTGAGGTCTACCACAGAACATGTAGAGAACATGTAGAGGTGAGGTCTACCACAGAACATACAGAACATGTAGAAGGAGGTGAGGTCTACCACAGGACACACAGAATATGTAGATGGAGGTGAGGTCAACCACATCTACACAGAAACAAATAAACATGGTAACATGTTGGGAACTTCATACCACATTCATAAACCATACATTTCATACCACATTCATAAACCATATATTTCATACCACATTCATCAACCATATATTTCATACCACATTCATCAACCATACATTTGATACCACATTCATCAACCATACATTTCATACCACATTCATCAACCATACATTTCATACCACATTCATCAACCATACATTTCATACCACATTCATAAACCATACATTTCATACCACATTCATCAACCATAAATTTCATACCACATTCATAAACCATACCACATTCATCAACCATACATTTCATACCACATTCATCAACCATACATTTCATACCACATTCACAAACCATACATTTCATACCACATTCACAAACCATACATTTCATACCACATTTACAAACCATACATTTCATACCACATTCACAAACCATACATTTCATACCACATTCACAAACCATACATTTCATACCACATTCATAAACCATACATTTCATACCACATTTATCAACCATAAATTTCATACCACATTCATAAACCATACCACATTCATCAACCATATATTTCATACCACATTCATCAACCATACATTTCATACCACATTCATCAACCATACATATCATACCACATTCATCAACCATACATTTCATACCACATTCATCAACCATACATTTCATACCACATTCATCAACCATACATTTCATACCACATTCATAAACCATACATTTCATACCACATTCATCAACCATACATTTCATACCACATTCATCAACCATACATTTCATACCACATTCATCAACCATACATTTCATACCACATTCATCAACCATACATTTCATACCACATTCATCAACCATACATTTCATACCACATTCATAAACCATACATTTCATACCACATTCACAAACCATACATTTCATACCACATTCACAAACCATACATTTCATACCACATTCATAAACCATACATTTCATACCACATTCATAAACCATACATTTCATACCACATTCATCAACCATACATTTCATACCACATTCATCAACCATACATTTCATACCACATTCATCAACCATACATTTCATACCACATTCATAAACCATACATTTCATACCACATTCATAAACCATACATTTCATACCACATTCATAAACCATACATTTCATACCACATTCACCAACCATACATTTCATACCACATTCACCAACCATACATTTCATACCACATTCACAAACCATACATTTCATACCACATTCACAAACCATACATTTCATACCACATTCACAAACCATACATTTCATACCACATTCACAAACCATACATTTCATACCACATTCACAAACCATACATTTCATACCACATTCACAAACCATACATTTCATACCACATTCACAAACCATACATTTCATACCACATTCACAAACCATACATTTCATACCACATTCATAAACCATACATTTCATACCACATTCATCAACCATACATTTCATACCACATTCATCAACCATACATTTCATACCACATTCATAAACCATACATTTCATACCACATTCATAAACCAGACAGACAGACAGACAGACAGACAGACAGACAGACAGACAGACAGACAGACAGACAGACAGACAGACAGACAGACAGACAGATTCATCAACCGTCCACAGTAGACATGGAAGCAGACAGACGGTCTGGGCAGATTCACAACCATACATATCCTCCTGTACCAGGCCTTCACATCAACACTGGCATTCCACTGGCAACAGTTACTATTGAAGCTGGCACACACAGGAAGGGTCATGATACCATCCTGGGGCTACAGGGGGAGGGGAGGGAGAGGGGAGAGGGGAGGGGGAGGGGGAGAGGGGGAGGGGAGAGGAGGAGAGGAGGATCAAGGAGGAGAGGGGTAGAGGAGGGGAGGGGGAGGGGTAGAGGAGGGAGGCGGGGAGGGGAGAGGAGGGACAGGAGGAAGGGGAGGAGGACATTCAGAGGGGGGAGGGGGGTAGAGGAGGGGTCCATAGGAGGGGGAGAGGGATACAGGATAGGAGGGGACAAAGGGGGACATTTCAGGGACAGAGGGGGACAGGAGGAGATTCACAAAGGAGGAGGGAGAGGAGGAGGGGGAGACCACATTCACAAAGGAGGAGAGAGGAGGACATTCACAAACCATAGGATACCACATTCACAAACCATACATTTAGAGGGGGAGGGACAAGGGGATAGAGGAGGGGGGAAGAGGAGGAGAGGGGGAGAGGACATTCATCAACCATACATGGGGATAGGACATTCGGGGAAGAGGGAGGGGAGGAGAGGATCAAGGATACATTTCATACCACATTCATAGAGAACATTTCATAGCAGGAGATAAAGGAGGAGACAGACAGACAGAGAGACAGACAGACAGAGGGACAGACAGACAGGAGAAGGACAGACAGAGAGGACAGACGTACGTCCACAGAGGAGGAGACGGGGGGAAGAGGGTAGAGAGGGGCCTTCACAGGAGAGAAGGGGAGAGGAGGAGATGGGGCATTCCACAACAGGGAGAGGAACAGATGGGGAGAGCTGGCAGACACAGGAAGAGGGGGACCATCCTGGGGCTAGGGGGAGAGGGGGAGGGGAGAGGGGAGAGGGGGGGGGGAGAGGGGAGAGGGGGGGGAGGGGGAGAGGAGGAGAGGAGGAGAGGGAGGAGAGGGGAGAGGAGGGGAGGGGGAGGGGTAGAGGAGGGGAGGCGGGAGGGGGAGAGGAGGAGAGGAGGAGAGGGGGAGAGGAGGAGAGGGGTAGGGAGGGGAGGGGGGGGGGAGGGGGGAGAGGGGAGAGGAGGGGGAGGGGGAGAGGAGGGAGGGGGAGAGGAGGAGAGGGGGAGGAGAGGAGAGGGGGAGAGGGGGAGAGGAGGAGAGGGGGAGAGGAGGAGGGGGAGAGGAGGAGAGGGGGGGGGGAGAGGGGAAGAGGAGGAGAGGAGGAGGGGAAGAGGGAGATGGAGGAGACGGGAGAGGGTGAGAGGGGGAGGGGAGAAGGGGAGAGGAGGAGACGGGAGAGGAGGAGGGGGGGAGGGAGGAGATGGGGAGAGGAGAGATGGGGAGAGGAGGAGACGGGGGAAGAGGGGGAGGGGGAGAGGGGAAGAGGAGGGAGGGGGAGAGGAGGAGAGGGGGGGGGAGGGGGAGGAGAGGGGGAGAGGAGGAGAGGGGGGAGGGGGAGAGGAGGAGACGGGGAGAGGGGGAGGGGGGAGGGGGAGAAGGAGGGGAGGAGAGGGGAAGAGGGGGAGGGGGAGAGGAGGAGACGGGGAGAGGGGTGAGAGGGGGGGAGGGGAGAAGGGGGAGAGGAGGAGATGGGGAGAGGAGGAGAGGGAAGAGGAGTGGGAGGGGAGACGGGGAAGAGGGGGGAGGGGGAGAGGGGGAAGAGGGGGGGGGGGAGAGGGGGAGAGGGAGGGATGGGGAGAGGGGGGGAGAGGGGGAGAGGAGGAGATGGGGAGAGGGGGAGGGGAAGAGGAGGGAGAGGGGGAGAGGAGGAGAGGAGAGGGGGGAGAGGAGGAGAGGAGAGAGGGGGAGAGGGAGGAGAGGGGGAGAGGGAAGAGGGGGAGGGGGAGAGGGGGAGGAGGAGAGGAGGAGAGGGGGAGGGGGAGAGGAGGAGAGGGGGGAGGGGGAGAGGGGAAGAGGGAGAGAGGGGGAGGAGAGGGAGGGTGGGAGGGGAGAGGAGGAGACGGGGAGAGGGTGAGAGGGGAAGAGGGGGGAGGGGGAGAAGGGGGAGAAGGGGGAGAGGAGGAGATGGGGAGAGGAGGAGACAGGAGGAGAGGGAGAGGAGGAGATGGGGAGAGGAGGAGACGGGGAAGAGGGGGAGGGGGAGAGGAGGAGATGGGGAGAGGGGGAGGGGAAGAGGGGGGAGAGGGGGAGAGGGGAAGAGGGGGGAGGGGGAGAGGGGGAGGGGGAGAGGAGGAGAGGGGGAGAGGGGAAGAGGGGAAGAGGAGGAGAGGGGAAGAGGGGAAGAGGGGAAGAGGGGAAGAGGGGAGGGGGAGGGGAGAGGGAGGGAGGGAGAGGAGGAGACGGGGAGAGGAGAGGGGGAGACGGGAGAGAGGAGGAGAGGGGGAGAGGGGGAGAGAGGAGGGGAAGAGGGGGAGGGGGAGGGGGGAGGGGGAGGGGGAGGGAAGAGGGGGAGGGGAGAGGGGGAGAGGGGGAGAGGAGGAGAGGGGGAGAGGGGAGAGGAGGAGAGGGGAGAGAGGGGGGAGGGGGGAGGGGGGAAGAGGGGGGGAGAGGGGAGATGGGGAGGGGAAGATGGGGAGGAGGAGAGGGGGAGAGGGGAAGATGGGAAGAGAGGGAAAGATGGGGAGAGGGGGAGAGGGGAAGATGGGAAGAGGGGAAGAGGGGGGGAGGGGGAGGGAGGGGGAGAGGGAAGAGGGGGAGGGGGAGAGGGAAGAGGGGAGAGGAGGAGATGGGAGAGGGGAAGATGGGGAGAGGAGGAGAGGGGGAGAGGGGAAGATGGGGAGAGGGGAAGATGGGGAGAGGGGGAGAGGGGAAGATGGGGAGAGAGGAAGATGGGGAGAGGGGGAGAGGGGAAGATGGGGAGAGGGAAGATGGGGAGAGGGGGAGATGGGGAGAGGAGAGGGGGAGACGGGAGAGAGGAGGAGAGGGGGAGAGGGGGAGAGGGGAAGATGGGGAGAGGGGGAGAGGGGAAGATGGGGAGAGGGGGAGAGGGGGAGATGGGGAGAGGGGGGAGACGGGAGAGAGGAGGAGAGGGGGAGACGGGAGAGAGGAGGAGAGGGGAGACGGGGAGAGGAGGAGAGGGGGAGAGGGGAAGATGGGGGAGGGGAAGATGGGGGGAGAGGGGGGAGAGGGGGAGATGGGGAGATGGGGAGAGGGGGAGAGGGGGAGATGGGGAGATGGGGAGAGGAGGAGAGGAGAGGGGGAGACGGGGAGAGAGGAGGAGATGGGGAGAGGGGAAGATGGGGGGAGGGAAGATGGGGAGAGGAGGAGAGGAGAACACCTACTGTTAATTTGCTGGAAGTTGACGCACGTGGAGCCACTCAGATCAAGAGAACATAAAGTGCCACAACGGCAGGTAGACTGGCAGTTTAGTTCAGCATTTTTTTGTATCGTCCGGGGCACACAGGGTTTGAACCAGCAACCTTCTGTCTGCTGGTCCGCTCTAACCTCTAGTCTACTAACCTGTGGGTGGCTCCCATTGAGCCAGATGGGGGCGGTTCCACAGTGGTTCTCTTCGATGCAGAAAGTAGGCATGGCGTCTCCGGCCATCCCTGTGAAGCGGTACCACTCCCCCTGACACACGGCTGTCACACAGGGGCACACTGCCAGATGAGTGGTTGACATGGTACTCTGTATTACGCCGAAGGCTCATTCAGAGAGATGTAGGCAGAACACGGGTCCAGAGCATGGAGGGGGGAGGAGGGGTGGGGGAGGGGTGGGGGGAGGGGGAGAGGAGAGGCGAGGAGACAGGTGGAGGGAGAGGAGAGGGGAGAGAGGTGGGGGAGAGGAGAGAAGAGAGGTGGGGGAGAGGAGAGAAGAGAGGTGGGGGAGAGGAGAGAAGAGAGGTGGGGGGAGAGGAGAGAGGTGGGGGGAGAGGAGAGAGGTGGGGGAGAGGAGAGAAGAGAGATGGGGGAGAGGGAGAGGTGGGGCATAGGAGAGGAGAGAGGTGGGGGAGAGGAGAGGTGGGCATAGGAGAGAGGTGGGGGGAGGAGGAGAGAAGAGAGATGGGGAGAGGAGACATGGGGGCATATTTAGAGGAGACGCGCTTTAGGGAGAGGAGAGGAGAGAGGTGGAGGGAGAGAGATGAGAGAGGTGGGGGAGAGGAGAGAAGAGAGGTGGGGGGAGAGAGAAGAGAGTGTATTAGAGAGAGAAGAGAGGGGTGGGGGAGAGTGAGAGAAGAGAGGTGGGGGAGAGGAGAGAGGTGGGGGAGAGGAGATGCAGGTTTAGATAAGAAGATATAGATGGGGAGAGGAGAGAGGTGGGGGAGAGGAGAGGAGATATGGGGGGAGAGGAGAGAGAAGTGAGATGGGGGAGAGAGAAGAGAGGTGGGGGGAGAGGAGAGAAGAGAGGTGGGGAGAGGAGAGAAGAGAGGTGGGGAGATTAGAGAGGTGGGGGAGAGAGAGAAGAGAGGTGGGGGAGAGGAGAGAAGAGAGGTGGGGGAGAGGAGAGAAGAGAGGTGGGGAGAGGGAGAGGAGAGAAGTGAAGAGGAGAGAGGTGGGGGAGAGGGAGAGGAGAGAGGTGGGGGAGAGGAGAGAAGAGAGGTGGGGGAGAGGAGAGAAGAGAGGTGGGGGGAGAGGAGAGAAGAGAGGTGGGGGGGAGAGGAGAGAAGAGAGGTGGGGGAGAGGAGAGAGGTGGGGGGGAGAGGAGAGAGGTGGGGGGGAGAGGAGAGAAGAGAGATGGGGAGAGGAGAGGTGGGGGGAGAGGAGAGAAGAGGGGTGGGGGGAGGAGAGAAGAGAGATGGGGGAGAGGGAGAGAAGAGAGGTGGGGGAGAGGAGAGAAGAGAGATGGGGGAGAGGAAGAAGAGAGATGGGGGAGAGGAGAGAGGTGGGAGAGGAGAGAAGAGAGATGTGGGGGGGAGAGGAGAGAAGAGAGGTGGGGAGAGGAGAGGAGAGAAGGAAGAGGGAGAGAGGGAGGGGAGAGGGGGAGAGAAGAGGAGAGAG
>NC_068423.1:26518344-26520844 GCF_023373465.1 Oncorhynchus keta
GGGGGAGAGAAGAGAGGAGAGGAGAGAGGAGAGGTGGGAAGAGGGGAGAGAAGAGAAGAGAAGAGGAGAGAGGAGAGAGGAGAGGGGAGAGAAGAGAGGAGAGGAGAGAGGAGAGGTGGGAAGAGGGGAGAGAAGAGAAGAGAAGAGGAGAGAGGAGAGAGGAGAGGGGGAGAGAAGAGAGGAGAGCGGTTTAGATAGAGTGTTTCAGATGGTACTCTGTAGTACACCAGGGTTCATTCAGAGAGATGAAGGTTGAGCACGTGTCCAGAGCTGGGGAGGGGGAGAGAGGTGGGGAGGGGGAGAGAGCTGGGGAGGGGGAGAGAGGTGGGGAGGGGAGAGAGCTGGGGAGGGGGGAGAGAGCTGGGGAGGGGGAGAGAGCTGGGGAGGGGGAGAGAGCTGGGGAGGGGGAGAGAGGTGGGAGGGGGAGAGAGCTGGGGAGGGGGAGAGAGCTGGGGAGGGGGAGAGAGCTGGGGAGGGGAGAGAGCTGGGGAGGGGGAGAGAGCTGGGGAGGGGGAGAGAGGTGGGGAGGGGGGAGAGAGGTGGGGAGGGGGGAGAGAGCTGGGGAGGGGGGAGAGAGAGGGAGAAGGGTCTGTCTGGTAACAACACGGTCTGTCAATGTTGGACCTTTTCACTTCGTGAGTCCCACATTATCTCTTTGGGGACAGGCTAAAGGGTTCTGAGTAGTCAAGAGCTAGGAGTTAGGAGATATATATATATATACATAAAGGGTTCTATATATATATATATATATATGTCTGTCTGCCTATAAATATATTCACAGGTGTGTGTGTGTGTGTGTGTGTGTGTGTGTGTGTGTGTGTGTGTGTGTGTGTGTGTGTGTGTGTGTGTGTGTGTGTGTGTGTGTGTGTGTGTGTGTGTGTGTGTGTGTAGAGAGAGAGAGACAGAGACAGAGAGAGAACAAGTTAATCAATGGTTGTCCACAGGGGAACAAACGACTGTAGAGTAATTCCCTTCGGCTGTAAACCATCTCTATTGACAGCATAGAGAGACAGAGAGAAACAACATGACCAGGAGCCAGCTGGGATAAGAGCTAGGAGTTAGGAAATAGGATGTATAAGAGCTAGGAGATAGGATGTATAGGAGATAGGATGTATAAGAGCTAGGAGATAGGATGTATAAGAGCTAGGAGTTAGGATGTATAGGAGCTAGGAGATAGGATGTATAAGAGCTCGGAGTTAGGAGATAGGATGTATAAGAGCTAGGAGATAGGATGTATAAGAGCTAGGATGTATAGGAGATAGGATGTATAAGAGCTAGGAGTTAGGAGATAGGATGTATAAGAGCTAGGAGTTAGGATGTATAGGAGCTAGGATGTATAAGAGCTAGGAGTTAGGAGATAGGATGTAGAAGAGCTAGGAGTTAGGATGTATAGGAGTTTGGAGATAGGATGTATAAGAGCTAGGAGATAGGATGTATAAGAGCTAGGAGTTAGGAGATAGGATGTATAAGAGCTAGGAGTTAGGAGATAGGATGTATAAGAGCTAGGAGATAGGATGTATAAGAGCTAGGAGTTAGGAGATAGGATGTAGAAGAGCTAGGAGTTAGGATGTATAGGAGTTTGGAGATAGGATGTATAAGAGCTAGGAGATAGGATGTATAAGAGCTAGGAGTTAGGAGATAGGATGTATAAGAGCTAGGAGTTAGGATGTATAAGAGCTAGGATGTATAAGAGCTAGGATGTATAAGAGTTAGGAGATAGGATGTATAAGAGCTAGGAGTTAGGAGATAGGATGTATAAGAGCTAAGAGATAGGATGTATAAGAGCTAGGAGTTAGGAGATAGGATGTATAAGAGTTAGGAGATAGGATGTATAAGAGCTAGGAGTTAGGAGATAGGATGTATAAGAGCTAGGAGATAGGATGTATAAGAGCTAGGAGTTAGGAGATAGGATGTATAAGAGTTAGGAGATAGGATGTATAAGAGCTAGGAGTTAGGAGATAGGATGTATAAGAGCTAAGAGATAGGATTTATAGGAGATAGGTTGTATAAGAGCTAGGATGTATAAGAGCTAGGAGTTAGGAGATAGGAGATAGGATTGATAAGAGTTAGGAGTTAGGAGATAGGATTGATAAGAGCTAGGAGTTAGGAGAGTTAGGGGCTACAGTGGTTCTTCCTTTAATTAAAAGTGTTGAGCTATGGCAACAATGGTTGGCAGCTAAATAACGTGCCAATAGAATTCTGCAGCACCCTACAAGCTGAGCTGCAGTACGTCACAACTTTTAACGGAAGACCCACTGTAGGAGCGAGGATGTACAGGAGTTAGGAGCTAGGAACTAGGGGATAGGAGCTAGGAACTATGAGCAAGGGAATAGGAGCTAGGGGATAGGATATAGGATATAAAGGAGATAGGAGCTAAGGGATAGGAGCTCGGAACTCTGAGCTAGGGATTAGGAGCTAGGATATAGGATACAAAGGAGCTAGGGGATAGGAGCTAGAAACTATGAACTTGGGAATAGGACCTAGGGGATAGGAGATAAGA
>NC_068423.1:26523344-26641463 GCF_023373465.1 Oncorhynchus keta
GGACCAACTAGGGTCACCCAGCCACATAATAATACACCCAGCGCACACTAGACCTTCTGTCTGAGGACCAACTAGGGTCACCCAGCCACATAATAATACACACAGCATACACTAGACCTTCTGTCTGAGGACCAACTAGAGTCACCCAGCCACATAATAATACACCCAGCGCACACTAGACCTTCTGTCTGAGGACCAACTAGGTTCACCCAGCCACATAATAATACACCCAGCGCCCTAGACCTTCTGTCTGAGGACCAACTAGGTTCACCCAGCCACATGATAATACACCCAGCGCACACTAGACCTTCTGTCTGGGGACCAACTAGGGTCACCCAGCCACATAATAATACACCCAGCGCACCCTAGACCTTCTGTCTGAGGACCAACTAGGTTCACCCAGCCACATGATAATACACCCAGCGCACACTAGACCTTCTGTCTGGGGACCAACTAGGGTCACCCAGCCACATAATAATACACCCAGCGCACCCTAGACCTTCTGTCTGAGGACCAACTAGGTTCACCCAGCCACATGATAATACACCCAGCATACACTAGACCTTCTGTCTGAGGACCAACTAGGTTCACCCAGCCACATGATAATACACCCAGCATACACTAGACCTTCTGTCTGAGGACCAACTAGGCTCACCCAGCCACATAATAATACACCCAGCGCACCCTAGACCTTCTGTCTGAGGACCAACTAGGTTCACCCAGCCACATGATAATACACCCAGCATACACTAGACCTTCTGTCTGAGGACCAACTAGGTTCACCCAGCCACATGATAATACACCCAGCACACACTAGACCTTCTGTCTGAGGACCAACTAGGTTCACCCAGCCACATGATAATACACCCAGCATACACTAGACCTTCTGTCTGAGGACCAACTAGGCTCACCCAGCCACATAATAATACACCCAGCACACACTAGACCTTCTGTCTGAGGACCAACTAGGTTCACCCAGCCACATAATAAAACACACAGCACACACTAGACCTTCTGTCTGAGGACCAACTAGGCTCACCCAGCCACATAATAATACACCCAGCACACACTAGACCTTCTGTCTGAGGACCAACTAGGTTCACCCAGCCACATAATAAAACACAGCACACACTAGACCTTCTGTCTGAGGACCAACTAGGCTCACCCAGCCACATAATAATACACCCAGCATACACTAGACCTCTGTCTGAGGACCAACTAGGTTCACCCAGCCACATGATAATACACCCAGCGCCCTAGACCTTCTGTCTGAGGACCAACTAGGTTCACCCAGCCACATAATAATACACACAGCGCCCTAGACCTTCTGTCTGAGGACCAACTAGGTTCACCCAGCCACATAATAATACACCCAGTATACACTAGACCTTCTGTCTGAGGACCAACTAGGTTCACCCAGCCACATAATAAAACACACAGGCACAAATGACCTGAGGGCACAGCAGGAAAATGGTGGCCACAGCACTGAAGGGAGTGATTGAAAAAGCTTATTCTACTTTCCCCAACGCACAAGGGGTTATCTCTACTCTGCCACCATACAGCGGGTAAACGCAAGTATTTCCCGTGACTGTGCCTCAAAACCAAATGTTTTCCTGGCCCACCACTCCACCCTGGACTTGAACAGCCTCTATGACCAGGTCCACCTCTACAAGGCAGCAGTGCCCACCTTTGCCCGGACTCTAAAGGACATCGCTCTCAAACGTATCCCCAACCCTTCACACAGGAGCAACAGATCAATAGACACCGCGTCCAGACCATCGAGACACTCTCTCAGACCTGCGGGACCCCCGGACCTACACATAGAGGACCTACATCCAGACCACAACACCACCAGCCACATCCACACCCCCACCCCAACCAATCAACACCCCCCCATGTCAACCATGCCCACACCCAATTTAGGCCCCCCTCAGATTAGACCTATGCCCCTCCTGCCCACCCCATCCCCCTCATCATGGAAGTCACACATACGCCCAGGTAGTGAGCGGGCAAACAGGCCCAACCCCCACTCTTACACTAGCCCAAGCCAATGGCATGTACCAGATGCTCAGCAGGCTCTGCTCACACTTACTGGCCGGAGGCCAAACCACTCGACCAACAACATTGGACACTTTATGGAACACAAGGCCTTCACTATCTCATCCTGGAATATCCAAGGCCTGACGTCATCTGCCTTTGGCCTAAAGAGCAGGAACCTGGAAATACAGAAAGTGTCATCCTACAAGAAACATGGTATAGAGGAGACAGACCCACTGGTTGCCCTCTATGTTACAGAGAGCTGGTGGTCCCATCCACCACACTACCAGGTGGGTGGTATAGAGGAGACGGACCCACTGGTTGCCCTCTAGGTTACAGAGAGCTGGTCCCATCCACCACACTACCAGGTGGGTGGCATAGAGGAGACAGACCCACTGGTTGCCCTCTAGGTTACAGAGAGCTGGTCCCATCCACCACACTACCAGGTGGGTGGCATAGAGGAGACAGACCCACTGGTTGCCCTCTAGGTTACAGAGAGCTGGTCCCATCCACCACACTACCAGGTGGGTGGCATAGAGGAGACGGACCCACTGGTTGCCCTCTATGTTACAGAGAGCTGGTCCCATCCACCACACTACCAGGTGGGTGGTATAGAGGAGACAGACCCACTGGTTGCCCTCTAGGTTACAGAGAGCTGGTCCCATCCACCACACTACCAGGTGGGTGGCATAGAGGAGACGGACCCACTGGTTGCCCTCTAGGTTACAGAGAGCTGGTGGTCCCATCCACCAAACTACCAGGTGGGTGGTATAGAGGAGACGGACCCACTGGTTGTCCTCTAGGTTACAGAGAGCTGGTCCCATCCACCACACTACCAGGTGGGTGGTATAGAGGAGATGGACCCACTGGTTGCCCTCTAGGTTACAGAGAGCTGGTAGTCCCATCCACCAAACTACCAGGTGGGTGGTATAGAGGAGATGGACCCACTGGTTGCCCTCTAGGTTACAGAGAGCTGGTCCCATCCACCACACTACCAGGTGGGTGGCATAGAGGAGACAGACCCACTGGTTGCCCTCTAGGTTACAGAGAGCTGGTCCCATCCACCACACTACCAGGTGGGTGGCATAGAGGAGACGGACCCACTGGTTGCCCTCTAGGTTACAGAGAGCTGGTCCCATCCACCACACTACCAGGTGGGTGGCATAGAGGAGACAGACCCACTGGTTGCTCTCTAGGTTACAGAGAGCTGGTCCCATCCACCAAACTACCAGGTGGGTGGTATAGAGGAGATGGACCCACTGGTTGCCCTCTAGGTTACAGAGAGCTGGTCCCATCCACCAAACTACCAGGTGGGTGGTATAGAGGAGATGGACCCACTGGTTGCCCTCTAGGTTACAGAGAGCTGGTCCCATCCACCAAACTACCAGGTGGGTGGTATAGAGGAGACGGACCCACTGGTTGCCCTCTAGGTTACAGAGAGCTGGTAGTCCCATCCACCACACTACCAGGTGTGAAAAGGGGAAGGGACTCAGGGGGTTTGCTACTTTTGGTTATAGAGCAGAACTAACTCACTCTATTACATTAATCAAAACAGGAACATTTTATATTTGGCTAGAAATTCATAAGGAAATTAAATAACAGACAAAACTGTCCTCCCGTGTGCTACCTATATCCCCCCACTAGAATCCCCAGACTTTAATGAAGACAGCTTCTCCATCCTGGAGGGGGAAATCAAACATTTGCAGGCCCAGGGACATGTACTAGTCTGTGGTGACCTAAATGCCAGAACCGGACAAGAACCTGACACCCTCAGCACACAGGGGGACAAACACCTGCCTGGAGGTGACAGCATTCCCTCCCCCATATGCCCCCCTAGGCACAACTACGACAACATAACCAACAAAAACGGGTCACAACTCCTGCAGCTCTGTCGCACGCTGGGTATGTACATAGTCAATGGTAAGCTTCGAGGGGACTCCTCTGGTAGGTACACCTACAGCTCATCTCTTGGCAGTAGTACTGTAAGACTACTTTATCACTGACCTCAACCCAGAGTCTCTCAGAGCGTTCACAGTCAGCCCACTGACACCCCTATCAGACCACAGAAAAATCACAGTCTACTTGAACAGAGCAATACTCAATCATAAGGCATCAAAGCCAAAGGAACTGAATAATTTAAAGAAATGTTAGATGGAAGGAAAGTAGTGTGGAAAACAACCAAAAAACTATTAGGCAACAACACATTCAATCCCTTTTAGACAACTTCCTGTACAAAATGTTCCACTGTAATAGTGAAGGTGTAAACTTGGCAGAAGAAATTCTTAACAGTATATTTGACCTCTCAGCTTCCCTATCAAATGTAAAAATGTCAAACAGAAAACTGAAGAAAATGAACAACAACGTCAAATTATTTGATGAAGAATGCAAACACCTAAAAAGAAATTGAGAAACCTATCTAACCAAAAACATAGAGAGCTAGAAAACCTCAGTCTACACCTTCACTACGGTGAATCACTAAAACAATACAGAAATACACTATAGAAAAAAGAAGGAACAGCACGTCAGAAATCAGCTCAATGTAATTGAAGAATCCATAGACTCCAACCACTTCTGGGAAGAATTGGAAAACACTAAACAGACAACAACACAAAGAACTATCTATCCAAAATGGAGATGTCTTTTTGGCCCTGTAATGAAGAACAAAGAGCAAAAACATATACATGATCAAATACAAATCTTAGAATCAACTATTAAATACTACCAGAACCCA
Source organism: Oncorhynchus keta (assembly GCF_023373465.1). Lineage (NCBI taxonomy): Eukaryota > Metazoa > Chordata > Actinopteri > Salmoniformes > Salmonidae > Oncorhynchus > Oncorhynchus keta. The sequence continues at coordinate 26,528,113 of NC_068423.1, forward strand.
CTGGATTCTCCAATTACATTGAATGAACTACAGGACAAAATAAAAAAACTCTCCAACCCCAAAATGCCTGTGGTGTTGATGGTTTCCTCAATGAAATTATCAAATATACAGGCAACAAATTCCAATTGGCTATACTAAAACTCTTTAACATCATCATCAGCTCTGGCATCTTCCCCAATATTTGGAACAAAAGGACTGATCACCCCAATCCACAAAAGTGGAGACAAATTTAACCCCAATAACTACCGTGGAATATGCGTCAACAGCAACCGTGGGAAGATCTTCTGCATTATCATTAACAGCAGACTCGTACATTTCCTCAGTAAAAACAATGTGCTGAGCAAATGTCAAATTGGCTTTTTACCAAATGATTGTACGACAGACCACGTATTCACCCTGCACACCCTAATTGACAAACAAACAAACCAAAACAAAGTCAGTCTTTTCATGCATTGTTGATTTTTTTAAAAGCCTTCGACTCAATTTGACATGAGTGTCTGCTATACCAATTGATGGAAAGTGGTGTTGGGGGAAAAACACACATTATAAAATCCATGTACACAAACAACAAGTGTGCGGTTAAAATTGGCAAAAACACCCACAAATTTCTCCCACAGGGCCGTGGGGTGAGACAGGGATGCAGCTTAAGCCCCAACCTCTTCAACATATATATGATCTTTTGGATCCCTGCTTTTTAAATCTGGCAGCTGATTTCATAGCTGAACCACTTACATATCTGTTCAATCTAACCCTGGAATGCAATGAAATTCCAAATATCTGGAAATCAGCATTTGTCCTACCACTTTTAAAAGGGAGAGATCCAACTCTTTTAAATATTTATGGGCCAATCTCAAAGCTGTCACCCATGGTGAAAATATTTGAAACCCTTGTGAGTCAACAGCCAAAATAGTTTTTATTTACTAACTCTCTTATCAATATACCAATCAGACTTCAGGAAGAAGCATAGCACAATTGCAGCAGCCATGAAGGTTTTAAATGATTTCACTGAAGCCCTTGACAAAAAAACAGCACTGTGGCTTTTGATACAGTTGTATCATGCTTATACTAAGGCAGAGATTGTCGAGTGTAGGTCTTTCAGAGCATGCAGTTGCATGGTTTGCTAACTATCTGTCTGATAGAACTCAGTGGGCTTATGTCTGTTAAATTGTCTGTCTTTAATGGTGTGCCCCACGGCTCTGTACTTGGTCCTCTCTTATTCACTATTCATATAAATGATTTAGACAAAAATGTCCAAAATGGGCAACTTCATTTTTATGCTGATGATACTGTTATTTACGGTTGTGCCTCGTCTCTTACAAAAGCTTTCCAGAACTTGCAAGCTGCTTTTTATACTGTTCAACATACCTTGTGTCAATTGAAGCTTATCCTCAATACTGACAAAACTAAACAAATGGTGTTTTCTAAAGCAAGAAATAGACCTCTGAACCTTTCACCTATTACTACCTGTCAGGGCAAGCAGATTGAGGTTGTAACCTCATGTAAATATCTTGGAATTTTAATTGATGACGGCCTCTCTTTTAAATAGCATATTCAACAACTTACAAAAAATTGAAGCTGAAATTGGGATTTTATTTTAGGAATAAGGCCTGTTTTTCTTTTGAAGCCAGAAAGAGGCTCGTATCAGCAACATTTATGCCTTTACTAGACTATGGGCATATTTTATATATGAATGCTTCCGCTCAGTGTTTGAGATCAATTGACACCCTTTTCCATGGCACTTTGAGATGTATTTTAAACTGTAAAACCCTTACACGCCACTGCACTTTGTATACCAGGGTTGTCTGGCCTTCTCTAGTCACTCGTAGGCTCAGGCACTGGTATATTTTTATTTACAAAGACATTTTGGGTTTACTACCTTTTTATTTGGGCATTTTTATTGTTCAGAAATGTGGTGGGTCGTCTCTTCGTTCGCTGGACTTTATCCTGCTAACTGTTCCAAATGTCTGAACTGATTTTGGTAAAAGGGCTTTTATGTTTTCTGCGCCATCGTCTTGGAACACCTTACAAAATACTTTTAAACTGGAAGAACTTATCCCGATTGGTGTTTTTAAATCACTGATGAATGATCTTGAGACTGTTTCCCTGACCTGTCAATGTTTTTAATTTGCTGTTTTTGATTTTGTTATACTCTTGTGAATTCTATGGTTTTTACTAGAGGACTTGTAGCTTTTTCATGTTGTTTGTCTGTCATTTTTTAAATGACTTGTTGCTGTCTTTCTTGGCCAGGACCCTCTTGAAAAAGAGATTTTAAATCTCAATGAGCCCTTCCTGGTTAAATAAAGGTTAAATAAATAAAACAAAATAAAAATAATCAAATTGGCGAGGGTACTGGAACAGTCTGCAGCACCCGGCCTCACCCTACTAGAATCCGAAGTCAAATGTCTACTGATGATCTGGTGCTTCTGTCACACCTCCTCCTATAACCCATCCCACCTCCTCCTATAATCCATCCCACCTCCTCCTATAATCCATCCCACCTCCTCCTATAACCATCCCACCTCCTCCTATAACCATCCCACCTCCTCCTATAACCATCACACCTCCTCCTATAACCATCACACCTCCTCCTATAACCCATCACACCTCCTCCTATAACCATCACACCTCCTCCTATAACCATCACACCTCCTCCTATAACCATTGCACCTCCTCCTATAACCATCACCTCCTCCTATAACCATCGCAACTCCTCCTATAACCATCCCACCTCCTCCTATAACCATCACACCTCCTCCTATAACCATCACACCTCCTCCTATAACCATCACACCTCCTCCTATAACCCATCACACCTCCTCCTATAACCATCACACCTCCTCCTATAACCCATCACACCTCCTCCTATAACCCATCACACCTCCTCCTATAACCATCACACCTCCTCCTATAACCATCACACCTCCTCCTATAACCATCACACCTCCTCCTATAACCATCACACCTCCTCCTATAACCCATCACACCTCCTCCTATAACCATCGCACCTCATCCTATAACCATCGCACCTCCTCCTATAACCATCGCACCTCCTCCTATAACCATCGCACCTCCTCCTATAACCATCGCATCTCCTCCTATAACCATCGCACCTCCTCCTATAACCATCGCACCTCCTCCTATAACCATCGCACCTCCTCCTATAACCATCGCACCTCCTCCTATAACCATCGCACCTCCTCCTATAACCCATCGCACCTCCTCCTATAACCCATCACACCTCCTCCTATAACCATCGCACCTCCTCCTATAACCCATCGCACCTCCTCCTATAACCCATCGCACCTCCTCCTATAACCCATCGCACCTCCTCCTATAACCATCGCACCTCCTCCTATAACCATCGCACCTCCTCCTATAACCATCGCACCTCCTCCTATAACCATCGCACCTCCTCCTATAACCATCGCACCTCCTCCTATAACCATCGCACCTCCTCCTATAACCATCGCACCTCCTCCTATAACCATCACACCTCCTCCTATAACCATCGCACCTCCTCCTATAACCATCGCACCTCCTCCTATAACCATCGCACCTCCTCCTATAACCATCACACCTCCTCCTATAACCATCACACCTCCTCCTATAACCATCACACCTCCTATAACTCATCACAACTCCTCCTATAACCATCACACCTCCTCCTATAACCATCGCAACTCCTCCTATAACCATCGCACCTCCTCCTATAACCATCACACCTCCTCCTATAACCATCACACCTCCTCCTATAACCATCACACCTCCTCCCCCTCCGCAAAGAACCTTTTTGGAAACCTTTTTTCAAAGAGCGTATGCTAATAGCAGCTTTAGAGTGAAAGACTATTAGAGGACCGTGGGTCCTGGCTACAGAGCAGAGTTAATGACTATGGCCATTAGAGGACTGTGGGTCCTGGCTACAGAGCAGAGTTAATGACTATGGCCATTAGAGGACCGTGGGTCCTGGCTACAGAACAGAGTTAATGACTATGGCCATTAGAGGACTGTGGGTCCTGGCTACAGAACAGAGTTAATGACTATGGCCATTAGAGGACCGTGGGTCCTGGCTACAGAACAGAGTTAATGACTATGGCCATTAGAGGACTGTGGGTCCTGGCTACAGAACAGAGTTAATGACTATGGCCATTAGAGGACTGTGGGTCCTGGCTACAGAGCAGAGTTAATGACTATGGCCATTAGAGGACCGTGGGTCCTGGCTACAGAACAGAGTTAATGACTATGGCCATTAGAGGACTGTGGGTCCTGGCTACAGAACAGAGTTAATGACTATGGCCATTAGAGGACCGTGGGTCCTGGCTACATAACAGAGTTAATGACTATGGCCATTAGAGGACCTTGGGTCCTGGCTACAGAACAGAGTTAATGACTATGGCCATTAGAGGACCGTGGGTCCTGGCTACATAACAGAGTTAATGACTATGGCCATTAGAGGACCGTGGGTCCTGGCTACATAACAGAGTTAATGACTATGGCCATTAGAGGACTGTGGGTCCTGGCTACAGAGCAGAGTTAATGACTATGGCCATTAGAGGACCGTGGGTCCTGGCTACATAACAGAGTTAATGACTATGGCCATTAGAGGACTGTGGGTCCTGGCTACATAACAGAGTTAATGACTATGGCCATTAGAGGACTGTGGGTCCTGGCTACAGAACAGAACAGAGTTAATGACTATGGCCATTAGAGGACTGTGGGTCCTGGCTACAGAACAGAAAAGAGTTAATGACTATGGCCATTAGAGGACTGTGGGTCCTGGCTACAGAGCAGAAGCGTACTAAAGCTGAACAGTATCAATCTCTCACAGCCTAATGGTCTGTGGACTAGGGGTCCTGGTCTAAAGTAGTGCACTATGTAGGGAATAGGGTTCCATAGGGTCCTGGTCTAAAGTAGTGCACTATCTAGGGAATAGGGTGCCATAGGGCTCTGGTCTAAAGTAGTGCACTATATAGGGAATAGGGTTCCATAGGGCTCTGGTCTAAAGTAGTGCACTATGTAGGGAATAGGGTGCCATTTGTGACATAGCCTTGATTACCCACACTCATCCAAACATGCTCACGGAGAGAGACAGGGAGAAAGTGTTTTAGACCGAAGATCCATCGTCAGCAGAAACAAATCAAACGACTGTCAAGACAATTCAGTCTGTTGTTTTAAACAACACGTTGTAATATGAAAAGGTTTTTTCTCGTGTGAGTCATGCACACATTTCTAAATAAAAAAAATTAAAAAACACACACAGTCTACACTTCCTCAGTCTTACTATTCGCTACACACAACATCTATGTTACAGAGGAAGACCAACGGAGGACCGACTAGATTCCCGTACACAACTATATGTCCACGGTTGTCCTGCCATTATTCCACTGAGAGATCGGGAGGAAAACGTTAGTATTGTTTTACAATGGCATCATAGTACGCTGTAACAGTGACACATTGATTCCCCCCGCTGTCGGTGTTATGGACGTGGGTGTGTGCTGTAGTAGCACGGTTAACAGGAACGCTATCGTTACCACGTAAAGGAAACCTAGAGACGGGTATACGTGCTGGTACTCACCGATGGCTTCCGCAGTGGGTGTGTGCTGTAGGAGCACGGTTAACAGGAACGATATCATTACCACGAACACTTCAACTTTCCCCCGGTTACCAACTCCTCGGCTCATCTCAGCACCTGGAATCAGACTGTTAAACGAGACTGTGCCGGTAGACAATAGGAATCCGAGCTCAGTCTGTGTCCGAGTATGTCTGTCTCTGAGTGTCCGTCAACGTGTCTCTGAGTGTGTGAGGTTTCTTGAAAAAGGTTAACAGGGTCTTTAATAGACAGCTTATCTGTGTATCTGCGTACAGAAATGAGGGCTTGGCCAGGGGGTTGGAGTTTGGTGTGTGTCAGGGTACATTAGTCTCACCTTGACCTGATGAGTTCAGTGACAGCACCATCCTCCCATTGTTCCACAGGCCGATCTTATCCACAGAACCAGCCCGGCCCCAGATTACACACACACACACACACACACACACACACACACACACACACACACTCTTCTCCATCATCCTCCCTCCACCTCACCTCTCAACCCTCCTCCATTCTCTCACTCTGTCCTCAGGACATCTTCTTGTCCTTGCTCCTCCTTCATTCTCTCTCTCTCTCTCTTTCCTCAGGACTTCTCCTTGTCCTCGCTCCTCCTTCATTCTCTCTCTCTGTCCTCAGGACTTGTCCTTGCTCCTCCTCCATTCTCTCTCTCTCTGTCCTCAGGACTTGTCCTTGCTCCTCCTCCATTCTCTCTCTCTGTCTGTCCTCAGGACATCTTCTTGTCCTCACTCCTCCTTCATTCTCTCTCTCTGTCCTCAAGACATCTTCTTGTCCTCGCTCCTCCTTCATTCTCTCTCTGTCCTCAGGACTTGTCCTTGCTCCTCCTCCATTCTTTCTCTCTCTGTCCTCAGGACATCTTCTTGTCCTCACTCCTCCATTCTTTCTCTCTCTGTCCTCAGGACTTGTCCTCGCTCCTCCATTCTTTCTCTCTCTGTCCTCAGGACATCTTCTTGTCCTCACTCCTCCATTCTTTCTCTCTCTGTCCTCAGGACTACTCCTTGTCCTCGCTCCTCCTCCATTCTTTCTCTGTGCTGTTGAAATAGAGCCAGAATACTCTGTCTATCTCTGACGACAGAGAACATTAGTTGATTGAGTTCTGGCTGACCAGTTTACTGTCTATCTGCCTTCATAATGTGGAATTATCAATGATTATACTCTCTCTCTATCATTCCCCTCACAGTCATTTCTGTTCCATGAAGTGCTTCCATTCTTATCGTTCCATTTTTAAGAAACGTCCGGAAAGACAGAACAATGACGTAATCAGTAACGGCAGTACGTGATGTTTCTGTCTCTGAACCATGTCTTTCTCTTCCCATTGGGCAAACAGACAGATAAACCAGAGCAGCTTGATCCTATATATTACAGTAGGCCTTTTAAAGGGTCCCTATCATCTACCCTACTACCCTAGAAGTGTGCACTTGACTCCCTGGCATGAATGGACAGGTATAAGAAACATGGGGAGTGAGCAAGTGCACACTTGAGGGAGAAAGGTAGGGAGTACCTCTACCCCCAGTCCATTGTCCTTACCCCCAGTCCATTGTCTACCCCCAGTCCATTGTCTACCCCCAGTCCATTGTCTACCCCCAGTCCATTGTCCTATACTCCCAATACATTGTCCTATACCCCCAATCCATTGTCCTCTACCCCCAGTCCATTGTTCTATACCCCCAGTCCATTGTCCTCTACCCCCAGTCCATTGTCTTCTACCCCCAATCCATTGTCCTCTACCCCCAGTCCAATGTCCTCTACCCCCAGTCCAATGTCCTTTACCCCCAGTCCATTGTCCTCTACCCCCAGTCCATTGTCCTCTACCCCCAGTCCATTGTCCTCTACCCCCAGTCCATTGTCCTCTACCCCCAGTCCATTGTCCTTTACCCCCAGTCCATTGTCCTTTACCCCCAGTCCATTGTCCTTACCTCCAGTCCATTGTCCTCTACCCCCAGTCCATTGTCCTCTACCCCCAGTCCATTGTCCTCTACCCCCAGTCCAATGTCCTCTACCCCCAGTCCAATGTCCTCTACCCCCAGTCCATTGTCCTTTACCCCCAGTCCAACGTCCTTACGAGTCCAATGTCCTTACCTCCAGTAATAAGACCCCAGGTTACAGGGTATTAACTAAAGTGAGCATGTCTTCCTCTGAATATATGTTTGGGCACAAATCTCTGACTGTTCTCGCCTATAAAACCTAATGGTCTTTGCAGTGTCAGAGGAGAAGGTGGTCCAAGCTGTCCTGACTCAGGGAGAGTCTGCTTTTTCTCTAATTAAATTACTGGGTTCTTTAATCAATGAGCTGTTAGGAGAAATTAAATGGAACCTTACAAAATGTGTCTGTCAGTCTTTTGATGTCATTACTTTTTTGTGGATGGACACACCTCTGTCCTCCATCTATCCTTCTCTCTTTCTATCCCCTCTCTATCCTTCTCTCTTTCTATCCCCTCTCTATCCTGCTCTCTTTCTATCCCCTCTCTATCCTGCTCTCTTTCTATCCCCTCTCTATCCTTCTCTCTTTCTATCCCCTCTCTATCCTTCTCTCTTTCTATCCCCTCTCTATCCTGCTCTCTTTCTATCCCCTCTATCCTTCTCTCTTTCTATCCCCTCTCTATCCTTCTCTCTTTCTATCCCTCTCTATCCCCTATCCTTCTCTCTTTCTATCCCCTCTCTATCCTGCTCTCTTTCTATCCCCTCTATCCTTCTCTCTTTCTATCCCCTCTCTATCCTTCTCTCTTTATCCCCTCTATCCCCTCTTTCTATCCTTCTCTCTTTTTCTATCCCCTCTCTATCCTTCTCTCTTTCTATCCCCTCTCTATCCTTCTCTCTTTCTATCCCCTCTCTATCCTGCTCTCTTTCTATCCCCTCTATCCTTCTCTCTTTCTATCCCCTCTCTATCCTTCTCTCTTTCTATCCCCTCTCTATCCTTCTCTCTTTCTATCCTTCTCTCTTTCTATCCCCTCTCTATCCTGCTCTCTTTCTATCCCCTCTCTATCCTTCTCTCTTTCTATCCCCTCTCTATCCTTCTCTCTTTCTATCCCCTCTCTATCCTTCTCTCTTTCTATCCCCTCTCTATCCTTCTCTCTTTCTATCCCCTCTCTATCCTTCTCTCTTTCTATCCCCTCTCTATCCTTCTCTCTTTCTATCCCCTCTCTATCCTGCTCTCTTTCTATCCCCTCTCTATCCTGCTCTCTTTCTATCCCCTCTCTATCCTTCTCTCTTTCTATCCCCTCTCTATCCTTCTCTCTTTCTATCTCCTCTCTATCCTGCTCTCTTTCTATCCCCTCTATCCTTCTCTCTTTCTATCCCCTCTCTATCCTTCTCTCTTTCTATCCCCTCTCTATCCTTCTCTCTTTCTATCCCCTCTCTATCCTTCTCTCTTTCTATCCCCTCTCTATCCTTCTCTCTTTCTATCCCCTCTCTATCCTGCTCTCTTTCTATCCCCTCTCTATCCTTCTCTCTTTCTATCCTTCTCTCTTTCTATCCCCTCTCTATCCTTCTCTCTTTCTATCCCCTCTCTATCCTGCTCTCTTTCTATCCCCTCTCTATCCTTCTCTCTTTCTATCCCCTCTCTATCCTTCTCTCTTTCTATCCCCTCTCTATCCTTCTCTCTTTCTATCCCCTCTCTATCCTGCTCTCTTTCTATCCCCTCTCTATCCTGCTCTCTTTCTATCCCCTCTATCCTTCTCTCTTTCTATCCCCTCTCTATCCTTCTCTCTTTCTATCCCCTCTCTATCCTTCTCTCTTTCTATCCCCTCTCTATCCTTCTCTCTTTCTATCCCCTCTCTATCCTGCTCTCTTTCTATCCCCTCTCTATCCTGCTCTCTTTCGATCCCCTCTCTATCCTTCTCTCTTTCTATCCCCTCTCTATCCTTCTCTCTTTCTATCCCCTCTCTATCATGCTCTCTTTCTATCCCCTCTCTATCCTGCTCTCTTTCTATCCCCTCTCTATCCTGCTCTCTTTCTATCCCCTCTCTATCCTTCTCTCTTTCTATCCCCTCTCTATCCTTCTCTCTTTCTATCCCCTCTCTATCCTGCTCTCTATCCTTCTCTCTTTCTATCCCCTCTCTATCCTGCTCTCTTTCTATCCCCTCTCTATCCTTCTCTCTTTCTATCCCCTCTCTATCCTTCTCTCTTTCTATCCCCTCTCTATCCTGCTCTCTTTCTATCCCCTCTCTATCCTGCTCTCTTTCTATCCCCTCTATCCTTCTCTCTTTCTATCCCCTCTCTATCCTTCTCTCTTTCTATCCCCTCTCTATCCTTCTCTCTTTCTATCCCCTCTCTATCCTTCTCGCTTTCTATCCCCTCTCTATCCTGCTCTCTCATCTTCATTGAGTGGTCAATGAAACCCCCCATTACAATAGGTATGGAACCCAGGCTGCCATCAGAATACAGTATTCTACAGAGGCGCACAACTTTCATTGACACATAAACACATACAGAGGTCAACAGAGGGATCAAACCCAGAATGGGTTACTGGGAGTGTAAAATGGTCTTTTCCAGGAGGCAAACCGTGACATGTCAGGCCTATCTGAGACGGATACAGGAAGAACTAGGGGTGAGAGAGAACCGGAGGAACGTGTCAAGGACTTGTTGTAAACATGTATGAGAGACCTAGATCATATCCATCACTACCAACATTAAACTACACAACAAACCATCCCTACAAACCATCACTACCAACATTCAACTACACTACAAACCATCACTACACTACAAACCATCACTACACTACAAACCATCCCTACAAACCATCACTACCAACATTCAACTACACTACAAACCATCACTACACTACAAACCATCACTACACTACAAACCATCACAACACTACAGACCATCACTACACAACAAACCAGCACAACCATCACTACACTACAAACCATCACTACACTACAAACCATCACTACACTACAAACCATCACAACACTACAGACCATCACTACACTACAAACCATTACAACACTACAGACCATCACTACACAACAAACCAGCACAACCATCACTACACTACAAACCATCACTACACTACAAACCATCACTACCAGCATCATTCTACACAACAAACCATTACTACCAACACTGCACAACAAACCATAACTACCATCACTACACTACAAACCATCACTACCATCACTACAATATACTACAAACCATCACTACACTACAAACCATAACTACACTACAAACCATCATTACACTACAAACCATCACTACCATCACTACACTACACTACAAACCATCACTACACTACAAACCATCACTACCAGCATCATTCTGCACAACAAACCATAACTACCATCACTACACTACAAACCATCACTACACTACAAACCATAACTACACTACAAACCATCACTACACAACAAACCATCACTACCATCACTACACTACAAAACCATCACTACACAACAAACCATCACTACACAACAAACCATAACTACCATCACTACACTACAAACCATCACTACCATCACTGCACAACAAACCATCACTATACTACAAACCATCACTACACTACAAACCATCACTACACACCATCACTACCATCCCTACACTACAAACCATCACTATACAACAAACCATCACAACCATCACTACACTACAAACCATCATTACACTACAAACCATCACTACACTACAAAACATCACTACCATCACTACAAACCATCACTACACAACAAACCATCACTACCATCACTACACTACAAACCATCACTACGCAACAAACCATCACTACACAACAAACCATCACTACACAACAAACCATCACTACCATCATTGCACAACCAACCATCACTACACTACATACCATCACTACACAACAAACCGTAACTACCATCACTACACTACAAACCATCACTACCATCACTGCACAACAAACCATCACTACACTACAAACCATCACTACACAACAAACCATCACTACCATCACTACACTACAAACCATCACTACCATCACTGCACAACAAACCATCACTATACTACAAACCATCACTACACTACAAACCATCACTACACACCATCACTACCATCCCTACACTACAAACCATCACTATACAACAAACCATCACAACCATCACTACACTACAAACCATCACTACACAACAAACCATCACTACACAACATCACTCTACACAACATACCATCACTACACAACAAACCATTGCTACACTACAAACCATCACTACACAACAAACCATCACTACACAACAAACCATCACTACACAACAAACCATCACTACACAACAAACCATCACTACTCTACAAACCATCACTACACAACAAACCATCACTACTCTACAAACCATCACTGCACAACAAACCATCACTGCACAACAAACCATCACTGCACAACAAACCATCACTATACTACAAACCATCACTACACAACAAACCATCACTACCATCACTGCACTGCACAACAAACCATCACTACACTACAAACATCACTACCATCATTACACAACAAACCATCACTACACTACATAACAAACCATCACTACACTACGTAACAAACAATCACTTCTATCACTACCATTTATTCAATTTGTTATTTTATTTAACTAGTCAAGTCAGTTAAGAACAAATTCTTATTTACAATGATGGCCTACCAAAAGGCAAAAGGCCTCCTGTGGGGACGGGGGCTTGGGATTAAAAATAAAATAAATTAAAAATATAGGACAAAACACACAACACTAAATAAAGAGAGACCTAAGACAACAACATAGCATGGCAGCAACACAAAATGACAACAACATGGTAGCAACACAAAACAGGGTACAAACTACAGCACAAAGGGCAAGAAGGTAGAGACAACAATACATCACGCAAAGCAGCCACAACTGTCAATAAGAGTGTCCATGATTGAGTCTTTGAATGAAGAGATAAAACTGTCCAGTTTGAGTGTTTGTTTCAGCTCGTTCCAGTCGATAGCTGCACTGAACTGAAAAGAGGAGCAACCCAGGGATGTGTGAGCTTTAACAGAATGTGACTGGCAGAACGGGTGTTGAATGTGATTGATGAGGGCTGCAGTAGATATCTCAGATTAGGGGGGAGTGAGGCCTAAGAGGGTTTCATAAATAAGCATCAACCAGTGGGTCTTGCGACGAGATGACCAGTTTACAGAGGAGTATAGAGTGCAGTGATGTGTCCTATAAGGAGGATTGGTGGCAAATCTAATGGCCGAATGGTAAACATCTAAGCCCCTCGAGAGCACCCTGACCTGCCGATCTATAAATTATGTCTCCGTAATCTAGCATGGGTAGGATGGTCATCTGAATCAGGGTTAGTTTGGCAGCTGGGGTGAAAGAGGAACGATTACGATAGAGAAAACCAAGTCTAGATATAACTTTAGCCTGCTGCTTTGAAATTTGCTGAGAGAAGGACAGTGTATCGCCTAGCCATACTCCCAAGTACTGGTATGAGGTGACTACCTCAAGCTCTAAACCCTCAGAGGTAGTAATCACACCGGTGGGGAGAGGGGCATTCTTCTTACCAAATCACATGACCTTTGATTTGAAGATATTCAGAACAAGGTTAAGGGCAGAGAAAGCTTGTTGGACACTAAGAAAGCTTTGTTGTAGAGCAATTAACACAAAATCCTGGGAGGGGCCAGCTGAGTATATGACTGTATCATCTGCATATAAATGGATGAGAGAGCTTCATACTGCCTGAGCTATGCTGCTAATGTAAATTGAGAAGAGCGTGGGGCCTAGAATCGAGCCTTGGAGTACTCCCTTGGTGACAGACAGTGGCTGATACAGCAGATGTTCTGACTTTGTACACTGCACTCTTTGTGAGAGGTAGTTAGCCAACCAGGCCAAAGACCCATCAGAGACACCAATACTCCTTAGCCGGCCCACAAGAATGGAATGGTCTACCGTATCAAAAGCTTTGGCCAAGTCAATAAAAATAGCAGCACAACATTGCTTAGAATCAAGGGCAATGGTGACATCATTGAGGACCTTTAAGGTTGCAGTGACACATCCATACCCTGAGCGGAAACCAGATTGCATACCAGAGAGAATACTATAGACATCAAGAAAGCCAGTCAGTTTTTCCAACACTTTTGATAAACAGGGCAAAATAGAAATAGGCCTATACCAGTTAGGATCAGCTTAATCTCCCCCTTTAGATAAAGGACGAACTGTGGCTGCCTTCCAAGCAATGGGAACCTCCCCAGAGAGGAGAGACAGGTTATAAAGGTCAGAGGTGAGAGATAGGATTGGTGATGATAGGGGATAAAACCTTAAAGAAGAAAGGACCTAAACCATCTGACCCAGATGTTGTTGTTTTGGGGGGGTCAAGTTTAAGGAGCTCCTTTAGCACCTCACTCAGTGACCGCCTGCAGGGAGAAACTAGGAATCCTGACTTAATGAAGTGGTGCTCAAAGAGCTCAGCCATGTCCTTCTTGTCAGTAACAACCACATCATCAACATTAAGGGACATGGGCAGCTGTGAGGAGGAGGGTTTATTCTCCAGGTCTTTAACCGTTTTCCAGAAGTTCTTGGGGTTAGACCCACAGAGAGAGAACTGCTGCTTAAAGTAACTAACTTTGGTGTTCCGGATAGCCTGAGTGCACTTATTTCTCATTTGCCTGAACAATAGCCAGTCAGCCTGAGTATGGATGTGCCGAGCCTTTTGCCAAATGCAATTCTTCAGGTGGAGTAACTCTGCCAGATCACAGTCGAACCAGGGGCTGAACCTGTTTCTAACTCTCATTTTCTTTATGGGAGCGTGTTTGTTAACAATACCACTGAAAATATCAAAGAAAGAAGGTCCAAGCTCCTTCGACAGAGGGGATCAAGCTGATTCTATACCATTTTACAGAGGCCAGGTCATGAAGGAAGGTTTGCTCATTCAAGTTTTTTAGCAAGCGTCTATGACAAATCAGGACCGGAAGTTTCACTGAGCAGCGATTACGAACACAGGCTGTAAAACAGTGCCCACTAAGGTCATTACAGGAAACAGCAGACAGATACCTATCAGGAATATTTGTGAGAAAAACAGGAGAAGAGAGCAGCATTTCCTGGGTGTTTGGAGTCATACAGTACCTTGTGGGATTGGTCATAATCTGAGAAAGATTTAGGGAGTCACATTGCTTTAGGATTTGGTCAGGTGGTTTAAGCATGTCCCAGTTTAGGTCACTGTCGTAGCGATGACTATCATTAAATGGGAAGAATGTAAATTATCAAATAGATTCTCTATGTGTAATTATTCCGTAATTCAACAAATCACGGAATAGTAATAAACTAGGAAGTCGGGGCACCACGGGAAACACGTTGTTTACATACTGTCAATTTCCCGAATATACAATGCCTTGCGAAAGTATTCGGCCCCCTTGAACTTTGCAACCTTTTGCCACATTTCATGCTTCAAACATAAAGATATAAAACTGTATTTTTTTTGTGAAGAATCAACAACAAGTGGGACACAATCATGAAGTGGAACGACATTTATTGGATATTTCAAACTTTTTTAACAAATCAAAAACTGAAAAATTGGGCGTGCAAAATTATTCAGCCCCTTTACTTTCAGCGCAGCAAGCTCTCTCCAGAAGTTCAGTGAGGATCTCTGAATGATCCAATGTTGACCTAAATGACTAAAGAACGTTTGTAGTCAACAAAGCATGCAGGAGTCATGAGGCAAATAGCAAAATGCACAATAAAAAAATATATAACAACACCTTGGGGCTAGACTCTGAACTCTGTTAAGTTCAGAGTCACACACCTCCTTACAGTGCGTTTGTGCTGCGGGTGGGCGAAAACTCAGGAGAGAGGGGGGAGTGTGGAGGGGGGGGTACAAGCCAGGGCAGATGGTGAACAGATCGCCAGGTGGAATCCAAGCAGCAGTACAGCAGACGGGGGGAGTAAGTGTCACACCCACTTGGGAGAAGCTTTGATTTCTGGAGGCAGATTTCTTGTAGAAAATAACAGTGGATGGTCTCTGAACGGTGGGAGAGGGCTTGGGCTTGTGAGACTCCTGCCATTTGTTCGACACCTCTCACTTCACACCTCAGTTAGGTTGTTGGTCAGTTTCTTTATTGGTACTTTGTAGCCTTATTCATGAAGCTTTATATAACTCAATTCCCTAGAGATGATTGTCTTTTACGTTTTGCATCACGACACAACAAACCATCAATCACTAGGCTACATAACAAACCATCACTACATAAAACCATCACTACACTAAATAACTACATAACACTGACTACGCTACATAAAACCATCACTAGGCTACATAACAAACCATCACTAAACAACAAACCATCACTACACTACATAAAACCATCACTACACTTCATAAAAACATCACTACACTACATAACTACATAACACTGACTACACTACATAACAAACCATCACTACACAACTACATAACACTGACTACACTATATAACAAACCATCACTACACTACATAACTACATAACACTGACTACACTACATAACAAACCATCACTACGCCAAATAAAACCATCACTACATAAAACCATCACTACATAACACTGACTACACTACATAACAAACCATCACTACGCCAAATAAAACCATCACTACATAAAACCATCACTACACTGCATAAAACCATCACTACATAACTACATAACACTGACTACACTATATAACAAACCCTCACTACACTACATAACAAACCATTACTACACTACATAACACTGACTACACTACATTGCAAACCATCACTGCGCTACATAAAACTATCACTACCATCACTACACTACATAAAACCATCACTACATAACTACATAACACTGACTACACTATATAACAAACCCTCACTACACTATATAACAAACCCTCACTACACTACATAACAAACCATCACTATCACTACATAACAAACCATCACTACGCTACATAACAAACCATCACTACACTACATAACACTGACTACACTACATTACAAACCATCACTACACTACATTACAAACCATCACTACATTACAAACCATCACTACACTACAAACCATCACTACACTACATTACAAACCATCACTATCACTACACAACAAACCATCACTACGCTACACAACAAACCATCACTACACAACAAACCATCACTACGCTACACAACAAACCATTACTACACAACAAACCATCACTACACAACAAACCATCACTACGCTACACAACAAACCATCACTACACAACAAACCATCACTACGCTACACAACAAACCATCACTACACAACAAACCATCACTACACAACAAACCATCACTACACAACAAACCATCACTACACAACAAACCATCACTACACAACAAACCATCACTTCATTACAAACCATCAATACACAACAAACCATCACTACACAACAAACCATCACTACACAACAAACCATCACTACACAACAAACCATCACTACACAACAAACCATCACTTCATTACAAACCATCAATACACAACAAACCATCACTACACAACAAACCATAACTACACAACAAACCATCACTACACAACAAACCATCACTTCATTACAAACCATCACTTCATTACAAACCATCACTACACAACAAACAATCACTACAAACCAAGTTAAGTTTTAATGTCACGAGCACCAGCACAGTGAAATGCCATTCTTCCACCTCTAATCCCAGCAATGCAGAGATCAATAACAATGTATTAGTAAAATAACAAGGTAGAACAAAATCACAAGATATAAAAACAAGAAATATATACAGGGACAGATCCAGGATCAGTAGTTATATACAGGGACAGATCCAGGGTCAGTAGTTATATACAGGGACAGATCCAGGATCAGTAGTTATATACAGGGACAGATCCAGGGTCAGTAGTTATATACAGGGACAGATCCAGGGTCAGTAGTTATATACAGGGACAGATCCAGGGTCAGTAGTTATATACAGGGACAGATCCAGGGTCAGTAGTTATATACAGGGACAGATCCAGGGTCAGTAGTTATATACAGGGACAGATCCAGGGTCAGTAGTTATATACAGGGACAGATCCAGGATCAGTAGCTATATACAGGGTCAGTAGCTATATACAGGGTCAGTAGTTATATACAGGGTCAGTAGTTATATACAGGGACAGATCCAGGATCAGTAGCTATATACAGGGTCAGTTCCAGGGTCAGTAGCTATATACAGGGTCAGTAGCTATATACAGGGTCAGTAGTTATATACAGGGTCAGTTCCAGGGTCAGTAGCTATATACAGGGTCAGTAGTTATATACAGGGTCAGTTTCAGGGTCAGTAGTTATATACAGGGTCAGTAGATATATACAGGGTCAGTAGATATATACAGGGTCAGTAGTTATATACAGGGTCAGTAGTTATATACAGGGTCAGTAGTTATATACAGGGTCAGTAGCTATATACAGGGTCAGTAGTTATATACAGGGTCAGTTCCAGGGTCAGTAACTATATACAGGGTCAGTATCTATATACAGGGTCAGTAGTTATATACAGGGTCAGTAGTTATATACAGGGTCAGTAGCTATATACAGGGTCAGTAGCTATATACAGGGTCAGTAGCTATATACAGGATCAGTAGCTATATACAGGATCAGTAGCTATATACAGGGTCAGTAGTTATATACAGGGTCAGTAGCTATATACAGGGTCAGTTCCAGGGTCGGTAGCTATATACAGGGTCAGTAGCTATATCCAGGGTCAGTAGTTATATACAGGGTCAGAAGCTATATACAGGGTCAGTAGCTATATACAGGGTCAGTAGTTATATACATTGTCAGTTCCAGAGTCAGTAGTTATATACAGGGTCAGTAACTATATACAGGGTCAGTAGCTATATACAGGGTCAGTAGTTATATACAGGGTCAGTTCCAGGGTCAGTAGTTATATACAGGGTCAGTAGCTATATACAGGGTCAGTAGTTATATACAGGGTCAGTAGCTATATACAGGGTCAGTAGCTATATACAGGGTCAGTAGTTATATACAGGGTCAGTAGTTATATACAGGGTCAGTTCCAGAGTCAGTAGTTATATACAGGGTCAGTAACTATATACAGGGTCAGTAGTTATATACAGGGTCAGTTCCAGGGTCAGTAGCTATATACAGGGTCAGTAGCTATATACAGGGTCAATTCCAGGGTCAGTAGTTATATACAGGGTCAGTTCCAGCGTCAGTAGTTATATACAGGGTCAGTAGCTATATACAGGGTCAGTAGCTATATACAGGGTCAGATCCAGGGTGAGTAGTTATATACAGGGTCGGATCCAGGGTCAGTAGCTATATACAGGGTCAGTAGCTATATACAGGGTCAGATCCAGGGTCAGTAGTTATATACAGGGTCAGATCCAGGGTCAGTAGTTATATACAGGGTCAGTAGCTATATACAGGGTCAGTTCCAGGATCGGTAGCTATATACAGGGTCAGTAGCTATATCCAGGGTCAGTAGTTATATACAGGGTCAGTAGCTATATTTAGGGTCAGTAGCTATGTACAGGGTCAGTAGTTATATACAGGGTCAGTAGTTATATACAGGGTCAGTTCCAGAGTCAGTAGTTATATACAGGGTCAGTAACTATATACAGGGTCAGTAGCTATATCCAGGGTCAGTAGTTATATACAGGGTCAGTAGTTATATACAGGGTCAGTAGTTATATACAGGGTCAGTAGCTATATACAGGGTCAGTAGCTATATACAGGGTCAGTAGTTATATACAGGGTCAGTTCCAGGGTCAGTAGTTATATACAGGGTCAGTAGCTATATACAGGGTCAGTAGCTATATACAGGGTCAGTAGTTATATACAGGGTCAGTAGCTATATACAGGGTCAGTAGCTATATACAGGGTCAGTTCCAGGGTCGGTAGCTATATACAGGGTCAGTAGCTATATCCAGGGTCAGTAGTTATATACAGGGTGAGTAGCTATATACAGGGTCAGTAGCTATATACATTGTCAGTTCCAGAGTCAGTAGTTATATACAGGGTCAGTAACTATATACAGGGTCAGTAGCTATATCCAGGGTCAGTAGTTATATACAGGGTCAGTTCCAGGGTCAGTAGCTATATACAGGGTCAGTAGTTATATACAGGGTCAGTAGCTATATACAGGGTCAGTAGCTATATACAGGGTCAGTAGTTATATACAGGGTCAGTAGCTATATACAGTGTCAGTTCCAGGGTCAGTAGTTATATACAGGGTCAGTAGTTATATACAGGGTCAGTAGCTATATACAGGGTCAGTAGTTATATACAGGGTTAGTAGTTATATACAGGGTCAGTAGTTATATACAGGGTCAGTTCCAGAGTCAGTAGTTATATACAGGGTCAGTAACTATATACAGGGTCAGTAGTTATATACAGGGTCAGTTCCAGGGTCAGTAGCTATATACAGGGTCAGTAGCTATATACAGGGTCAGTTCCAGGGTCAGTAGTTATATACAGGGTCAGTTCCAGCGTCAGTAGTTATATACAGGGTCAGTAGCTATATACAGGGTCAGTAGCTATATACAGGGTCAGATCCAGGGTCAGTAGTTATATACAGGGTCAGTAGCTATATACAGGGTCAGATCCAGGGTGAGTAGTTATATACAGGGTCGGATCCAGGGTCAGTAGCTATATACAGGGTCAGATCCAGGGTCAGTAGTTATATACAGGGTCAGATCCAGGGTCAGTAGTTATATACAGGGTCAGTAGCTATATACAGGGTCAGTTCCAGGATCGGTAGCTATATACAGGGTCAGTAGCTATATCCAGGGTCAGTAGTTATATACAGGGTCAGTAGCTATATTTAGGGTCAGTAGCTATGTACAGGGTCAGTAGTTATATACAGGGTCAGTAGTTATATACAGGGTCAGTTCCAGAGTCAGTAGTTATATACAGGGTCAGTAACTATATACAGGGTCAGTAGCTATATCCAGGGTCAGTAGTTATATACAGGGTCAGTAGTTATATACAGGGTCAGTAGTTATATACAGGGTCAGTAGCTATATACAGGGTCAGTAGCTATATACAGGGTCAGTAGTTATATACAGGGTCAGTTCCAGGGTCAGTAGTTATATACAGGGTCAGTAGCTATATACAGGGTCAGTAGCTATATACAGGGTCAGTAGTTATATACAGGGTCAGTAGCTATATACAGGGTCAGTAGCTATATACAGGGTCAGTAGTTATATACAGGGTCAGTTCCAGGGTCAGTAACTATATACAGGGTCAGTATCTATATACAGGGTCAGTAGTTATATACAGGGTCAGTAGTTATATACAGGGTCAGTAGCTATATACAGGGTCAGTAGCTATATACAGGGTCAGTAGTTATATACAGGGTCATGGGTACTACTTCCGGGTTGGAGCGAGCGGTCGCATCCGCATTTCGCTCCGCAGGTAGTATAACTTTTTCATTACATTTCATTACATTTCATTATAGTACAACGGTTTGATTTGTCTAATCTTAGCAATTTCTTCTTAGCTAGCTACATAGCCGTCTTTGTATCAAAGATAATTGCGTAATTATCGTATTTCGTCGTCCTAACGTAGTCTTCACTGCTCTGCCCAGCAGCTAGCCAGCTAGCAAACGTCCACCGATTAGCAGCACTGTAGAATCTATTACACTCAACTGAACGACTTGATTAGTGTAGTGTTAGCTAGCTACATAGCTGTCTTTGCTGTCTTCGTATCCAAGATAATTGTGTAGTCTTAGAGTGATTATCTTAATTTACCGAGGTTAGCTAGCCAGCTATTTGTCGTCCTTAACGTAGGAGACACTGCTAGCTAGCCAACAGCTAGCCAACGTCTTCCGAATAGAACTCAACAACCCGGTCGCATTCCGCTTCGCTCCACAGGTAATATCACATTTTCATTTAATTTCATTACAGTACAACGGTTTGATTTGTTTGATCGTAGCTAGCTACATAGCTAGCTACATAGCCGTCTTTGTATCAAAGATAATTGTGTAGTCTAGAGCGATTTTCTAGGTTAGCTAGCCAGCTATTGTCGTTCTTTTAACGCAACGTAACGTAATCAACACTGCTAGCTAGCCCCCGAATAGCAGCACTGTAGAAACTATTACACTCAACGGAACGACTTGATTAGTGTAGTGTCAACAACGCAGCCACTGCCAGCTAGCCTACAAAGTCAACAACGCAGCCACTGCCATCTAGCCTACTTCAGCAGTACTGTATCATTTTAATCATTTTAGTCAATAAGATTCTTGCTACGTAAGCTTAACTTTCTGAACATTCGAGACGTGTAGTCCACTTGTCATTCCAATCTCCTTTGCATTAGCGTAGCCTCTTCTGTAGCCTGTCAACTATGTGTCTGTCTATCCCTGTTCTCTCCTCTCTGCACAGACCATACAAACGCTCCACACCGCGTGGCCGCGGCCACCCTAATCTGGTGGTCCCAGCGCGCACGACCCACGTGGAGTTCCAGGCCTCCGGTAGCCTCTGGAACTGCCGATCTGCGGCCAACAAGGCAGAGTTCATCTCAGCCTATGCCTCCCTCCAGTCCCTCGACTTCTTGGCACTGACGGAAACATGGATCACCACAGATAACACTGCCACTCCTACTGCTCTCTCTTCGTCCGCCCACGTGTTCTCGCACACCCCGAGAGCTTCTGGTCAGCGGGGTGGTGGCACCGGGATCCAAGTGGTCATTCTCTCTTTCTCCCCTTACCCATCTGTCTATCGCCTCCTTTGAATTCCATGCTGTCACAGTTACCAGCCCTTTCAAGCTTAACATCCTTATCATTTATCGCCCTCCAGGTTCCCTCGGAGAGTTCATCAATGAGCTTGATGCCTTGATAAGCTCCTTTCCTGAGGACGGCTCACCTCTCACAGTTCTGGGCGACTTTAACCTCCCCACGTCTACCTTTGACTCATTCCTCTCTGCCTCCTTCTTTCCACTCCTCTCCTCTTTTGACCTCACCCTCTCACCTTCCCCCTACTCACAAGGCAGGCAATTCGCTCGACCTCATCTTTACTAGATGCTGTTCTTCCACTAACCTCATTGCAACTCCCCTCCAAGTCTCCGACCACTACCTTGTATCCTTTTCCCTCTCGCTCTCATCCAACACTTCCCACACTGCCCCTACTCGGATGGTATCGCGCCGTCCCAACCTTCGCTCTCTCTCCCCCGCTACTCTCTCCTCTTCCATCCTATCATCTCTTCCCTCTGCTCAAATCTTCTCCAACCTATCTCCTGATTCTGCCTCCTCAACCCTCCTCTCCTCCCTTTCTGCATCCTTTGACTCTCTATGCCCCCTATCCTCCAGGCCGGCTCGGTCCTCCCCTCCCGCTCCGTGGCTCGACGACTCATTGCGAGCTCACAGAACAGGGCTCTGGGCAGCCGAGCGGAAATGGAGGGAAACTCACCTCCCTGCGGACCTGGCATCCTTTCGCTCCCTCCTCTCTACATTTTCCTCTTCTGTCTCTGCTGCTAAAGCCACTTTCTACCACTCTAAATTCCAAGCTTCTGCCTCTAACCCTAGGAAGCTCTTTGCCACCTTCTCCTCCCTCCTGAATCCTCCCCCCCCCCTCCTCCCTCTCTGCAGATGACTTCGTCAACCATTTTGAAAAGAAGGTCGACGACATCCGATCCTCGTTTGCTAAGTCAAACGACACCGCTGGTTCTGCTCACACTGCCCTACCCTGTGCTCTGACCTCTTTCTCCCCTCTCTCTCCAGATGAAATCTCGCGTCTTGTGACGGGCGGCCGCCCAACAACCTGCCCGCTGGACCCTATCCCCTCCTCTCTTCTCCAGACCATTTCCGGAGACCTTCTCCCTTACCTCACCTCGCTCATCAACTCATCCCTGACCGCTGGCTACGTCCCTTCCGTCTTCAAGAGAGCGAGAGTTGCACCCCTTCTGAAAAAACCTACACTCGATCCCTCCGATGTCAACAACTACAGACCAGTATCCCTTCTTTCTTTTCTCTCCAAAACTCTTGAACGTGCCGTCCTTGGCCAGCTCTCCCGCTATCTCTCCCAGAATGACCTTCTTGATCCAAATCAGTCAGGTTTCAAGACTAGTCATTCAACTGAGACTGCTCTTCTCTGTATCACGGAGGCGCTCCGCACCGCTAAAGCTAACTCTCTCTCCTCTGCTCTCATCCTTCTAGACCTATCGGCTGCCTTCGATACTGTGAACCATCAGATCCTCCTCTCCACCCTCTCCGAGTTGGGCATCTCCGGCGCGGCCCACGCTTGGATTGCGTCCTACCTAACAGGTCGCTCCTACCAGGTGGCGTGGCGAGAATCTGTCTCCTCACCAAGCGCTCTCACCACTGGTGTCCCCCAGGGCTGTGTTCTAGGCCCTCTCCTATTCTCGCTATACACCAAGTCACTTGGCTCTGTCATAACCTCACATGGTCTCTCCTATCATTGCTATGCAGACGACACACAATTAATCTTCTCCTTTCCCCCTTCTGATGACCAGGTGGCGAATCGCATCTCTGCATGCCTGGCAGACATATCAGTGTGGATGACGGATCACCACCTCAAGCTGAACCTCGGCAAGACGGAGCTGCTCTTCCTCCCGGGGAAGGACTGCCCGTTCCATGATCTCGCCATCACAGTTGACAACTCCATTGTGTCCTCCTCCCAGAGCGCTAAGAACCTTGGCGTGATCCTGGACAACACCCTGTCGTTCTCAACTAACATCAAGGCGGTGGCCCGTTCCTGTAGGTTCATGCTCTACAACATCCGCAGAGTACGACCCTGCCTCACACAGGAAGCGGCACAGGTCCTAATCCAGGCACTTGTCATCTCCCGTCTGGATTACTGCAACTCGCTGTTGGCTGGGCTCCCTGCCTGTGCCATTAAACCCCTACAACTCATCCAGAACGCCGCAGCCCGTCTGTTTTTCAACCTTCCCAAGTTCTCTCACGTCACCCCGCTCCTCCGCTCTCTCCACTGGCTTCCAGTTGAAGCTCGCATCCGCTACAAGACCATGGTGCTTGCCTACGGAGCTGTGAGGGGAACGGCACCTCAGTACCTCCAGGCTCTGATCAGGCCCTACACCCAAACAAGGGCACTGCGTTCATCCACCTCTGGCCTGCTCGCCTCCCTACCACTGAGGAAGTACAGTTCCCGCTCAGCCCAGTCAAAACTGTTCGCTGCTCTGGCCCCCCAATGGTGGAACAAACTCCCTCACGACGCCAGGACAGCGGAGTCAATCACCACCTTCCGGAGACACCTGAAACCCCACCTCTTTAAGGAATACCTAGGATAGAATAAGTAATCCTTCTCACCCCCCCCCCCTTTTAAGATTTAGATGCACTATTGTAAAGTGACTGTTCCACTGGATGTCATAAGGTGAATGCACCAATTTGTAAGTCGCTCTGGATAAGAGCGTCTGCTAAATGACTTAAATGCAGTAGTTATATCCAGGGTCAGTAGTTATATACAGGGTCAGTAGCTATATACACGGTCAGTAGCTATATACAGGGTCAGTAGTTATATACAGGGTCAGTAGTTATATACAGGGTCAGTAGCTATATACAGGGTCAGTAGTTATATACAGGGTCAGTAACTATATACAGGGTCAGTAGCTATATCCAGGGTCAGTAGTTATATACAGGGTCAGTTCCAGGGTCAGTAGCTATATACAGGGTCAGTAGTCAGTAGCTATATACAGGGTCAGTAGTTATATACAGGGTCAGTTCCAGCGTCAGTAGTTATATACAGGGTCAGTAGCTATATACAGGGTCAGTAGCTATATACAGGGTCAGATCCAGGGTCAGTAGTTATATACAGGGTCAGTAGCTATATACAGGGTCAGATCCAGGGTGAGTAGTTATACACAGGGTCAGATCCAGGGTCAGTAGCTATATACAGGGTCAGTACCTATATACAGGGTCAGATCCAGGGTCAGTAGTTATATACAGGGTCAGATCCAGGGTCAGTAGTTATATACAGGGTCAGTAGCTATATACAGGGTCAGTTCCAGGGTCGGTAGCTATATACAGGGTCAGTAGCTATATCCAGGGTCAGTAGTTATATACAGGGTCAGTAGTTATATACAGGGTCAGTTCCAGAGTCAGTAGCTATATACAGGGTCAGTAGCTATATACTGGGTCAGATCCAGGGTCAGTAGCTATATACAGGGTCAGATCCAGGGTCAGTAGTTATATACAGGGTCAGTAGCTATATACTGGGTCAGATCCAGGGTCAGTAGTTATATACAGGGTCAGTAGTTATATACAGGGTCAGTTCCAGGGTCAGTAACTATATACAGGGTCAGTAGCAATATACAGGGTCAGTAGCTATATACAGGGTCAGTAGCTATATACAGGGTCAGTTCCAGGGTCGGTAGCTATATACAGGGTCAGTAGTTATATACAGGGTCAGTAGTTATATACAGGGTCAGTAGTTATATACAGGGTCAGTAGCTATATACAGAGTCAGTAGCTATATACAGGGTCAGTAGTTATATACAGGGTCAGTTCCAGAGTCAGTAGTTATATACAGGGTCAGTAGCTATATACAGGGTCAGTAGTTATATACAGGGTCAGTAGCTATATACAGGGTCAGTAGTTATATACAGGGTCAATAGTTATATACAGGGTCAGTAGCTATATACAGGGTCAGTAGTTATATACAGGGTCAGTTCCAGAGTCAGTAGTTATATACAGGGTCAGTAACTATATACAGGGTCAGTAGCTATATACAGGGTCAGTAGCTATATACAGGGTCAGTAGTTATATACAGGGTCAGTTCCAGAGTCAGTAGTTATATACAGGGTCAGTAACTATATACAGGGTCAGTAGCTATATCCAGGGTCAGTAGTTATATACAGGGTCAGTTCCAGGGTCAGTAGCTATATACAGGGTCAGTAGTTATATACAGGGTCAGTTCCAGGGTCAGTAACTATATACAGGGTCAGTAGCTATATACAGGGTCAGTATCTATATACAGGGTCAGTAGTTATATACAGGGTCAGTAGTTATATACAGGGTCAGTAGCTATATACAGGGTCAGTAGCTATATACAGGGTCAGTGTTTTGAGTCATGGGAGTGTGTTGGAGTGACAGTGTGTTGGAGTGACAGTGTGTTGGAGTGACAGTGTGTTGGAGTGACAGTGTGTTGGGAGTGACAGTGTGTTGGAGTGACAGTGTGTTGGAGTGACAGTGTGTTGGAGTGACAGTGTGCTGGAGTGACAGTGTGTTGGAGTGACAGTGTGTTGGAGTGACAGTGTGTTGGAGTGACAGTGTGTTGAAGTGACAGTGTGTTGGAGTGACAGTGTGTAGGGCCATGTGAGTGTGTTGGAGTGACAGTGTGTAGGGCCATGTCAGTGTGTTGGGTCATGTCAGTGTGTTGGGTCATGTCAGTGTGTTGGGTCATGTGAGTGTGTTGGAGTGACAGTGTGTAGAAGTGACAGTGTGTTGGAGTGACAGTGTGTTGGAGTGACAGTGTGTTGGGAGTGACAGTGTGTAGGGCCATGTGAGTGTGTTGAAGTGACAGTGTGTAGGGCCATGGGAGTGTGTTGGGAGTGACAGTGTGTAGGGCCATGGGAGTGTGTTGAAGTGACAGTGTGTAGGGCCATGGGAGTGTGTTGGGAGTGACAGTGTGTAGGGCCATGGGAGTGTGTTGGGAGTGACAGTGTGTTGGAGTGACAGTGTGTTGGAGTGACAGTGTGTTGGAGTGACAGTGTGTCGGAGTGACAGTGTGTCGGAGTGACAGTGTGTCGGAGTGACAGTGTGTCGGAGTGACAGTGTGTTGGAGTGACAGTGTGTCGGAGTGACAGTGTGTTGGAGTGACAGTATGTTGGAGTGACAGTGTGTTGGAGTGACAGTGTGTTGGAGTGACAGTGTGTTGGAGTGACAGTGTGTTGGAGTGACAGTGTGTTGGAGTGACAGTGTGTTGGAGTGACAGTGTGTTGGAGTGACAGTGTGTCGGAGTGACAGTGTGTTGGGAGTGACAGTGTGTTGGAGTGACAGTGTGTTGGAGTGACAGTGTGTTGGAGTGACAGAGTGTTGGAGTGACAGTGTGTAGGGCCATGGGAGTGTGTTGGGAGTGACAGTGTGTTGGAGTGACAGTGTGTTGGAGTGACAGTGTGTCGGAGTGACAGTGTGTTGGAGTGACAGTGTGTTGGAGTGACAGTGTGTTGGAGTGACAGTGTGTCGGAGTGACAGTGTGTCGGAGTGACAGTGTGTTGGAGTGACAGTGTGTTGGAGTGACAGTGTGTTGGAGTGACAGTGTGTTGGAGTGACAGTGTGTTGTAGTGTCAGAGTGTTGGAGTGACAGTGTGTTAGAGTGACAGAGTGTTGAAGTGACAGTGTGTTGGAGTGACAGTGTGTTGGAGTGACAGTGTGTTGGGAGTGACAGTGTGTTGGAGTGACAGTGTGTTGGAGTGACAGTGTGTTGTAGTGTCAGTGTGTTGTAGTGTCAGTGTGTTGGGAGTGACAGTGTGTTGGAGTGACAGTATGTTGGAGTGACAGTGTGTTGCAGTGTCAGTGTGTTGGAGTGACAGTGTGTTGGAGTGACAGTGTGTTGGAGTGTCAGTGTGTTGGAGTGTCAGTGTGTTGGAGTGACAGTGTGTTGGAGTGACAGTGTGTTGGAGTGACAGTGTGTTGTAGTGTCAGTGTGTTGTAGTGTCAGTGTGTTGTAGTGACAGTGTGTTGAAGTGACAGTGTGTTGGAGTGACAGTGTGTTGGGCCATGTGAGTGTGTCGTAGTGTCAGTGTGTTGGAGTGACAGTGTGTTAGAGTGACAGAGTGTTGAAGTGACAGTGTGTTGGAAGTGACAGTGTGTAGGGCCATGTGAGTGTGTTGGAGTGACAGTGTGTAGGGCCATGTGAGTGTGTTGGAAGTGACAGTGTGTAGGGCCATGTGAGTGTGTTGGAGTGACAGTGTGTAGGGCCATGTGGGTGTGTTGGAGTGACAGTGTGTTGGGCCATGTGAGTGTGTTGGAGTGACAGTGTGTAGGGCCATGTCAGTGTGTTGGGCCATGTAGGTGTGTTGTAGTGACAGTGTGTTGGGCCATGTAGTTGTGTTGTAGTGACAGTGTGTCGGGAGTGACAGTGTGTAGGGCCATGTGAGTGTGTTGGAGTGACAGTGTGTTGGGTCATGTGAGTGTGTTGGGAGTGACAGTGTGTAGGGCCATGTGAGTGTGTTGGGTCATGTGAGTGTGTTGGAGTGACAGTGTGTAGGGCCATGTCAGTGTGTTGGGCCATGTAGGTGTGTTGTAGTGACAGTGTGTTGGGCCATGTAGTTGTGTTGTAGTGACAGTGTGTTGGGCCATGTAGTTGTGTTGTAGTGACAGTGTGTTGGGAGTGACAGTGTGTAGGGCCATGTGAGTGTGTTGAAGTGACAGTGTGTTGGGCCATGTGAGTGTGTTGGAGTGACAGTGTGTCGGGAGTGACAGTGTGTAGGGCCATGTGAGTGTGTTGGAGTGACAGTGTGTTGGGTCATGTGAGTGTGTTGGGAGTGACAGTGTGTAGGGCCATGTGAGTGTGTTGGGTCATGTGAGTGTGTTGGGAGTGACAGTGTGTTGGAGTGACAGTGTGTTGGAGTGACAGTGTGTTGGAGTGACAGTGTGTCGGAGTGACAGTGTGTTGGAGTGACAGTGTGTTGGAGTGACAGTGTGTTGGAGTGACAGTGTGTTGGAGTGACAGTGTGTTGGAGTGACAGTGTGTTGGAGTGACAGTGTGTTGGAGTGACAGTGTGTCGGAGTGACAGTGTGTTGGAGTGACAGTATGTTGGAGTGACATTGTGTTGGAGTGACAGTGTGTAGGGCCATGGGAGTGTGTTGGGAGTGACAGTGTGTTGGAGTGACAGTGTGTTGGAGTGACAGTGTGTCGGAGTGACAGTGTGTTGGAGTGACAGTGTGTCGGAGTGACAGTGTGTCGGAGTGACAGTGTGTTGGAGTGACAGTGTGTTGGAGTGACAGTGTGTCGGAGTGACAGTGTGTTGGGAGTGACAGTGTGTTGGAGTGACAGTGTGTTGGAGTGACAGTGTGTTGGAGTGACAGAGTGTTGGAGTGACAGTGTGTAGGGCCATGGGAGTGTGTTGGGAGTGACAGTGTGTTGGAGTGACAGTGTGTTGGAGTGACAGTGTGTCGGAGTGACAGTGTGTTGGAGTGACAGTGTGTCGGAGTGACAGTGTGTCGGAGTGACAGTGTGTCGGAGTGACAGTGTGTTGGAGTGACAGTGTGTTGGAGTGACAGTGTGTTGGAGTGACAGTGTGTTGGAGTGACAGTGTGTTGTAGTGTCAGAGTGTTGGAGTGACAGTGTGTTAGAGTGACAGAGTGTTGAAGTGACAGTGTGTTGGAGTGACAGTGTGTTGGGAGTGACAGTGTGTTGGAGTGACAGTGTGTTGGAGTGACAGTGTGTTGTAGTGTCAGTGTGTTGTAGTGTCAGTGTGTTGGGAGTGACAGTGTGTTGGAGTGACAGTGTGTTGCAGTGTCAGTGTGTTGGAGTGACAGTGTGTTGGAGTGACAGTGTGTTAGAGTGACAGTGTGTTGGAGTGTCAGTGTGTTGGAGTGACAGTGTGTTGGAGTGTCAGTGTGTTGGAGTGACAGTGTGTTGGAGTGACAGTGTGTTGGAGTGACAGTGTGTTGTAGTGTCAGTGTGTTGTAGTGTCAGTGTGTTGTAGTGTCAGTGTGTTGTAGTGACAGTGTGTTGAAGTGACAGTGTGTTGGAGTGACAGTGTGTTGGGCCATGTGAGTGTGTCGTAGTGTCAGTGTGTTGGAGTGACAGTGTGTTAGAGTGACAGAGTGTTGAAGTGACAGTGTGTTGGAAGTGACAGTGTGTAGGGCCATGTGAGTGTGTTGGAGTGACAGTGTGTAGGGCCATGTGAGTGTGTTGGGAGTGACAGTGTGTAGGGCCATGTGAGTGTGTTGGAGTGACAGTGTGTAGGGCCATGTGGGTGTGTTGGAGTGACAGTGTGTTGGGCCATGTGAGTGTGTTGGAGTGACAGTGTGTAGGGCCATGTCAGTGTGTTGGGCCATGTAGGTGTGTTGTAGTGACAGTGTGTTGGGCCATGTAGTTGTGTTGTAGTGACAGTGTGTTGGGAGTGACAGTGTGTAGGGCCATGTGAGTGTGTTGAAGTGACAGTGTGTTGGGCCATGTGAGTGTGTTGGAGTGACAGTGTGTCGGGAGTGACAGTGTGTAGGGCCATGTGAGTGTGTTGGAGTGACAGTGTGTTGGGTCACGTGAGTGTGTTGGGAGTGACAGTGTGTAGGGCCATGTGAGTGTGTTGGGTCATGTGAGTGTGTTGGAGTGACAGTGTGTAGGGCCATGTCAGTGTGTTGGGCCATGTTGGTGTGTTGGAGTGACAGTGTGTAGGGCCATGTGAGTGTGTTGGAGTGACAGTGTGTAGGGCCATGTCAGTGTGTTGGGCCATGTTGGTGTGTTGGAGTGACAGTGTGTAGGGCCATGTCAGTGTGTTGGGCCATGTTGGAGTGAGTGTGTAGGGCCATGTGAGTGTGTTGGGTCATGTGAGTGTGTTGGGAGTGACAGTGTGTCGGGAGTGACAGTGTGTAGGGCCATGTGAGTGTCTTGGGAGTGACAGTGTGTAGGGCCATGTGAGTGTGTTGGAGTGACAGTGTGTAGGGCCATGTTGGTGTGTTGGAGTGACAGTGTGTAGGGCCATGTGGTCCTTCTGTAGCTCAGTTGGTAGAGCATGGCGCTTGTAACGCCAGGGTAGTGGGTTCGATCCCCGGGACCACCCATATGTATGGAATGTATGCACACATGACTGTAAGTCGCTTTGGATAAAAGCGTCTGCTAAATGGATAAAAGCGTCTGCTAAATGGCATATATTATTATTATATTATGTTGGTGTGTTGGAGTGACAGTGTGTTGGGCCATGTGAGTGTGTTGGGTCATGTGAGTGTGTTGGAGTGACAGTGTGTTGGGCCATGTGAGTGTGTTGGGAGTGACAGTGTGTAGGGCCATGTGAGTGTGCAGAGAGAATACAAGGGTCAACTCAGACTGGGCGACTGTGTAGCCATTTTGTTAGGTATTTAGCAGTCTTACGGCATGGGGGATAGAAGCTGTCCAGGAGCCTGCTGGTGTCAGACGTGATGCTCAGGTACCGCTTGCCGTGCGGAAGCAGAGAGAACAGTCTATGACTAGGGTGATAATGTAGTAGCAGAGAGAACAGTCTATGACTATGGTGATAATGTAGTAGCAGAGAGAACAGTCTATGACTATGGTGATAATGTAGTAGCAGAGAGAACAGGTGATAATGTAGTAGCAGAGAGAACAGTCTATGACTAGGGTGATAATGTAGTAGCAGAGAGAACAGTCTATGACTATGGTGATAATGTAGTAGCAGAGAGAACAGTCTATGACTATGGTGATAATGTAGTAGCAGAGAGAACAGGTGATAATGTAGTAGCAGAGAGAACAGTCTATGACTAGGGTGATAATGTAGTAGCAGAGAGAACAGTCTATGACTAGGGTGATAATGCAGTAGCAGAGAGAACAGTCTATGACTTGGGTGGTTGGAGACTTTGACAATTTCCCACACAACAACCAACCAGCGCTGGACGTGGAATGAAAAATGTGCCTTTAATCTATTCTTATTTTTTCCCCCTGGGAAAGTGTTCCAACCTGGGCGCCAGTGTTCCAACCTGGGCGCCAGTGTTCCAACCTGGGCGCCAGTGTTCCAACCTGAGCGCCAGGGTTCCAACCTGGGCGCCAGTGTTCCAACCTGGGCGCCAGTGTTCCAACCTGAGCGCTAGTGTTCCAACCTGGGCGCCAGTGTTCCAACCTGGGCGCCAGTGTTCCAACCTGGGCGCCAGTGTTCCAACCTGGGCGCCAGTGTTCCAACCTGGGCGCCAGTGTTCCAACCTGAGCGCCAGGGTTCCAACCTGGGCGCCAGTGTTCCAACCTGGGCGCCAGTGTTCCATCCTGGGCGCCAGTGTTCCAACCTGGGCGCCAGTGTTCCATCCTGGGCGCCAGTGTTCCAACCTGGGCGCCAGTGTTCCAACCTGGGCGCCAGTGTTCCAACCTGGGCGCCAGGGTTCCAACCTGGGCGCCAGTGTTCCATCCTGGGCGCCAGTGTTCCAACCTGGGCGCCAGTGTTCCATCCTGGGCGCCAGTGTTCCAACCTGGGCGCCAGTGTTCCATCCTGGGCGCCAGTGTTCCAACCTGGGCGCCAGTGTTCCAACCTGGGCGCCAGTGTTCCAACCTGGGCACCAGGCTATATCTGCTCATGGAATTGTCACGGGAAACATATTTGAAATGACAATGAAGTCAAGAAACAAACAGATCTGGGACCAGACTCCCAGTGTTCATATTCTACATTGAACGTTGTACAAGGTGAAATTAGCCTGGACTACAACAGTTTGATACTGCACACACACAAATCAGCAGTGAACAATTGGTTTCCAAAAACTGGATAAGGATTTTATTGATAACTGAATTACATTTCTCTTTTATACATATTTCATAAATGATACAGGATTTTACATTTTCATATTTTTTTTTTTGCCAACAGAGCATCCGATGTGAATGGAAAAAAAAGACAAGACAATAAGAGGTTTGAATGAAGAAACAAAAACAGATCATTTCAATCCTAATTGTCTTCTTTATGCATTTTTAAACATCTTTTGTTTGTTTTTTCCCCAAATCGTTTATTTTTTTAAGTGCACACAAAATAGGATGAAGATTCAAAAACAACAACGCACACGTTTTCAAAAACGGAATAAATGTGACTGGGGAGAGAACGAAAAGAAGGATAAGACACAATGAACAGAGTGGGGGGGGGGACAGATGAGTATGGGGACTGAGAGGGAAAGTGGGGAGTGTGCCACCATTTTGTCTCTGATCTGGGACGGGAGTGAGTGATGTTGGGGTTACAGGAAGCAGGTCAAGGGTTGCGCACAAGATGGCGGACAACTTTGACATTTCCTTAGATGGACCAAAGATGGCATAGTGGTGGCATGGTGGCATAGCGCCAGGGGGATGGCGGCATGGTGGCGGCATGGTGGCATAGCGCCAGGGGGATGGCGGCATGGTGGCGGCATAGCGCCAGGGGGATGGCGGCATGGTGGCGGCATGGTGGCATAGCGCCAGGGGGATGGCGGCATGGTGGCATAGCGCCAGGGCGATGGCGGCATGGTGGCATAGCGCCAGGGGGATGGCGGCATGGTGGCGGCATGGTGGCATAGCGCCAGGGCGATGGCGGCATGGTGGCATAGCGCCAGGGGCATGGTGGCATAGCGCCAGGGGGATGGCGGCATGGTGGCGGCATGGTGGCATAGCGCCAGGGCGATGGCGGCATAGCGCCAGGGGGATGGCGGCATGGTGGCATAGCGCCAGGGGGATGGCGGCATAGCGCCAGGGGGATGGCGGCATGGTGGCATAGCGCCAGGGGGATGGCGGCATGGTGGCATAGCGCCAGGGGGATGGCGGCATGGGAATTGCAGTCTACCTGCCCTGGGCTGGGTCATGTTCATTAGGCACCAAACAGAAGAAAACGGACTGAAACAGGGAGGGAATACCTTGGACTTGACCAATAAGAAAAAGTTCATTTTTGATTTCCGTTGCACAACGTTTTCAGTTTCAGTTTCCTAATGAACACGACCCTCAATTGTTATTAGATCTCAGAACACTAGGTGCAGATCTATACTGGGGGAGAGGAGAGGGGCAGACAGGCAGAGAAGGAGGAATGGGGGAGGAGAGGGGCAGACAGGCAGAGAAGGAGGAATGGGGAGGAGAGGGGCAGACAGGCAGAGAAGGAGGAATGGGAGAGGAGAGGGGCAGACAGGCAGAGAAGGAGGAATGGGGGAGGAGAGGGGCAGACAGGCAGAGAAGGAGGAATGGGGGAGGAGAGGGGCAGACAGGCAGAGAAGGAGGAATGGGGGAGGAGAGGGGCAGACAGGCAGAGAAGGAGGAATGGGGGAGGAGAGGGGCAGACAGGCAGAGAAGGAGGAATGGGAGAGGAGAGGGGCAGACAGGCAGAGAAGGAGGAATGGGAGAGGAGAGGGGCAGACAGGCAGAGAAGGAGGAATGGGAGAGGAGAGGGGCAGACAGGCAGAGAAGGAGGAATGGGGGAGGAGAGGGAGGTGCAGAGGCTGGGTTGGAGCCAGATTTGGCAGGGCAGATTCTAACGACAGAGAGATAGCCCTGTCCCATGCCCATTTACTAGGAATCTCTACAAACAACGTTCTTTTAAACTATCTTTGCAATATTCATGTTAATTAAATCATCTTTTAGTTTTCTTTATTTTCAACATAATTTCCCATGTAAACATTACATTCATGCAACACCCGCTTTATAATAAAGTTCCTATATTTGATATATTTAGGTTTTTAAAAGAATAAGGAAGTTAAAGATGGATGGTATTAAGATGAAAAAGAGGAGGAGTCTCTGATGTATGTAGAGGTGTGTGTAACCAGCTCGTCTGTGTGTGTGTGTGTAACCAGCTCGTCTGTGTGTGTGTGTGCTTATGTGTCTCTCTTACTCTATCTCTGCTAGCGTGTGCAGTTGTGGAAAATAAAGATTTTGAGCTAGGTGATCGAGGTCAGGTGGGTGTGAGAGGTGAGTTGATTTATCGATCTGAGCGATTGAGGAGGAGACGATTCATAGATGTGTTGCTCTGCTCTTGGCCTCCTGTACGTATACACACACACACCTCACTCCCTCTCACACACACACCTCCCTCCCTCCCACACACACACACTCCCTCTCACACACACAGACACACACCTTGCTCTCTCACACACACACATTTTGCTTACCTCATCCCCATTCTCAGAGTCTATCTCTGTTCATTAAATTGTAGAGTACCAGTTTGCTGAACATAGCTTACTCAGCATGAATAGACCTATACTGATGGTACAAATGGTTCGGTCATAGACATTTGACGATGAAGGTCTCTTCCAATATGATGATTCCAATCCTCTGAGAATAGAAATATCTGTCTAGGTATGTTTCCCTTACTGCTTGAAACTGTCTGTCCCACAAAGGCACCACGTTCCGTGGAGAACGCACACACACACACACACACACACACACACACACACACACACACACACACACACACACACACACACACACACACACACACACACACACACACACACCTACAATTAACAGAAGAGGCCTACCCCCTCCAATTAACATAAGAGATCTACCCCCTCCAATTAACAGAAGAGATCTACCCCCTCCAATTAACAGAAGAGGCCTACCCCCTCCAATTAACAGAAGAGATCTACCCCCTCCAATTAACAGAAGAGATCTACCCCCTCCAATTAACAGAAGAGATCTACCCCCTCCAATTAACAGAAGAGGCCTACCCCCTCCAATTAACAGAAGAGATCTACCCCCTCCAATTAACAGAAGTGGCCTACCCCCTCCAATTAACAGAAGTGGCCTACCCCCTCCAATTAACAGAAGTGGCCTACCCCCTCCAATTAACAGAAGAGATCTACCCCCTCCAATTAACAGAAGAGGCCTACCCCCTCCAATTAACAGAAGAGATCTACCCCCTCCAATTAACAGAAGTGGCCTACCCCCTCCAATTAACAGAAGTGGCCTACCCCCTCCAATTAACAGAAGTGGCCTACCCCCTCCAATTAACAGAAGTGGCCTACCCCCTCTAATTAACAGAAGAGATCTACCCCCTCCAATTAACAGAAGAGATCTACCCCCTCTAATTAACAGAAGAGGCCTACCCCCTCCAATTAACAGAAGAGGCATACCCCCTCCAATTAACAGAAGAGATCTACCCCCTCCAATTAACAGAAGAGGCCTACCCCCTCCAATTAACAGAAGAGGCCTACCCCCTCCAATTAACAGAAGAGATCTACCCCCTCCAATTAACAGAAGAGATCTACCCCCTCCAATTAACAGAAGAGGCCTACCCCCTCCAATTAACAGAATAGATCTACCCCCTCTAATTAACAGAATAGATCTACCCCCTCTAATAAACAGAATAGATCTACCCCCTCTAATTAACAGAATAGATCTACCCCTTCTAATTAACAGAATAGATCTACCCCTTCTAATTAACAGAATAGATCTACCCCTTCTAATTAACAGAATAGATCTACCCCTTCTAATTAACAGAATAGATCTACCCCTTCTAATTAACAGAATAGATCTACCCCTTCTAATTAACAGAATAGATCTACCCCTTCTAATTAACAGAATAGATCTACCCCCTCTAATTAACAGAATAGATCTACCCCTTCTAATTAACAGAATAGATCTACCCCTTCTAATTAACAGAATAGATCTACCCCTTCTAATTAACAGAATAGATCTACCCCTCTAATAAACAGAATAGATCTACCCCTCTAATTAACAGAATAGATCTACCCCTCTAATAAACAGAATAGATCTACCCCTCTAATTAACAGAATAGATCTACCCCTTCTAATTAACAGAATAGATCTACCCCTTCTAATTAACAGAATAGATCTACCCCCTCTAATTAACAGAATAGATCTACCCCCAAGCCAATCCCCACAACTGACGTAACAACATAGATATGGCTTTGTTTTATCAACCAGCAGAACGTTAACCAGGGTTTGATCGTATGTATCGAGAGTAACAACAACAATGTCAATAATGCTCCTACTACACATTAACGTGTGTATTCCACTGATTCTACCATCCTGTAGCATCCGCGTTCTCTGTCTGCCAGGGGGAGGGGGGCAGTTACTTGGAACAGCTACTAGGAGCAGTGGGAGGAGAGAACTTTGGACGGAACAGCCTTGTTTGCGTGAATGAACCTCAAGCACATACAGTTTATACTTCTTTAGCCGTATTTGCAGCTCCGGGTTTTTAATGACAGGTTATTGATTGATTGATTGAGGCGATCGAATGATTAAGTCGGTCATAGGTCATAGGTCATATGGAGGGTGACAGGAGAGACCTTTTACAAAACCCAGAAGTAAAATGTTTCATAATTTGGACATGTTTTGGTTCACATTTGAACCATTGATATCATGTCATTGAAATATGCGTTGTGTTGAATGCTGTCTGAAGCCAAGACCAATTAAAAAAAAATG
The DNA here is from genome assembly GCF_023373465.1 of Oncorhynchus keta. NCBI lineage: Eukaryota > Metazoa > Chordata > Actinopteri > Salmoniformes > Salmonidae > Oncorhynchus > Oncorhynchus keta. Next base: position 26,565,623 of record NC_068423.1, read on the forward strand.
TTTTAAGAACAAATCAATTATACTTATTTGTTATTGTCACAAATGGGGGAAAAAAAGCACGTCCGATCTGAGACATTCCCTGTAAAAGTTAAGAAAATGGCTTTACTTTTGCAGCAACAATGAATCAGTATTATGTGTGTGTGTGTGTGTGTGTGTGTGTGTGTGTGTGTTTTATGATCCTCTATATGTTCCTTGGCTTAAATGATGTCCTACAAAACCTCACATACAGACGAAGAAGACTTATCGTTGAACAACCTGCAATCTACAGCATGCCTGTCTGTGTCTGACTGTCTCACACACACACACACACACACACACACACACACACACACACACACACACACACACACACACACACACACACACACACACACACACACACACACACAGTTAGTATGTCTCTTTTTTTATATCCTCACAATTAGGTTGGTGTGAAGAGGTGAGCATATTCAGAAATGGTACACAGTCTGGCCACAGCTGTTAGTGAGGGTTCTACGGGGGTACATCACAACTGTTGGTGAGGGTTCTACAGGGGTACATCACAGCTGTTAGTGAGGGTTCTACAGGGGTACATCACAGCTGTTAGTGAGGGTTCTACAGGGGTACATCACAGCTGTTAGTGAGGGTTCTACAGGGGTACATCACAGCTGTTAGTGAGGGTTCTACAGGGGTACATCACAGCTGTTAGTGAGGGTTCTACGGGGGTACATCACAGCTGTTAGTGAGGGTTCTACGGGGGTACATCACAGCTGTTAGTGAGGGTTCTACAGGGGTACATCACAGCTGTTAGTGAGGGTTCTACAGAGGTACATCGCAGCTGTTAGTGAGGGTTCTACAGGGGTACATCACAGCTGTTAGTGAGGGTTCTACAATGTTCTCTTGGCTGATATGAGTTATAGTGTAGTTGGAAGGAATTGTAGGATATGTGAGTGGCACGCGGAATCTCTCGGCCAGAAATCAATCTCAGAACTCTTGTTTGTGGATGATGGGTGTTTGTCTATGAAGCCTTGGTGGGTTATATTGCTGGTAGTACAATGAGAACAGTGTGTGAGAGAAGAAGTGGGGAAAACCTATTGATACGGGGGTCCTGTATGGTTGAGACATTACTATATTACTATATTACTGAGATAGGATGTTAAAGAGAGAGCTCCTCCCCCCACTGAATGATCTAAACCTCCTCTATCTTCATTGGGATTGATTGTATATTATTAGTATATTGTTTCTCATAACAAATATAGCTTCTAAAATAAAACCCCTGGGAATACTGGAACACACAGTGATGTTGTTATCGGAAGTACTATCCTCCAATCCCGGCGCAGCATGTTACAGGAAACAGGAAGTCGATAGGAAGTCAACAACAGGAATAAGAAGTGAGGTGTGGTCACCTGACCTCAACTCCGTCTATCCACTTCCTGTAAAGGCTGTGACAATCTGAAAGGCGCCTGATAAAAGGTCCTTGTCATCATAGCAATATGCTCCGTGGGTAGCTGTCCGTCAGGCAGAGAGGGCGGGAACTGGTTACAGGCGGGGCAGGGTTGGCCACAGCCAATCAGACGAGACAAGAGGGGTCGGCCAAGGTCAACGTTCACCTAGAGGGTCACAGGAACCCTTGTCCAATCACAGCCATGTCCTCCGTGCATGCAGAGGTCAGAGGGCTGAGGTTAAAGGTCAAGGGGGTGGAGCAAGAGGTTCCCAGCTAGAGGATATTCATGGGACACAGACGTCCCGAGGCCCCACAGGAGTGGTGTGTGTGTGTTTGAATGCTGCACTGTGGGCCTAGCTAACACATAGATATAGCAACCTATAAGTGGCTTGGGGTTGAAGTCCCGGGATATCACCACACACACTTATAGACGTGTCCATTTGTCTGCCGCCGTCCCCTACACCTCCGCTGTAACTCCTCACACTGCAGCGTGTCACTTCCTGTACGTCCCCTAGAACTTCCTGCAGGCTGTGCTGAAGTCCTGTTGCATATCCATAGCACCCAGTTTCATCATAATCTCCACCCCCAGACACAATTTGATTCAGTTTCTGTTCTTCTAAACCTCCTCTACAGATGGGTTTACTTTATCATTTGAGTTATTCAAGTTTCTGTTCTTCTAAACCTCCTCTACAGATGGGTTTACTTTATCATTTGAGTTATTCAAGTCAGAGAAATTAAAAAAGGAGAAAATGTAAAAAAAACAACAAAAAAACTCCCGCGGTCGGTCGCTAAAGGCAAGGGTTTGTTAACAAAGAGGAGTAAAGGTGGACGGATGGAGAGAGAGGAGGGGGGTAAGGAGGGATGGAGGAGGGTAAGGAAAGGAGGGATGGAGGAGGGGAGGAGGGTAAGGGGAGGAGGGCAAGGAAATTAGGGATGGAGGAGGGTAAGGGGAGGAGGGAAAGGAAAGGAGGGAAGGAGGAGCGGAGGAGGGTAAGGAAAGGAGGGATGGAGGGATGGAGGAGGGCAAGGAAATGAGGGATGGAGGAGGGGAGGAGGGTAAGAGGAGGAGGGCAAGGAAAGGAGGGAAGGAGGAGCGGAGGAGGGTAAGGAAAGGAGGGATGGAGGAGGGTAAGGGGAGGAGGGATGGAGGAGGGTAAGGGGAGGAGGGATGGAGGGTAAGGGGAGGAGGGCAAGGAAAGGAGGGATGGAGGAGCGTAAGGAAAGGAGGGATGGAGGAGGGTAAGGAAAGGAAGGATGGAGGAGTGGAGGGAGAGATGAAGAAAGCAGAGGAGGACATCACTCTTCCCATCAATCTTTGCTGGCGGCGGTGAGTTGCTGGACAGGAAGTTGGAGCTGGAGGGGGTCCCTCAGGCGTTTCAGATCTAACTCCACCTGGGGGAGAGAATAATATGAGAAATGTGTGAATTCCTTCTACAATTGCTCATTTTTTGTCATGACGTTTCAATCCAGATTATAAAACCATGACAGGGTACATTTTGTGAAGGCATGTTAATGTATGTTAATGTGTGCATGCCTGTGTCTGTCTGTGTGCTAACATGCCAGCCTGACTTCTGTTCCTGCCTAGGGTTGGTGTCGGGGTTAGTGTCGGGGTTAGTGTCGGGGTTAGTGTCGGGGTTGGGGTTAGTGTCGGGGTTAGTGTCGGGGTTAGTGTCGGGGTTGGGGTTAGTGTTGGGGTTAGTGTCGGGGTTAGTGTCGGGGTTGGGGTTAGTGTTGGGGTTAGTGTCGGGTTGGTGTCGGGGTTAATGTCGGGGTTGGGGTTAGTGTCGGGGTTAATGTTGGGGTTGGGGTTAGTGTTGGGGTTGGTGTCGGGGTTGGTGTTAGTGTCGGGGTTCGGGTTAGTGTCGGGGTTAGTGTCGGGGATGGGGTTAGTGTCGGGGTTGGGGTTAATGTTGGGGGTGGGGTTAGTGTCGGGGTTGGGGTTAGTGTCTGGGTTGGTATTAGTGTCGGGGTTGGTGTTAGTGTCGGGGTTGGTGTTAGTGTCGGGGTTGGTGTCGGGGTTGGGGTTAGTGTCGGGGTTGGGGTTAGTGTTGGGGTTAGTGTCGGGGTTGGTATTAGTGTCGGGGTTAATGTCGGGTTGGGGTTAATGTCGGGGTTGGGGTTAATGTCGGGGTTGGGGTTAGTGTCGGGGTCGGGGTTAGTGTCGGGGTTGGTATTAGTGTCGGGGATGGTATTAGTGTCGGGGTTGGTATTAGTGTCGGGGTCGGGGTTAGTGTCGAGGTCGGGGTTAGTGTCGGGGTTGGTATTAGTGTCGGGGTCGGGGTTAGTGTCGGGGTCGGGGTTAGTGTCGGGGTTGGTGTCAGTGTCGGGGTTGGTGTCAGTGTCGGGTTAGTGTCGGGGTTGGGGTTAGTGTCGGGGTCGGGGTTAGTGTCAGGGTTGGTGTCAGTGTCGGGGTTGGTGTCAGTGTCGGGGTTAGTGTCGGGGTTGGTGTCAGTGTCGGGTCGGGTTAGTGTCGGGGTTGGGGTTAGTGTCGGGGTTAGTGTCGGGGTCAGTGTCGGGGTTGATGTCGGGGTTGGGGTTAGTGTCGGGTCGGGGTTGGGGTTAGTGTCGGGTTGGGGTTAGTGTCGGGTTGGAGTTAGTGTCGGGGTTGGAGTTAGTGTCGGGGTTGGGGTTAGTGTCGGGGTTGGGGTTAGTGTCGGGGTCGGTGTTAGTGTCGGGGTTAGTGTCGGGGTCGGGTTAGTGTCGGGGTCGGGTTAGTGTCGGGGGTCAGGGTTAGTGTCGGGGTTGGGGTTAGTGTCGGGGTTGGGGTTAGTGTCGGGGTTGGGGTTAGTGTCGGGGTTGGGGTTAGTGTCGGGGTTAGTGTCAGGGTCGGGGTTAGTGTCGGGGTTGGGGTTAGTGTCGGGGTTGGGGTTAGTGTCGGGTTGGGGTTAGTGTCGGGGTTGGGGTTAGTGTCGGGTTGGTGTCGGGGTTGGGGTTAGTGTCGGGGTTGGGGTTAGTGTCGGGGTTAGTGTCGGGGTTGGGGTTAGTGTCGGGGTTGGTGTTAGTGTCGGGGTTGGGGTTAGTGTCGGGGTTGGGGTTAGTGTCGGGGTTGGTGTCAGTGTCGGGGTTAGTGTCGGGATTGGGTTTAATGTCGGGGTTGGGGTTAATGTCGGGGTTGGGGTTAATGTCGGGGTTGGGGTTAGTGTCGGGGTTAATGTCGGGGTTGGGGTTAGTGTCGGGGTTAGTGTCGGGTTGGGGTTAATGTCGGGGTTGGGGTTAGTGTCGGGGTTAATGTCGGGGTTGGGGTTAATGTCGGGGTTGGGGTTAGTGTCGAGGTTAATGTCGGGTTGGGGTTAATGTCGGGGTCGGGGTTAGTGTCGGGGTTCAGGTTAGTGTCGGGGTTGGGGTTAGTGTTGGGGTTGGGGTTAGTGTCGGGGTTGGTGTCAGTGTCGGGGTTGGGGTTAGTGTCGGGGTTGGGGTTAATGTCGGGGTTGGGGTTAGTGTCGGGTTAATGTCGGGTTAGTGTCGGGGTTAGTGTCGAGGTTAGTGTCGGGGTTAATGTCGGGGTTGGGGTTAGTGTCGGGGTTAGTGTCGAGGTTAGTGTCGGGGTTAATGTCGGGGTTGGGGTTAGTGTCGGGGTTAATGTCGGGGTTGGGTTTAGTGTCGGGTTAGTGTCGGGTCGGGGTTAATGTCGGGGTTGGGGTTAGTGTCGGGGTTAATGTCGGGTTGGGGTTAATGTCGGGTTGGGGTTAATGTCGGGGTTGGGGTTAGTGTCGGGTCGGGTTAGTGTCGGGGTTGGTATTAGTGTCGGGATGGTATTAGTGTCGGGGTTGGTATTAGTGTCGGGTCGGGGTTAGTGTCGAGGTCGGGGTTAGTGTCGGGGTTGGTATTAGTGTCGGGGTCGGGGTTAGTGTCGGGTCGGGGTTAGTGTCAGGGTTGGGTTTAATGTCGGGGTTAGTGTCGGGTCGGGGTTAATGTCGGGGTTGGGGTTAGTGTCGGGGTTAATGTCGGGGTTGGGGTTAATGTCGGGTTGGGGTTAGTGTCGGGGTTAATGTCGGGGTTGGGGTTAATGTCGGGTCGGGTTAATGTCGGGGTTGGGGTTAGTGTCGGGGTTGGGGTTAGTGTCGGGGTTGGGGTTAGTGTCGGGGTTGGTATTAGTGTCGGGGATGGTATTAGTGTCGGGATGGTATTAGTGTCGGGTCGGGGTTAGTGTCGAGGTCGGGTTAGTGTCGGGGTCGGGTTGGGGTTAGTGTCGGGGTTGGTATTAGTGTCGGGGTCGGGGTTAGTGTCGGGGATGGGGTTAGTGTCGGGGTTAGTGTCGGGGATGGTATTAGTGTCGGGGTTAGTATTAGTGTCGGGGTTGGGGTTAGTGTCGGGTCGGGTTAGTGTCGGGAATGGGGTTAGTGTTGGGGTTAGTGTCGGGGTTGGTGTCGGCGGCCGGGGTTGGTGTTAATGTCGGGGTTGGTGTCAAGGCCGGGTTGGTGTTAATGTCGGGGTTGGTGTCGGCGTCCGGGGTTGGTGTTAATGTCGGGGTTGGTGTCAGCGTCGGGGTTGGTGTCAGTGTTGGGGTTGGTGTCAGCGTCGGGGGTTGGTGTCAGCGCCGGGGTTGGTGTCAGCGGGGTTGGTGTCAGCGTGGGGGTTGGTGTCAGCGTCGGGGTTGGTGTCAGCGTCGGGTTGGGGTTAATATCGGGGTTGGGGTCAGCGCCGGTGTTGGTGTCGGGGTTGGTGTCAGCGTCGGGTTGGGGTTAATATCGGGTTGGGGTCAGCGTCGGGTTGGTGTCAGCGTCGGTGTTGGTGTCGGGATTGGTGTCAGCGTCGGGGTGGTGTCAGCGTCGGGTTGGTGTCAGTGTCGGGGTTGGTGTCAGCGGGGTGGTGTCAGCGTCGGGGTTGGGGTCAGCGGGGGCTTGGTGTCGGCATCGGGGTGGTGTCGGCGTCGGGGTTGGTGTCGGGCGTCGGGGTTGGTGTCGCGCGGGGTCCGGGGTTGGTGTCGGCGTCGGGTTGGTGTCAGCGGGGTTGGGGTCAGCGTCGGGGCTGGTGTCGGCGTCGGGGTTGGTGTCGGGCGTCGGGGTTGGTGTCGGGGTTGGTGTCCGTGTCGGGGGTTGGTGTCAGCGTGGTGTCGGGGTTGGTGTCAGCGTCGGGGTTGGTGTCGGCGTCGGGGTTGGTGTCGGGGGTTGGTGTCGGCGTCGGGTTGGTGTCAGCGTCGGGGTTGGTGTCCGTGTCGGGGTTGGTGTCAGCGGGGTTGGTGTTGGGGTTGGTGTTAATGTCGGGGCTGGTGTCAGCGTCGGGTTGGTGTCAGCGTCGGGTTGGTGTCGGGGTTGGTGTTAATGTCGGGGTTGGTGTCAGCGTGGGGTGGTGTCAGTGTCGGGGTTGGTGTCAGCGTCGGGGTTGGTGTCAGCGTCGGGGTTGGGGTCAGCGCGGGCTGGTGTCAGCGTCGGGGTTGGGGTCAGCGCCGGGCTGGTGTCGCGCGGGGTTGGTGTCGGCGTCGGGGTTGGTGTCGGGGTTGGTGTCGGGCCGGGGTTGGTGTCGGCGTCGGGGGTTGGTGTCGGGTTGGTGTTAATGTCGGGGTTGGTGTCAGTCGGGTTGGTGTCAGCGTCGGGGTTGGTGTCAGTGTCGGGGTTGGTGTCAGCGTCGGGGTTGGTGTCAGCCGGGGTTGGGGTCAGCGTCGGGTTGGTGTCAGCGCCGGGTTGGTGTCGGGCGTCGGGTTGGTGTCGGGCCGGTGTCAGCCGGGTTGGGGTCAGCGTCGGGGTTGGTGTCGGCGTCGGGTTGGTGTCAGCGTCGGGTTGGTGTCCGTGTCGGGGTTGGTGTCAGCGTCGGGTTGGTGTCCGTGTCGGGGTTGGTGTCAGCGTCGGGGTTGGTGTCGGGGTTGGTGTCGGGGTTGGTGTTAATGTCGGGGTTGGTGTCAGCGGGGTTGGTGTCAGCCGGGTTGGTGTCAGTGTCGGGGCTTGGTGTCAGCCGGGTTGGTGTCGGTCCGGGTTGGTGTCGCGTCGGGGCTGGTGTCGGCGTCGGGGTTGGTGTCGCGGCCGGGGTTGGTGTCGCGGCTGGGGTTGGTGTCGGCGGCCGGGGTTGGTGTCAGCGTCGGGTTGGGGTCAGCGTCGGGTTGGTGTCAGCGTCGGGGTTGGGGTTAGTGTCGGGGTTGGGGTTAATGTCGGGGTTGGGGTTAGTGTCGGGTCGGGTTAATGTCGGGGTTAGTGTCGGGTTAGTGTCGAGGTTAGTGTCGGGGTTAGTGTCGAGGTTAGTGTCGGGGTCGGGGTTAATGTCGGGGTTGGGGTTAGTGTCGGGGGTTAATGTCGGGGTTGGGTTTAGTGTCGGGGTTAGTGTCGGGTCGGGTTAATGTCGGGTTGGGGTTAGTGTCGGGTTAATGTCGGGGTTGAGGTTAATGTCGGGTTGGGGTTAATGTCGGGTTGGGGTTATTGTCGGGTCGGGGTTAGTGTCGGGGTTGGTATTAGTGTCGGGATGGTATTAGTGTCGGGGTTGGTATTAGTGTCGGGGTCGGGGTTAGTGTCGAGGTCGGGTTAGTGTCGGGGTTGGTATTAGTGTCGGGTCGGGGTTAGTGTCGGGGTCGGGGTTAGTGTCGGGGTTGGGTTTAATGTCGGGGTTAGTGTTGGGGTCGGGTTAATGTCGGGGTTGGGGTTAGTGTCGGGGTTAATGTCGGGGTTGGGGTTAATGTCGGGTTGGGGTTAGTGTCGGGGTTAATGTCGGGTTGGGGTTAATGTCGGGGTCGGGGTTAATGTCGGGGTTGGGGTTAGTGTCGGGTTGGGGTTAGTGTCGGGGTTGGGGTTAGTGTCGGGGTTGGTATTAGTGTCGGGGATGGTATTAGTGTCGGGGATGGTATTAGTGTCGGGTCGGGAGGTGTCGAGGTCGGGGTTAGTGTCGGGTCGGGGTTAGTGTCGGGGTTGGTATTAGTGTCGGGTCGGGGTTAGTGTCGGGGATGGGGTTAGTGTCGGGTTAGTGTCGGGATGGTATTAGTGTCGGGGTTAGTATTAGTGTCGGGTTGGGGTTAGTGTCGGTTGGGTTAGTGTCGGGAATGGGGTTAGTGTCGGGTTAGTGTTGGGGTTAGTGTCGGGTTGGTGTCAAAGGCGTCGGGGTTGGTGTTAATGTCGGGTTGATGTCGGCGTCGGGTTGGTGTTAATGTCGGGGAGGTGTCAGCGTCGGGGTTGGGGTCAGCGTCGGGGTTGGTGTCAGCCGGGTTGGTGTCGCGTCGGGGTTGGTGTCGGCGTCGGGGTTGGTGTCGCGCGTCAGCGTCGGGTTGGTGTCGGCGCCGGGTTGGTGTTGGTGTCGGGGTTGGTGTTGGTGTCGGGGTTGGTGTTAATGTCGGGGTTGGTGTCAGCGGGGGTTGGTGTCGCGTCGGGTTGGTGTCGCGCCGGGTTGGTGTCGGGTTGGTGTCCGTGGTCGGGGTTGGTGTCAGCGTGGGTTGGTGTCGGGTTGGTGTCGGGGTTGGTGTCGGGGTTGGTGTGGTGTCAGGGTTGGTGTCGGCGTCGGGGTTGGTGTCGGGCTGGTTGGGCGGCAGCGTCGGGGTTGGGGTCGGCGGGGTTGGTGTCGGGTTGGTGTCAGCTCAGGGGGTTGGGGTCAGCGTCGGCTGGGTCGGCCGGGGTTGGTGTCGGCGCGGGTTGGTGTCAGCCGGGTTGGTGTCAGCGGTTGGGGTCAGTGTCGGGGTTGGTGTCAGCGTCGGGGGCTGGTGTCAGCGTCGGGTTGGGGTCAGTCGGGGTTGGTGTCAGCGGGGTTGGGGTCAGCCGGGCTGGTGTCGGCGTCGGGCTGGTGTCGGCGTCGGGTTGGTGTCGGGTTGGTGTCGGCGTCGGGGTTGGTGTCGGCGTCGGGGTTGGTCAAGGGGCTGGTGTTAATGTCGGGGGTTGGTGTCAGCGTCGGGGTTGGTGTCAGCGCCGGGGTTGGTGTCAGTGTCGGGTTGGTGTCAGCGTCGGGTTGGTGTCAGCGTCGGGTTGGGGTCAGCGTCGGGGTTGGTGTCAGCGTCGGGTTGGTGTCGGCGTCGGGTTGGTGTCGGCGTCGGTGTCAGCGTCGGGGTTGGGGTCAGCTCGGGGTTGGTGTCGAGCTGGGTTGGTGTCAGCCGGGTTGGTGTCCGTGGTCGGGGTTGGTGTCAGCGTGGGTTGGTGTCCGTGTCGGGGTTGGTGTCAGCGTCGGGTTGGTGTCGGGTTGGTGTCGGGGTTGGTGTTAATGTCGGGGTTGGTGTCAGCGTCGGGGTTGGTGTCAGCGTCGGGGTTGGTGTCAGTGTCGGGTTGGTGTCAGCGTCGGGGTTGGTGTCGGCGTCCGGGTTGGTGTCGGCGTCGGGGTTGGTGTCGGGCGGCGGGGTGGGTCGAGTCCGGGGTGGTGTCGGGCCGGGTTGGTGTCGGGCGTCGGGGTTGGTGTCAGCGTCGGGTTGGGGTCAGCCGGGTTGGTGTCAGCGTCGGGGTTGGGGTTAGTGTCGGGGTTGGGGTTAATGTCGGGGCTGGGGTTAGTGTCGGGTCGGGGTTAATGTCGGGTTAGTGTCGGGTTAGTGTCGAGGTTAGTGTCGGGGTTAGTGTCGAGGTTAGTGTCGGGGTCGGGTTAATGTCGGGGTTGGGGTTAGTGTCGGGTTAATGTCGGGTTGGGTTTAGTGTCGGGTTAGTGTCGGGTCGGGGTTAATGTCGGGGTTGGGGTTAGTGTCGGGGTTAATGTCGGGGTTGAGGTTAATGTCGGGTTGGGGGTTAATGTCGGGGTTGGGGTTAGTGTCGGGTCGGGGTTAGTGTCGGGGTTGGTATTAGTGTCGGGGATGGTATTAGTGTCGGGGTTGGTATTAGTGTCGGGTCGGGTTAGTGTCGAGGTCGGGGTTAGTGTCGGGGTTGGTATTAGTGTCGGGTCGGGGGTTAGTGTCGGGTCGGGTTAGTGTCGGGTTGGGTTTAATGTCGGGGTTAGTGTTGGGGTCGGGTTAATGTCGGGGTTGGGGTTAGTGTCAAGTTAATGTCGGGGTTGGGGTTAATGTCGGGGTTGGGGTTAGTGTCGGGGTTAATGTCGGGGTTGGGGTTAATGTCGGGTCGGGGTTAATGTCGGGGTTGGGGTTAGTGTCGGGGTTGGGGTTAGTGTCGGGGTTGGGGTTAGTGTCGGGGTTGGTATTAGTGTCGGGGATGGTATTAGTGTCGGGGATGGTATTAGTGTCGGGTCGGGTTAGTGTCGAGGTCGGGGTTAGTGTCGGGTCGGGGTTGGGGTTAGTGTCGGGGTTAGTGTCGGGTCGGGTTAGTGTCAGGGTTGGGTTTAATGTCGGGGTTAGTGTCGGGTCGGGGTTAATGTCGGGTTGGGGTTAGTGTCGGGGTTAATGTCGGGGGTTGGGGTTAATGTCGGGGTTGGGGTTAGTGTCGGGGTTAATGTCGGGTTGGGGTTAATGTCGGGTCGGGTTAATGTCGGGTTGGGGTTAGTGTCGGGGTTGGGGTTAGTGTCGGGGTTGGGGTTAGTGTCGGGGTTGGTATTAGTGTCGGGGATGGTATTAGTGTCGGGATGGTATTAGTGTCGGGTCGGGTTAGTGTCGAGGTCGGGGTTAGGTCGGGGTCGGGGTTGGGGTTAGTGTCGGGGTTGGTATTAGTGTCGGGTCGGGGTTAGTGTCGGGGATGGGGTTAGTGTCGGGGTTAGTGTCGGGGATGGTATTAGTGTCGGGGTTAGTATTAGTGTCGGGGTTGGGGTTAGTGTCGGGTCGGGTTAGTGTCGGGAATGGGGTTAGTGTTGGGGTTGAGTGTCGGGGTTGGTGTCGGCGTCGGGTTGGTGTTAATGTCGGGTTGGTGTCGGCGTCGGGTTGGTGTTAATGTCGGGGTTGGTGTCGGCGTCGGGGTTGGTGTTAATGTCGGGGTTGGTGTCAGCGTCGGGTTGGTGTCAGTGTTGGGGTTGGTGTCAGCGTCGGGGTTGGTGTCAGCGTCGGGGTTGGTGTCAGCGTCGGGTTGGTGTCAGCGTGGGGTTGGTGTCAGCGTCGGGGTTGGTGTCAGCGTCGGGGTTGGGGTTAATCTCGGGGTTGGGGTCAGCGTCGGTGTTGGTGTCGGGGTTGGTGTCAGCGTCGGGTTGGGGTTAATATCGGGGTTGGGGTCAGCGCCGGGCTGGTGTCAGCGCCGGTGTTGGTGTCGGGATTGGTGTCAGCGTCGGGGTTGGTGTCAGCCGGGTTGGTGTCAGTGTCGGGGCTGGTGTCAGCGTCGGGCTGGTGTCAGCGTCGGGGTTGGGGTCAGCGTCCAGGCTGTCGGCATCGGGGCTGGTGTCGGCGTCCGGGGTTGGTGTCGGCGTCGGGGTTGGTGTCGGCGGCCGGGTTGGTGTCGGCGTCCGGGTTGGTGTCAGCTGTCGGGCTGGGGGTCAGCGTCGGGCTGGTGTCGCGTCGGGCTGGTGTCGGCGTCGGGGCTGGTGTCGGGGTTGGTGTCCGTGTCGGGGTTGGTGTCAGCCGGGTTGGTGTCGGGGCTGGTGTCAGCGTCGGGGGTTGGTGTCGGGCGTCGGGGTTGGTGTCGGGGTTGGTGTCGGGCGCCGGGGTTGGTGTCAGCTCGGGTTGGTGTCCGTGTCGGGTTGGTGTCAGCGTCGGGGTTGGTGTTGGGGTTGGTGTTAATGTCGGGGTTGGTGTCAGCGGGGTTGGTGTCAGCGTCCGGGTTGGTGTCGGGGTTGGTGTTAATGTCGGGGTTGGTGTCAGCGTCGGGGTTGGTGTCAGTGTCGGGGTTGGTGTCAGCGTCGGGGTTGGTGTCAGCGTCGGGTTGGGGTCAGCGTCGGGGTTGGTGTCAGCGTCGGGTTGGGGTCAGCGTCGGGTTGGTGTCGGCGTCGGGGTTGGTGTCGGCGTCGGGTTGGTGTCGGGTTGGTGTCGGCGTCGGGGTTGGTGTCGGCGTCGGGGTTGGTGTCGGGGTTGGTGTTAATGTCGGGGTTGGTGTCAGCGTCGGGGTTGGTGTCAGCGTCGGGGTTGGTGTCAGTGTCGGGGTTGGTGTCAGCGTCGGGGTTGGTGTCAGCGTCGGGGTTGGGGTCAGCGTCGGGGGTTGGTGTCAGCGTCGGGGTTGGTGTCGGGCGTCGGGGTTGGTGTCGCGTCGGTGTCAGCGTCGGGGTTGGGGTCAGCGTCGGGGTTGGTGTCGGCGTCCCGGGGTTGGTGTCAGCGTCGGGGTTGGTGTCCGTGTCGGGGCTGGTGTCAGCGTCGGGGTTGGTGTCCGTGTCGGGGTTGGTGTCAGCGTCGGGTTGGTGTCGGGGTTGGTGTCGGGGTTGGTGTTAATGTCGGGGTTGGTGTCAGCGTCGGGGTTGGTGTCAGCGTCGGGTTGGTGTCAGTGTCGGGGTTGGTGTCAGCGTCGGGGTTGGTGTCGGCGTCGGGTTGGTGTCGCGTCGGGGTTGGTGTCGGCGTCGGGGTTGGTGTCGGGTCGGGGTTGGTGTCGGCGTCGGGGTTGGTGTCTCCTTGTCGGGGTTGGTGTCAGCGTCGGGTTGGGGTCAGCGTCGGGGTTGGTGTCAGCGTCGGGGTTGGGGTTAGTGTCGGGGTTGGGGTTAATGTCGGGGTTGGGGTTAGTGTCGGGTCGGGGTTAATGTCGGGGTTAGTGTCGGGGTTAGTGTCGAGGTTAGTGTCGGGGTTAGTGTCGAGGTTAGTGTCGGGGTCGGGGTTAATGTCGGGGGTTGGGGTTAGTGTCGGGGTTAATGTCGGGGTTGGGTTTAGTGTCGGGGTTAGTGTCGGGGTCGGGGTTAATGTCGGGGTTGGGGTTAGTGTCGGGGTTAATGTCGGGGTTGAGGTTAATGTCGGGGTTGGGGTTAATGTCGGGGTTGGGGTTAGTGTCGGGGTCGGGGTTAGTGTCGGGGTTGGTATTAGTGTCGGGGATGGTATTAGTGTCGGGGTTGGTATTAGTGTCGGGGTCGGGGTTACTGTCGAGGTCGGGGTTAGTGTCGGGGTTGGTATTAGTGTCGGGGTCGGGGTTAGTGTCGGGGTCGGGGTTAGTGTCGGGGTTGGGTTTAATGTCGGGGTTAGTGTCGGGGTCGGGGTTAATGTCGGGGTTGGGGTTAGTGTCGGGGTTAATGTCGGGGTTGGGGTTAATGTCGGGGTTGGGGTTAGTGTCGGGGTTAATGTCGGGTTGGGGTTAATGTCGGGGTCGGGGTTAATGTCGGGGTTGGGGTTAGTGTCGGGTTGGGGTTAGTGTCGGGGTTGGGGTTAGTGTCGGGGTTGGTATTAGTGTCGGGATAGGTATTAGTGTCGGGGATGGTATTAGTGTCGGGGTCGGGGTTAGTGTCGAGGTCGGGGTTAGTGTCGGGGTCGGGGTTGGGGTTAGTGTCGGGGTTGGTATTAGTGTCGGGGTCGGGGTTAGTGTCGGGGATGGGGTTAGTGTCGGGTTAGTGTCGGGATGGTATTAGTGTCGGGTTAGTATTAGTGTCGGGGTTGGGGTTAGTGTCGGGGTCGGGTTAGTGTCGGGAATGGGGTTAGTGTCGGGGTTAGTGTTGGGGTTAGTGTCGGGGTTGGTGTCGGCGTCGGGGTTGGTGTTAATGTCGGCGTCGGGGTTGGTGTTAATGTCGGGGTTGGTGTCAGCGTCGGGGTTGGGGTCAGCGTCGGGTTGGTGTCAGCGGCCGGGGTGGTGTCGCGTCGGGGTTGGTGTCGGCGTCGGGTTGGTGTCGGCGTCAGCGTCGGGGTTGGTGTCGGCGTCGGGTTGGTGTTGGTGTCGGGGTTGGTGTTGGTGTCGGGTTGGTGTTAATGTCGGGTTGGTGTCAGCGTCCGGGTTGGTGTCGAAGCGTCGGGTTGGTGTCGGCGTCGGGTTGGTGTCGGGGTTGGTGTCCGTGTCGGGGTTGGTGTCAGCCGGGGTTGGTGTCGGGGTTGGTGTCGGGGTTGGTGTCGGGTTGGTGTCAGCGTCGGGTTGGTGTCAGCGTCGGGGTTGGTGTCGCGTCGGGTTGGTGTCGGGGTTGGTGTCGGCGGCCGGGTTGGTGTCAGCGTCGGGTTGGGGTCAGCGTCGGGGTTGGTGTCGGCGTCGGGGTTGGTGTCGGCGTCGGGGTTGGTGTCAGCCCGGGCTGGTGTCAGCGTCGGGGTTGGGGTCAGTGTCGGGAGTTGGTGTCAGCGTCGGGGTTGGTGTCAGCGTCGGGTTGGGGTCAGCGTCGGGGTTGGTGTCAGCGTCGGGGTTGGGGTCAGTCGGGGTTGGTGTCGGCGTCGGGGTTGGTGTCGGCGTCGGGGTTGGTGTCGGGGTTGGTGTCGGCGTCGGGTTGGTGTCGGCGTCGGGGTTGGTGTCGGGGTTGGTGTTAATGTCGGGGTTGGTGTCAGCGTCGGGTTGGTGTCAGCGTCGGGGTTGGTGTCAGTGTCGGGGTTGGTGTCAGCGTCGGGTTGGTGTCAGCGTCGGGGTTGGGGTCAGCGTCGGGTTGGTGTCAGCGTCGGGGTTGGTGTCGGCGTCGGGGTTGGTGTCGGCGTCGGTGTCAGCGTCGGGGTTGGGGTCAGCGTCGGGTTGGTGTCGCGTCAGGGTTGGTGTCGTCGGGGTTGGTGTCCGTGTCGGGGTTGGTGTCAGCGTCGGGGTTGGTGTCCGTGTCGGGGTTGGTGTCAGCGTCGGGGGTTGGTGTCGGGGTTGGTGTCGGGGTTGGTGTTAATGTCGGGGTTGGTGTCAGCGTCGGGGTTGGTGTCAGCGTCGGGTTGGTGTCAGTGTCGGGGTTGGTGTCAGCGGGGGTTGGTGTCGGGCGGGGGTTGGTGTCGGCGCGTCGGGGGTTGGTGTCGAGGCCGGGGTTGGTGTCGGCGTCGGGGTTGGTGTCACGTCGGGCTGGTGTCGCGTCGGGGTTGGTGTCAGCGTCGGGGTTGGGGTCAGCGTCGGGTTGGTGTCAGTCCGGGTTGGGGTTAGTGTCGGGGTTGGGGTTAATGTCGGGGTTGGGGTTAGTGTCGGGTCGGGTTAATGTCGGGGTTAGTGTCGGGGTTAGTGTCGAGGTTAGTGTCGGGGTTAGTGTCGAGGTTAGTGTCGGGGTCGGGGTTAATGTCGGGTTGGGGTTAGTGTCGGGGTTAATGTCGGGGTTGGGTTTAGTGTCGGGGTTAGTGTCGGGGTCGGGGTTAATGTCGGGGTTGGGGTTAGTGTCGGGTTAATGTCGGGGTTGAGGTTAATGTCGGGGTTGGGGTTAATGTCGGGGTTGGGGTTAGTGTCGGGGTCGGGGTTAGTGTCGGGGTTGGTATTAGTGTCGGGATGGTATTAGTGTCGGGGTTGGTATTAGTGTCGGGGTCGGGGTTAGTGTCGAGGTCGGGTTAGTGTCGGGGTTGGTATTAGTGTCGGGTCGGGTTAGTGTCGGGTCGGGGTTAGTGTCGGGTTGGGTTTAATGTCGGGTTAGTGTTGGGGTCGGGGTTAATGTCGGGGTTGGGGTTAGTGTCGGGGTTAATGTCGGGGGTTGGGGTTAATGTCGGGGTTGGGGTTAGTGTCGGGGTTAATGTCGGGGTTGGGGTTAATGTCGGGTCGGGGTTAATGTCGGGGTTGGGGTTAGTGTCGGGGTTGGGGTTAGTGTCGGGGTTGGGGTTAGTGTCGGGGTTGGTATTAGTGTCGGGATGGTATTAGTGTCGGGGATGGTATTAGTGTCGGGTCGGGGTTAGTGTCGAGGGTCGGGGTTAGTGTCGGGGTCGGGGTTGGGGTTAGTGTCGGGTTGGTATTAGTGTCGGGGTCGGGGTTAGTGTCGGGGATGGGGTTAGTGTCGGGGTTAGTGTCGGGGGATGGTATTAGTGTCGGGTTAGTATTAGTGTCGGGGTTGGGGTTAGTGTCGGGGGTCGGGTTAGTGTCGGGAATGGGGTTAGTGTCGGGGTTAGTGTTGGGGTTAGTGTCGGGGTTGGTGTCGGCGTCGGGTTGGTGTTAATGTCGGGGTTGATGTCGCGGGGGTTGGTGTTAATGTCGGGGTTGGTGTCAGCGGGGTTGGGGTCAGCGTCGGGTTGGTGTCAGCGTCGGGTTGGTGTCGCGTCCGGGGTTGGTGTCGGCGTCGGGGTTGGTGTCGGCGTCAGCGTCGGGGTTGGTGTCGGCGTCGGGGTTGGTGTTGGTGTCGGGGTTGGTGTTGGTGTCGGGGTTGGTGTTAATGTCGGGGTTGGTGTCAGCGTCGGGGTTGGTGTCGGCGTCGGGGTTGGTGTCGGCGTCGGGGTTGGTGTCGGGGTTGGTGTCCGTGTCGGGGTTGGTGTCAGCGTCGGGGTTGGTGTCGGGGTTGGTGTCGGGGTTGGTGTCAGCGTCGGGGTTGGTGTCAGCGCCGGGGTTGGTGTCGGCGTCGGGGTTGGTGTCGGGGTTGGTGTCGGGCGTCGGGGTTGGTGTCAGCGTCGGGGTTGGTGTCCGTGTCGGGGTTGGTGTCAGCGTCGGGGTTGGTGTCAGCGTCGGGGTTGGTGTTGGGGTTGGTGTTAATGTCGGGGTTGGTGTCAGCGTCGGGGTTGGTGTCGGGGTTGGTGTTAATGTCGGGGTTGGTGTCAGCGTCGGGGTTGGTGTCAGTGTCGGGGTTGGTGTCAGCGTCGGGGTTGGTGTCAGCGTCGGGGTTGGGGTCAGCGTCGGGTTGGTGTCAGCGTCGGGGTTGGGGTCGGCGTCGGGGTTGGTGTCGCGTCGGGTTGGTGTCGCGTCGGGGTTGGTGTCGCGTCGGGGTTGGTGTCGGGGTTGGTGTTAATGTCGGGGTTGGTGTCAGCGTCGGGGTTGGTGTCAGCGTCGGGGTTGGTGTCAGTGTCGGGGTTGGTGTCAGCGTCGGGTTGGTGTCAGCGTCGGGTTGGGGTCAGCGTCGGGTTGGTGTCAGCGTCGGGGTTGGTGTCGGCGTCGGGGTTGGTGTCGGCGTCGGTGTCAGCGTCGGGGTTGGGGTCAGCGTCGGGGTTGGTGTCGCGTCGGGTTGGTGTCAGCGTCGGGGTTGGTGTCCGTGTCGGGGTTGGTGTCAGCGTCGGGGTTGGTGTCCGTGTCGGGGTTGGTGTCAGCGTCGGGGTTGGTGTCAGCGTCGGGGTTGGTGTCGGGGTTGGTGTTAATGTCGGGGTTGGTGTCAGCGTCGGGGTTGGTGTCAGTGTCGGGGTTGGTGTCAGCGTCGGGGTTGGTGTCGCGTCGGGGTTGGTGTCGGCGTCGGGTTGGTGTCGGCGTCGGGGTTGGTGTCGGCGTCGGGGTTGGTGTCGCGTCGGGGTTGGTGTCAGCGTCGGGGTTGGGGTCAGCGTCGGGGTTGGTGTCAGCGTCGGGTTGGGGTTAGTGTCGGGGTTGGGGTTAATGTCGGGGTTGGGGTTAGTGTCGGGTCGGGGTTAATGTCGGGGTTAGTGTCGGGTTAGTGTCGAGGTT
Organism: Oncorhynchus keta; assembly: GCF_023373465.1. Classification (NCBI taxonomy): domain Eukaryota; kingdom Metazoa; phylum Chordata; class Actinopteri; order Salmoniformes; family Salmonidae; genus Oncorhynchus; species Oncorhynchus keta. The sequence continues at coordinate 26,583,140 of NC_068423.1, forward strand.
AGTGTCGGGGTTAGTGTCGAGGTTAGTGTCGGGGTCGGGGTTAATGTCGGGGTTGGGGTTAGTGTCGGGGTTAATGTCGGGGTTGGGTTTAGTGTCGGGGTTAGTGTCGGGTCGGGTTAATGTCGGGGTTGGGGTTAGTGTCGGGTTAATGTCGGGGTTGAGGTTAATGTCGGGGTTGGGGTTAATGTCGGGGTTGGGGTTAGTGTCGGGTCGGGTTAGTGTCGGGGTTGGTATTAGTGTCGGGATGGTATTAGTGTCGGGGTTGGTATTAGTGTCGGGTCGGGTTAGTGTCGAGGTCGGGGTTAGTGTCGGGGTTGGTATTAGTGTCGGGTCGGGGTTAGTGTCGGGTCGGGGTTAGTGTCGGGGTTGGGGTTGGGTTTAATGTCGGGGTTAGTGTTGGGGTCGGGTTAATGTCGGGGTTGGGGTTAGTGTCGGGGTTAATGTCGGGGTTGGGGTTAGTGTCGGGTTAATGTCGGGTTGGGGTTAATGTCGGGTCGGGGTTAATGTCGGGGTTGGGGTTAGTGTCGGGGTTGGGGTTAGTGTCGGGGTTGGGGTTAGTGTCGGGGTTGGTATTAGTGTCGGGGATGGTATTAGTGTCGGGGGATGGTATTAGTGTCGGGGTCGGGGTTAGTGTCGAGGTCGGGTTAGTGTCGGGTCGGGGTTGGGGTTAGTGTCGGGGTTGGTATTAGTGTCGGGTCGGGGTTAGTGTCGGGGATGGGGTTAGTGTCGGGGTTAGTGTCGGGATGGTATTAGTGTCGGGGTTAGTATTAGTGTCGGGGTTGGGGTTAGTGTCGGGTCGGGTTAGTGTCGGAATGGGGTTATGTCGGGTTAGTGTTGGGGTTAGTGTTGGGGTTGGTGTCGGGTTGGTGTTAATGTCGGGGTTGATGTCGGCGTCGGGGTTGGTGTTAATGTCGGGGTTGATGTCAGGCGGGGTTGGGGTGCGTCGGGAGTTAATGTCGGCGTCGGGGTTGGTGTCGGCGTCGGGAGTTGGTGTCGGCGTCAGCGTCGGGGGAGGTGTCGGCGTCGGGTTGGTGTCGGGGTTGGTGTTGGTGTCGGGTTGGTGTTAATGTCGGGGTTGGTGTCAGCGTCGGGGTTGGTGTCGCGTCGGGGTTGGTGTCGGCATCGGGGTTGGTGTCGGCGTCGGGGTTGGTGTCGGCATCGGGGTTGGTGTCGGCGTCGGGGTTGGTGTCGGGGTTGGTGTCAGCGTCGGGGTTGGTGTTAGTGTCGGGGTTGGTGTCAGCGTCGGGGTTGGTGTCAGCGTCGGGGTTGGTGTCGGCGTCGGGGTTGGTGTCGGCGTCGGGGTTGGTGTCGGCGTCGGGGTTGGTGTCGGCGTCGGGGTTGGTGTCGGCGTCGGGTTGGTGTCGGCGTCGGGGTTGGTGTCAAGGCGTCGGGTTGGTGTCAGCGTCGGGGTTGGTGTCCGTGTCGGGTTGGTGTCAGCGTCGGGGTTGGTGTTGGTGTTAATGTCGGGGTTGGTGTCAGCGTCGGGGTTGGTGTCAGCGTCGGGGTTGGTGTCGGGGTTGGTGTTAATGTCGGGGTTGGTGTCAGCGTCGGGGTTGGTGTCAGCGTCGGGGTTGGTGTCGGCGTCGGGGTTGGTGTCGGCGTCGGGGTTGGTGTCAGCGTCGGGGTTGGTGTCGGCGTCGGGGTTGGTGTCGGCGTCGGGGTTGGTGTCGGGGTTGGTGTTAGTGTCGGGGTTGGTGTCAGCGTCGGGGTTGGTGTCGGCGTCGGGGTTGGTGTCGGCGTCGGGGTTGGTGTCGGCGTCGGGGTTGGTGTCGGGGTTGGTGTCAGCGTCGGGGTTGGTGTTAGTGTCGGGGTTGGTGTCAGCGTCGGGGTTGGTGTCAGCGTCGGGGTTGGTGTCAGCGTCGGGGTTGGTGTCAGCGTCGGGGTTGGTGTCGGCATCGGGGTTGGTGTCGCGTCGGGGTTGGTGTCAGCGTCGGGGTTGGTGTTAATGTCGGGGTTGGTGTCAGCGTCGGGGTTGGTGTCAGCGTCGGGGTTGGTGTCGGCGTGGGGTTGGTGTCGCGTCGGGGTTGGTGTCGGCATCGGGGTTGGTGTCGCGTCGGGGTTGGTGTCGGGGTTGGTGTCAGCGTCGGGGTTGGTGTTAATGTCGGGGTTGGTGTCAGCGTCGGGGTTGGTGTCGGCGTCGGGGTTGGTGTCAGCGTCGGGGTTGGTGTCCGTGTCGGGGTTGGTGTCAGCGTCGGGGTTGGTGTTGGTGTCAGCGTCGGGGTTGGTGTCGGCGTCGGGGTTGGTGTCGGCGTCGGGGTTGGTGTCGGCGTCGGGGTTGGTGTCGGCGTCGGGGTTGGTGTCGCGTCGGGGTTGGGGTCGCGTCGGGGTTGGTGTCGCGTCGGGGTTGGTGTCAGCGGGGTTGGGGTCGGCGTCGGGGTTGGTGTCGGCGTCGGGGTTGGTGTCAGCGTCGGGGTTGGTGTCCGTGTCGGGGTTGGTGTCAGCGTCGGGGTTGGTGTTGGTGTTAATGTCGGGGTTGGTGTCAGCGTCGGGGTTGGTGTCAGGGTCGGGGTTGGTGTCGGGGTTGGTGTTAATGTCGGGGTTGGTGTCAGCGTCGGGGTTGGTGTCAGCGTCGGGGTTGGTGTCAGCGTCGGGGTTGGTGTCAGCGTCGGGGTTGGTGTCAGCGTCGGGGTTGGGGTCAGCGTCGGGGTTGGTGTCAGCGTCGGGGTTGGTGTCAGCGTCGGGGTTGGTGTCGCGTCGGGGTTGGTGTCGGGGTTGGTGTCGGCGTCGGGGTTGGTGTCAGCGTCGGGGTTGGGGTCAGCGTCGGGGTTGGTGTCAGCGTCGGGGTTGGTGTCGGCGTCGGGGTTGGTGTCGGCGTCGGGGTTGGTGTCGGCGTCGGGGTTGGTGTCGGCGTCGGGGTTGGTGTCGGTGTCGGGGTTGGTGTTAACGTCGGGGTTGGTGTCGGCGTCGGGGTTGGTGTCGGCGTCGGGGTTGGTGTCGGCGTCGGGGTTGGTGTCGGCGTCGGGGTTGGTGTCGGCGTCGGGGGGTTGGTGTCGGGGTTGGTGTCAGCGTCGGGGTTGGTGTTAGTGTCGGGGTTGGTGTCAGCGTCGGGGTTGGTGTCAGCGTCGGGGTTGGTGTCGGCGTCGGGGTTGGTGTCGGCGTCGGGGTTGGTGTCGGCGCGTCGGGGTTGGTGTCGGCATCGGGGTTGGTGTCGGCGTCGGGGTTGGTGTCGGGGTTGGTGTCAGCGTCGGGGTTGGTGTTAATGTCGGGGTTGGTGTCAGCGTCGGGGTTGGTGTCAGCGTCGGGGTTGGTGTCAGCGTCGGGGTTGGTGTCGGGCGGCCGGGGTTGGTGTCGGCGTCGGGGTTGGTGTCGGCGTCGGGGTTGGTGTCGGGGTTGGTGTCAGCGTCGGGGTTGGTGTTAATGTCGGGGTTGGTGTCAGCGTCGGGGTTGGTGTCGGCGTCGGGGTTGGTGTCAGCGTCGGGTTGGTGTCCGTGTCGGGTTGGTGTCAGCGTCGGGGTTGGTGTTGGGGTTGGTGTTAATGTCGGGGTTGGTGTCAGCGTCGGGTTGGTGTCAGCGTCGGGGTTGGTGTCAGTGTCGGGGTTGGGGTTAGTGTCGGGGTTGGTGTCAGCGTCGGGGTTGGTGTCAGTGTCGGGGTTGGTGTCGGAGTTGGTGTTAGTGTCGGGGTCGTGGTTGGTGTCGGGTTGGTGTCGGGTTCAGTGTCGGGGTTAGTGTTTGAGTTGGTGTCCGTGTCGGGGTTAATGCCTACCTCAGCGATAGAGTCCTTCAGCTCGTTGTACTTGTAGATGTCAAAGCGTTGTCTCTTCACCCCCTTGTGGAAGAACAGCAGGTACTGTCTGTCCCTGGCATCTGGGTAGATGTACTCCTACAGGACGGGGGATATTCTGTCACAATAACACAACACACAAATACACCTACTCCAGAATGCTACAACTTCTACTGAGGAATATACTGTATACATACTGTAGCCCAACAGGAAAAGGAGGACACATCCGTGAATGAACCAAACGCGAACAAACCAAACGCGACTGAATCAAACGCGAATGAACCAAACGCGAATGAACCAAACGCGACCGAATCAAACGCGAATGAGCCAAACGCGAATTAACCAAGCGCTAATTAACCAAACGCTAATTAACCAAACGCGAATGAATCAAACGCGAATGAATCAAACGCGACTGAACCAAAGGCGAATGAGCCAAACGCGAATGAACCAAACGCGAATGAACCAAACGCGAATGAACCAAACGCGAATGAACTTGCTCCAAAAACGCTACTCGAATACACAAAGACTAGTGCTTAGTCTCAACACACAAACACAGTCTGGCCCTGTAAAAGGCTTGGATTTGCTGTGTGCTATAGAGGTTGTGTGTGTGTGTGTGTGTGTGTGTGTGTGTGTGTGTGTGTGTGTGTGTGTGTGTGTGTTACCTGGCGTGTGAGTACGTAGTAGGAGTACATAGCCATGGCGGTAGCGTAGGTAATGAAGTAGGTGACAGGCTCCATGATGTCCCAGGAGTACTCCCACCAGGTGAGACGCGCCAGGATCCCAAACTGTGTTGCCATGTAGGCCATGCCCCCCCACAGCACCCAGGTGGTACGACGCTCAGCCTTACGACTCAGCTCCTCCCTCACCTGGGCAAACAGCCAATCAGAGACAGCCATCAGTCATAAAAAGGAACACCAACTCAGTTGTTAGAGCATAGTGCTTGCAACACCAGGAAAGCGGGTTTGATTCCCGGGACCACACATTCGTAAAACGTGTGAATGAAGGACATTTCCCCCCCGTGTCAAATCGCCAATTGGTAAACCCATCCATTATGGAATTAATTGACACAAACAAACATTACAATAATTCACTATGGTAATTAATGATAATTCTTCTTCTGGTGTTCTCTGCATTGCGCATCGCATAAAGAGTAAAAACAATTCAGTTGCGTTGGATAAAAGCATCAGCTAAGAGATATATATATAACTCACTCACTACCGTCACACATCCTATCACTCACTACCGTCACACATCTTATCACTCACTACCGTCACACATCTCATCACTCACTACCATCACTCACTACCGTCACACATCTTATCACTCACTACCGTCACACATCTCATCACTCACTACCGTCACACATCTTATCACTCACTACCGTCACACATCTCATCACTCACTACCGTCACTCATCTTATCACTCACTACCGTCACACATCTTATCACTCACTACCGTCACACATCTTATCACTCACTACCGTCACACATCTTATCACTCACTACCGTCACACATCCTATCACTCACTACCGTCACACATCTCATCACTCACTACCGTCACACATCTCATCACTCACTACCGTCACACATCTTATCACTCACTACCGTCACATCTTATCACTCACTACCGTCACACATCCTATCACTCACTACCGTCACTCATCTTATCACTCACTACCGTCACACATCTTATCACTCACTACCGTCACACATCCTATCACTCACTACCGTCACACATCTTATCACTCACTACCGTCACACATCTTATCACTCACTACCGTCACACATCTTATCACTCACTACCGTCACACATCTTATCACTCACTACCGTCACACATCTTATCACTCACTACCGTCACACATCCTATCACTCACTACCGTCACACATCTCATCACTCACTACCGTCACACATCTTATCACTCACTAGTCACACATCTTATCACTCACTACCGTCACTCATCTTATCACTCACTACCGTCACTCATCTTATCATCACTCACTACCATCACACATCTTATCACTCACTACCATCACACATCTTATCACTCACTACCATCCATTTATTTGTGAATGAACTCAACAAATGTGCTGGCTTGTGTCCATCCTTCCATTGGGAGTAAACTGCTGAATACAGTTGTATTGAGCCTTTACTACCCCCCCCCCCTAAACATTAACCATGCAGTTCTCTAGTTCTCTATCCCCCCCCTAAACATTAACCATGCAGTTCTCTATCCCCCTAAACATTAACCATGCAGTTCTCTACCCCCCTAAACATGAACCATGCAGTTCTCTACCCCCCTAAACATTAACTATGCAGTTCTCTATCCCCCCCTAAACATTAACTATGCAGTTCTCTATCCCCCCTAAACATTAACTATGCAGTTCTCTACCCCCCTAAACATTAACCATGCAGCTCTCTACCCCCCCTAAACATTAACCATGCAGTTCTCTACCCCCCTAAACATTAACCATGCAGTTCTTTATCCCCCTAAACATTAACCATGCAGTTCTCTACCCCCCTAAAACATTAACCATGCAGTTCTCTACCCCCCTAAACATTAACCATGCAGTTCTCTACCCCCCTAAACATTAACCATGCAGTTCTCTAGTTCTCTACCCCCCCCCTAAACATTAACCATGCAGTTCTCTACCCCCCTAAACATTAACCATGCGGTGAATAGAATTCTAAACACAGTAATTCATGTCCATCAGAAGACAGAAAAAAAGTGATATTTACAAATGTACTTAATGCCAATAAGTGACTGTGTGTGTTCGTGTATGTGTGTGTGTCCCGTACCTTCTCTAGAGGACGTAGCTGTGAGTTGAGGTCCTCTAGTCTGACCACCAGTTCCTTCTCTTTACTAAGCTGATGCTCTTCTATACGCATGGTGGTGTAGAGCTGCTGAACCAGGAACTTAACGTCGTTCAGACGCTCTGCCTCGTCATTGGCTAGGAGATCTACAGACACACACAGAGGGTTAGAAGGTAGAAACAGACAGGCAGACAGGCTCTGCCTCCTCATTGGCTAGGAGATCTACAGACACACACAGAGGGTTAGAAGGTAGAAACAGACAGGCAGACAGGCTCTGCCTCCTCATTGGCTAGGAGATCTACAGACACACACAGAGGGTTAGAAGGTAGAGACAGACAGACAGACAGACAGACAGACAGACAGACAGACAGACAGACAAATGCCTACTTTCACCTCTTAAAAGTATGAAGTACAAAATAAATGTGTTTTCATCTCCTGACCCCTGGTGAATCTCACCTCTCCGTGGCGGTCGAACCAGGTGCGTAACATCGTTGATGACCAGGTTGAAGTCATCCAACAGCAGGATGTCTATCCCTGTAGAAGAGGCTACCCTCGCCCCATCTGGAGGGAGGGGAGAGGGAGAGGGGAGACAGGGAGGGAGAGGGGAGAGAGGGAGGGGGAGAGAGGGAGGGAGGGAGGGAGGGGAGAGAGGGAGAGGGGAGAGGGGGAGGGGAGGGAGAGAGAGGGGAGAGGGGGAGGGAGGGGAGAGGGAGAGGGGAGACAGGGAGGGGGAGGGAGAGGGGAGAGGGGGAGGGAGAGAGAGGGGAGACAGGGAGAGGGGGAGACGGGGAGGGAGGGAGAGGGGAGACGGGGAGGGAGGGAGAGGGGAGACGGGGAGGGAGGGAGAGGGGAGACGGGGAGGGAGGGAGAGGGGAGAGAGGGAGGGGGAGAGAGGGAGGGGAGGGAGGGAGAGGGAGAGGGGAGAGGGGAGGGAGACAGGGAGAGGGGGAGAGGGAGAGAGGGGAGACGGGGGACAGGGAGAGGGGGAGAGGGAGAGAGGGGAGACGGGGAGGGGAGAGAGGGAGGGAGAGGGGAGATGGGGAGGGGAGGGAGGGAGAGGGGAGAGGGAGGGAGAGGAGAGGGAGAGGGGAGGGAGGGGAGGGAGAAAAGAGGGAGAATGGAAAGAGACAAAGAGAGAGGGAGAGAGACAGAAACAAAGGGATATCAGTCATGAGACCACACACACTCTGCTACTTGAAACACACTTCACATCCTCATCATTTCATGCCAGTAACATTTAGCCTATTTCTCTGGCTTGTCTCCCATCTGGCACCCTATTCCCTACATAGTGCACTACGTTTAACCAGGGACAATAGGGCTCTGGTCAGAGGTTGTGCATTATAAGGGTTGAAATAGGGAGCTGTGTGAATGTAGAATAGGCCTCTGAGACCAGCCCCGAGTCCTTCTAATGGAGATTGTGTCTGTGTCCCAAATTGATTCCTATTCCCTAGGCAGTGCACTACTTTTGATCAGACATCTATCGGTAGTAGTGCACTAATTAGGGAAAAGGGTGCCATTTGGGAGACAGGTCGGATATCACAGCCTCAGAGTGAAGACATCTGCACCACTTGTGAGAGAGGATAATGAGCACCGCCGGTAAAAGAGACAGGCTTCGTCCTGAACGGTACCCTATTCCATATAGAGTGCACTACTCCTGACCACTAAATAGGGAATAGGGTGCCGTTTGGGAAGCACTTAAATAATAATGAGCATCGGACTGAATGGGTATTGTGGCAATATGCCTGAGTACTGATTGTACAGCGCGGGTAACTATTGTCTGCATAAGGGATAGGCAACTTTGATGGGGGGCCTTGATTAATACTGATAGAACAGAGTGGTTAACTAGTGTCTACAACAACCAGGATTAGTACTGGTAGAACAGAGTGGTTAACTAGTGTCTACAACAACCAGGATTACTACTGATAGCGTGGTTAACTGGTGTCTACAACAACCAGGATTAATACTGAAGAACAGAGTGGTTAACTAGTGTCTACAACAACCAGGATTACTACTGATAGCGTGGTTAACTAGTGTCTACAACAACCAGGATTAATACTGAAGAACAGAGTGGTTAACTAGTGTCTACAACAACCAGGATTACTACTGATAGCGTGGTTAACTAGTGTCTAAACAACCAGGATTAATACTGAAGAACAGAGTGGTTAACTAGTGTCTACAACAACCAGGATTACTACTGATAGCGTGGTTAACTAGTGTCTACAACAACCAGGATTAATACTGAAGAACAGAGTGGTTAACTAGTGTCTACAACAACCAGGATTACTACTGATAGCGTGGTTAACTAGTGTCTACAACAACCAGGATTACTACTGATAGCGTGGTTAACTGGTGTCTACAACAACCAGGATTAATACTGAAGAACAGAGTGGTTAACTGGTGTCTACAACAACCAGGATTAATACTGAAGAACAGAGTGGTTAACTAGTGTCTACAACAACCAGGATTACTACTGATAGCGTGGTTAACTAGTGTCTACAACAACCAGGATTACTACTGATAGCGTGGTTAACTGGTGTCTACAACAACCAGGATTAATACTGAAGAACAGAGTGGTTAACTAGTGTCTACAACAACCAGGATTACTACTGATAGCGTGGTTAACTGGTGTCTACAACAACCAGGATTAATACTGAAGAACAGAGTGGTTAACTAGTGTCTACAACAACCAGGATTACTACTGATAGCGTGGTTAACTAGTGTCTACAACAACCAGGATTAATACTGTAGAACAGAGTGGTTAACTAGTGTCTACAACAACCAGGATTACTACTGATAGCGTGGTTAACTGGTGTCTACAACAACCAGGATTAATACTGAAGAACAGAGTGGTTAACTAGTGTCTACAACAACCAGGATTACTACTGATAGCGTGGTTAACTAGTGTCTACAACAACCAGGATTAATACTGAAGAACAGAGTGGTTAACTAGTGTCTACAACAACCAGGATTACTACTGATAGCGTGGTTAACTAGTGTCTACAACAACCAGGATTACTACTGATAGCGTGGTTAACTGGTGTCTACAACAACCAGGATTAATACTGAAGAACAGAGTGGTTAACTAGTGTCTACAACAACCAGGATTAATACTGAAGAACAGAGTGGTTAACTAGTGTCTACAACAACCAGGATTACTACTGATAGCGTGGTTAACTAGTGTCTACAACAACCAGGATTACTACTGATAGCGTGGTTAACTGGTGTCTACAACAACCAGGATTAATACTGAAGAACAGAGTGGTTAACTAGTGTCTACAACAACCAGGATTACTACTGATAGCGTGGTTAACTAGTGTCTACAACAACCAGGATTAATACTGATAGAACAGAGTGGTTAACTAGTGTCTACAACAACCAGGATTAGTACTGGTAGAACAGAGTGGTTAACTAGTGTCTACAACAACCAGGATTAGTACTGGTAGAACAGAGTGGTTAACTAGTGTCTACAACAACCAGGATTAGTACTGGTAGAACAGAGTGGTTAACTAGTGTCTACAACAACCAGGATTAGTACTGGTAGAACAGAGTGGTTAACTAGTGTCTACAACAACCAGGATTACTACTGATAGCGTGGTTAACTGGTGTCTACAACAACCAGGATTAATACTGAAGAACAGAGTGGTTAACTAGTGTCTACAACAACCAGGATTAATACTGAAGAACAGAGTGGTTAACTAGTGTCTACAACAACCAGGATTAATACTGATAGAGTGGTTAACTAGTGTCTACAACAACCAGGATTAATACTGAAGAACAGAGTGGTTAACTAGTGTCTACAACAACCAGGATTAATACTGAAGAACAGAGTGGTTAACTAGTGTCTACAACAACCAGGATTACTACTGATAGAGTGGTTAACTAGTGTCTACAACAACCAGGATTACTACTGGTAGAACAGAGTGGTTAACTAGTGTCTACAACAACCAGGATTAATACTGATAGAACAGAGTGGTTAACTAGTGTCTACAACAACCAGGATTAGTACTGGTAGAACAGAGTGGTTAACTAGTGTCTACAACAACCAGGATTAATACTGGTAGAGTGGTTAACTAGTGTCTACAACAACCAGGATTAATACTGATAGAACAGAGTGGTTAACTAGTGTCTACAACAACCAGGATTAGTACTGGTAGAACAGAGTGGTTAACTAGTGTCTACAACAACCAGGATTAGTACTGGTAGAACAGAGTGGTTAACTAGTGTCTACAACAACCAGGATTAATACTGATAGCGTGGTTAACTGGTGTCTACAACAACCAGGATTACTACTGATAGAACAGAGTGGTTAACTAGTGTCTACAACAACCAGGATTAATACTGGTAGAACAGAGTGGTTAACTAGTGTCTACAACAACCAGGATTACTACTGATAGCGTGGTTAACTAGTGTCTACAACAACCAGGATTAATACTGGTAGAACAGAGTGGTTAACTAGTGTCTACAACAACCAGGATTAATACTGATAGAGTGGTTAACTAGTGTCTATAACAACCAGGATTAATACTGGTAGAACAGAGTGGTTAACTAGTGTCTACAACAACCAGGATTAATACTGAAGAACAGAGTGGTTAACTAGTGTCTACAACAACCAGGATTACTACTGGTAGAACAGAGTGGTTAACCAGTATTACTTAACTAATTTAAGGCACAGCATTTTTAAAAATTGTACCTTTATTTAACCAGGCAAGTCAGTTAAGAACAAATTCTTATTTATAATGACGGCCTAGGAACAGTGGGTTAACTGCCTGTTCAGGGGCAGAACGACAGATTTGTGCCTTGTCAGCGCAGGGGTTTGAACTTGCAACCTTCTGGTTACTAGTCCAATGCTCTAACCACTAGGCAAATTATTATTTATAATGACGGCCTACATGCTCTTCATGGTTGTGGTATAGCTGTGTGGTTGTGTGTGTTTATTTTATTTCACCTTTATTTAACCAGGTAGGCTAGTTGAGAACACCTTTATTTAACCAGGTAGGCTAGTTGAGAACACCTTTATTTAACCAGGTAGGCTAGTTGAGAACACCTTTATTTAACCAGGTAGGCTAGTTGAGAACACCTTTATTTAACCAGGTAGGCTAGTTGAGAACACCTTTATTTAACCAGGTAGGCTAGTTGAGAACACCTTTATTTAACCAGGTAGGCTAGTTGAGAACACCTTTATTTAACCAGGTAGGCTAGTTGAGAACACCTTTATTTAACCAGGTAGGCTAGTTGAGAACACCTTTATTTAACCAGGTAGGCTAGTTGAGAACACCTTTATTTAACCAGGTAGGCTAGTTGAGAACACCTTTATTTAACCAGGTAGGCCAGTTGAGAACACCTTTATTTAACCAGGTAGGCTAGTTGAGAACACCTTTATTTAACCAGGTAGGCTAGTTGAGAACACCTTTATTTAACCAGGTAGGCTAGTTGAGAACACATTTATTTAACCAGGTAGGCTAGTTGAGAACACCTTTATTTAACCAGGTAGGCTAGTTGAGAACACCTTTATTTAACCAGGTAGGCCAGTTGAGAACACCTTTATTTAACCAGGTAGGCCAGTTGAGAACACATTTATTTAACCAGGTAGGCTAGTTGAGAACACCTTTATTTAACCAGGTAGGCTAGTTGAGAACACATTTATTTAACCAGGTAGGCCAGTTGAGAACACCTTTATTTAACCAGGTAGGCTAGTTGAGAACACCTTTATTTAACCAGGTAGGCTAGTTGAGAACACCTTTATTTAACCAGGTAGGCTAGTTGAGAACACCTTTATTTAACCAGGTAGGCTAGTTGAGAACACCTTTATTTAACCAGGTAGGCAAGTTGAGAACACCTTTATTTAACCAGGTAGGCTAGTTGAGAACACCTTTATTTAACCAGGTAGGCTAGTTGAGAACACCTTTATTTAACCAGGTAGGCTAGTTGAGAACACCTTTATTTAACCAGGTAGGCCAGTTGAGAACAAGTTCTCATTTACAACTGCGACCTGGCCAAGATAAAGTAAAGCAGTGCGACACAAACAACAGCACAGAGTTACACATGGAATAAACAAACATACAATCAATAATACAATAGAAAAAGTCTATATACAGTGAGTGCAAATGAGGTAAGATAAGTGAGGTAGGGCAATAAATAGGCCATGGTGGCGAAGTAATTACAATATAGCAATTAAACACTGGAATGGTAGATGTGCAGAAGATGAATGTGCAAGTAGAGATACTGGGGTGCAAAGGAGCAAAATAAATCAAATAAATAACAATATGGGGATGAGGTAGTTGGATGGGCTGTTTACAGATGGGCTATGTACAGATACAGTGATCTGTGAGCTGCTCTGACAGCTGGTCCTTAAAGTTATTGAGGGAGATACGAGTATCCAGCTTCAATGATTTCGTTCCAGTCATTGGCAGCAGAGAACTGGAAGGAAAGGCGGCCAAAGAGGAATTGGCTTTGGGGGTGACCAGAGAGATATACATGCTGGAGTGCGTGCTACAGGTGGGTGCTGCTATGGTGACCAGCGAGCTGAGATATGGCGGGGCTTTACCTAGCAGAGACTTATAGATGACATGGAGCCAGTGGATTTGGCGACGAGTATGAAGCGAGGGCCAGCCGACAGGAGTGTACAGGTCACAGTGGTGGGTAGTATATGGGGCTTTGGTGACAAAACGGATGGCACTGTGATAGAATGCATCCAGTTTGGTGAGTAGATAGTTGGAGGTTATTTTCTAAATGACATCTCCGAAGTCAAGGATCGGCAGGATAGTCAGTTTTACGAGGGTATGTTTGGCAGCATGAGTGAAGGATGCTTTGTTGCGAAATAGGAAGCTGATTCTAGATTTAATTTTGGATTGGAGATGCTTAATATGAGTCTGGAAGGAGAGTTTACAGTCTAGCCAGACACCTAGGTATTTGTAGTTGTCCACGTATTCTAAGTCAGAGCCGTCCAGAGGAGTGATGCTAGTCTGGCAGGCAGGTGCTGGTAGCGATCGGTTGAAAAGCATGCATTTAGTTTTACTTGTATTTAAGAGCAGTTAGAGGCCACGGAAGGAGAGTTGTATGGCATTGAAGCTCGTCTGGAGGTTAGTTAACACAGTGTCCAAAGAAGGGCCAGAAGTATACAGAATGGTGTCGTCTGCGTAGAGGTGGATCAGAGACTCACCAGCAGCAAGAGCAACATCATTGATGTATAGAGACTGTCAGAGGTCCGGACAACAGGCCCTCCGATAAGACACACTGAACTCTGTCTGAGAAGTAGTTGGTGAACCAGGCGAGGCAAACTTTTGAGAAACCAAGGCTGTTGAGTTTGCCGATAGAATGTGGTGATTGACAGAGTTGGAAGCCTTGGCCAGGTAGATGAAGACGGCTGCACAGTACTGTCGATTATCGATGGCGGTTATGATATCGTTTAGGACCTTGAGCGTGGTGGCTGAGGTGCACCCGTGACCAGCTCGGAAACTAGATTGCATCATGGAGAAGGTACGGTGCGATTCGAAATGGTCGGTGATCTATTTGTTAACTTGGCTTTTGAAGACCTTAGAAAGGCAGGGCAGGATAGATACACCTGTTGTCTATTCCATTTGCACAACAGCATGTGAAATGTATTGTCAATCAGTGTTGCTTCCTAAGTGGACAGTTTGATTTCACTGAAGTGTGATTGACTTGGAGTTACATTGTGTTGTTTAAGTGTTCCCTTTATTTTTTTGAGCAGTGTGTGTGTGCGTGTATATATGAGTGTGTGTGTGTGTGTGTATATATGTGTGTGTGTGTGTGTGTGTGTGTGTGTATATATGTGTGTGTGTGTGTGTGTGTATATATGAGTGTGTGTGTGTGCGTGTATATATGTGTGTGTGTGTGTGTGTGTGTGTGTGTGTGTGTGTGTGTGTGTGTGTGTGTGTGTGTGTGTGTGTGTGTGTGTGTGTGTGTGTGTGTGTGTGTGTATATATGTGTGTGTGTGTGTGTGTGCGTGTATATATGTGTGTGTGTGTGTGCGTGTATATATGTGTGTGTGTGTGTGTGTGTGTGTGCGCGTGTATATATGTGTGTGTGTGTGTGCGTGTATATATGTGTGTGTGTGTGTTACCTGTAGAGTAGATGGCCACTCGGTCGATGCCCCTGTCCTCTGTCTGCAGCTGTGTGAGGAACACCCCAACACAGTCACTGAGTGGCTTCAGAGTGAACTGGCACCGCTCTCGCCGGGACGGCAAACTGACCGAGATCACCGGCAGTCCATTCTGGTACACCACCGTCACCTCTGGAGGGGGGCAGGAGACAACAACATGATTTCATACACATACCATGTCTCTCTCTCTAGGGTGTGTGTGTGTGTGTGTGGCTGCCTGTCTCTCTCTAGGGTGTGTGTGTGTGTGGCTGCCTGTCTCTCTCTAGGGTGTGTGTGTGTGTGTGTGTGGCTGCCTGTCTCTCTCTAGGGTGTGTGTGTGTGTGGCTGCCTGTCTCTCTCTAGGGTGTGTGTGTGTGTGGCTGCCTGTCTCTCTCTAGGGTGTGTGTGTGTGTGGCTGCCTGTCTCTCTCTAGGGTGTGTGTGTGTGGCTGCCTGTCTCTCTCTAGGGTGTGTGTGGCTTGCCTGTCTCTCTCTCTCTAGTGTGTGTGGCTGCCTGTCTCTCTCTAGGGTGTGTGTGGCTTGCCTGTCTCTCTCTCTCTAGTGTGTGTGGCTGCCTGTCTCTCTCTAGGGTGTGTGTGTGTGTGGCTGCCTGTCTCTCTCTAGGGTGTGTATGTGTGGCTGCCTGTCTCTCTCTAGGGTGTGTGTGGCTTGCCTGTCTCTCTCTCTCTAGTGTGTGTGGCTGCCTGTCTCTCTCTAGGGTGTGTGTGGCTTGCCTGTCTCTCTCTCTCTAGTGTGTGTGGCTGCCTGTCTCTCTCTAGGGTGTGTGTGGCTGCCTGTCTCTCTCTAGGGTGTGTATGTGTGGCTGCCTGTCTCTCTCTAGGGTGTGTGTGGCTTGCCTGTCTCTCTCTCTCTAGTGTGTGTGGCTGCCTGTCTCTCTCTAGGGTGTGTGTGGCTTGCCTGTCTCTCTCTCTCTAGTGTGTGTGGCTGCCTGTCTCTCTCTCTAGTGTGTGTGGCTTGCCTGTCTCTCTCTCATGAGGGTGTGTGTGTGTGTGGCTGCCTGTGTCTCTCTCATGAGTGTGTGTGTGTGTGGCTGCCTGTGCCTCCTCATGAGGGTGTGTGTGTGTGTGTGTGTGTGTGTGTGTGTGTGTGTGTGTGTGTGTGTGTGTGTGTGTGTGTGTGTGTGTGTGTGTGTGTGTGTGTGGCTGCCTGTGTCTCCTCTCATGAGGGTGTGTGTGTGTGTGGTTGCCTGTGTCTCCTCTCATGAGGGTGTGTGTGTGTGTGGTTGCCTGTGCCTCCTCTCATGAGTGTGTGTGTGTGTGGTTGCCTGTGTCTCCTCTCATGAGGGTGTGTGTGTGTGTGTGTGTGTGGCTGCCTGTGCCTCCTCTCACGCTATTAAAACCCACTTCAGCACGAACACTCAGAGCCCTGACTGCAATGCCTCTCTCACTCTCCATAACCTTTCAGTTCTCCTCAGAACAGATGCCAGTTTCTCCTTCAAAATTAATGACTGCTGGCTGTGGCTGAGAGAGAGAGGGAGAGAGAGAGAGAGAGACTGCTGGCTGTGGCTGAGAGAGAGAGAGAGAGACTGCTGGCTGTGGCTGAGAGAGAGAGAGAGAGAGAGAGAGAGAGAGAGAGAGAGAGAGAGAGAGAGAGACTGCTGGCTGTGGCTGAGAGAGAGAGAGAGAGAGAGAGAGAGAGAGAGAGAGAGAGAGAGAGAGAGAGAGAGAGACTGCTGGCTGTGGCTGTGGCTGAGAGAGAGAGAGAGAGAGAGAGAGAGACTGCTGGCTGTGGCTGAGAGAGAGAGAGAGAGAGAGAGAGAGAGAGAGAGAGAGAGAGAGAGAGAGAGAGAGAGAGAGAGAGAGAGAGAGAGAGAGAGAGAGAGAGAGAGAGAGAGAGAGAGAGAGAGAGAGAGAGAGAGAGAGAGAGAGAGAGAGAGAGAGAGAGAGAGAGATACTGCTGGCTGTGGCTGAGAGAGAGAGACTGCTGGCTGTGGCTGAGAGAGAGACTGCTGGCTGTGGCTGAGAGAGAGAGAGAGAGAGAGAGAGAGAGAGAGAGAGAGAGAGAGACTGCTGAGCTGTTCGCTACAAACTAACGTCCCACCAAGTTTTCGGCAGGCTAATCAACTCCCGGTTTCTCTCCAGTGATGGGCCAAGGCCATCTTTGTCTCTCCAGAGCTGAGGAGAAACTGTTTCTGGGTCCAGGGCTGACAGGGGAATTAAGGACTCCGTCTACTGTTCCAAAACAACACCACAGACTGCTGGTGCTGAGTAGTACTGACAAGCTAATCTGACAGGGGAATCCCAGGCATCTACTGTACAGAGCTCACATCAGGCCAAAACTCCTATCTCTGACGAGTAGTATTGCCAAACTATATAAAGCAGAATGCAGACTCTCTGGGTCTGACAGGGGAAGCCCCTACTCCTCTATACCTCTCTGGGTCTGACAGGGGAAGCCCCTACCCCATCTCTACCTCTCTCTGGGTCTGACAGGGGAAGCCCCTACTCCTCCCTACCTCTCTGGGTCTGACAGGGGAAGCCCCTACCCCTCTCTACCTCTCTGGATCTGTCAGGGGAAGCCCCTACCACCTCACTGAATCTGACAGGGGAAACCCCTACCCCCTCTCTACCTCTCTGGGTCTGTCAGGGGAAGCCCCTACCCCCTCTCTACCTCACTGAATCTGGCAGGGGAAGCCCCTACCCCTCTCTACCTCTCTGGATCTGTCAGGGGAAGCCCCTACCCCCTCTCTACCTCACTGAATCTGGCAGGGGAAGCCCCTACTCCTCTATACCTCTCTGGGTCTAACAGGGGAAGCCCCTACCCCATCTTTACCTCTCTGAATCTGTCAGGGGAAGCCCCTACCCCCTCTCTACCTCACTGAATCTGTCAGGGCAAGCCCCTACCCCCTCTCTACCTCACTGAATCTGACAGGGCAAGCCCCTACCCCCTCTCTAACTCTCTGGATCTGACAGGGGAAGCCCCTACCCCTCTCTACCTCTCTGGATCTGTCAGGGGAAGCCCCTACCACCTCACTGAATCTGACAGGGGAAGCCCCTACCCCCTCTCTACCTCTCTGGGTCTGTCAGGGGAAGCCCCTACCCCCTCTCTACCTCACTGAATCTGTCAGGGGAAGCCCCTACCCCTCTCTACCTCTCTGGATCTGTCAGGGGAAGCCCCTACCCCCTCTCTACCTCACTGAATCTGGCAGGGGAAGCCCCTACCCCCTCTCTACCTCACTGAATCTGTCAGGGGAAGCCCCTACCCCCTCTCTACCTCACTGAATCTGGCAGGGGAAGCCCCTACCCCCTCTCTACCTCACTGAATCTGTCAGGGGAAGCCCCTACCCCCTCTCTACCTCTCTGGGTCTGACAGGGGAAGCCCATACCCCTCTCTAGATCTGTCAGGGGAAGCCCCTACCCCATCTCTACCTCACTGAATCTGTCAGGGGAAGCCCCTACCCCTCTCTACCTCTCTGGGTGTAACAGGGGAAGCCCCTACCCCCTCTCTACCTCTCTGGGTCTGTCAGGGGAAGCACCTACCCCTCTCTACCTCTCTGGGTCTGACAGGGAAGCCCCTACCCCATCTCTACCTCTCTGGGTCTGACAGGGGAAGCCCCTACCCCATCTCTACCTCTCTGGGTCTGACAGGGGAAGCCCCTACTCCTCTCTACCTCTCTGGGTCTGACAGGGGAAGCCCCTACCCCCTCACTACCTCTCTGGGTGTAACAGGGGAAGCCCCTACCCCCTCTCTACCTCTCTGGGTCTGTCAGGGGAAGCCCCTACCCCCTCTCTACCTCACTGAATCTGTCAGGGGAAGCCCCTACCCCCTCTCTACCTCACTGAATCTGTCAGGGCAAGCCCCTACCCCCTCTCTACCTCACTGAATCTGACAGGGGAAGCCCCTACCCCATCTCTACCTCTCTGGGTCTAACAGGGGAAGCCCCTACTCCTCTATACCTCTCTGGGTCTAACAGGGGAAGCCCCTACCCCATCTCTACCTCTCTGGGTCTGACAGGGGAAGCCCCTACCCCATCTCTACCTCTCTGGGTCTAACAGGGGAAGCCCCTACCCCATCTCTACCTATCTGGGTCTGACAGGGGAAGCCCCTACCCCATCTCTACCTCTCTGGGTCTAACAGGGGAAGCCCCTACCCCATCTCTACCTCTCTGGGTCTGACAGGGGAAGCCCCTACCCCATCTCTACCTCTCTGGGTCTAACAGGGGAAGCCCCTACTCCTCTATACCTCTCTCTGGGTCTAACAGGGGAAGCCCCTACTCCTCTATACCTCTCTGGGTCTGACAGGGGAAGCCCCTACCCCATCTCTACCTCTCTGGGTCTAACAGGGGAAGCCCCTACTCCTCTATACCTCTCTGGGTCTGACAGGGGAAGCCCCTACTCCTCTATACCTCTCTGGGTCTAACAGGGGAAGCCCCTACCCCATCTCTACCTCTCTGGGTCTAACAGGGGAAGCCTCTACTCCTCTATACCTCTCTGGGTCTAACAGGGGAAGCCCCTACCCCATCTCTACCTCTCTGGGTCTAACAGGGGAAGCCCCTACCCCATCTCTATCCCTCTGGGTCTGACAGGGGAAGCCCCTACCCAATCTCTACCTCTCTGGGTCTAACAGGGGAAGCCCCTACCCCATCTCTACCTCTCTGGGTCTGACAGGGGAAGCCCCTACCCCATCTCTACCTCTCTGGGTCTGACAGGGGAAGCCCCTACTCCTCTATACCTCTCTGGGTCTGACAGGGGAAGCCCCTACTCCTCTATACCTCTCTGGGTCTAACAGGGGAAGCCCCTACTCCTCTATACCTCTCTGGGTCTAACAGGGGAAGCCCCTACTCCTCTCTACCTCTCTGGGTCTAACAGGGGAAGCCCCTACCCCATCTCTACCTCTCTGGGTCTGACAGGGGAAGCCCCTACCCCATCTCTACCTCTCTGGGTCTGACAGGGGAAGCCCCTACTCCTCTCTACCTCTCTGGGTCTGACAGGGGAAGCCCCTACCCCTCTGGGTCTAACAGGGGAAGCCCCTACCCCATCTCTACCTCTCTGGGTCTGACAGGGGAAGCCCCTACTCCTCTATACCTCTCTGGGTCTGACAGGGGAAGCCCCTACTCCTCTCTACCTCTCTGGGTCTGACAGGGGAAGCCCCTACCCCCTCACTACCTCTCTGGGTGTAACAGGGGAAGCCCCTACCCCCTCTCTACCTCTCTGGGTCTGTCAGGGGAAGCCCCTACCCCCTCTCTACCTCTCTGGGTCTGACAGGGGAAGCCCCTACCCCCTCTCTACCTCACTGAATCTGTCAGGGGAAGCCCCTACCCCCTCTCTACCTCACTGAATCTGTCAGGGCAAGCCCCTACCCCCTCTCTACCTCACTGAATCTGACAGGGCAAGCCCCTACCCCCTCTCTAACTCTCTGGATCTGACAGGGGAAGCCCCTACCCCTCTCTACCTCTCTGGATCTGTCAGGGGAAGCCCCTACCACCTCACTGAATCTGACAGGGGAAGCCCCTACCCCCTCTCTACCTCTCTGGGTCTGTCAGGGGAAGCCCCTACCCCCTCTCTACCTCACTGAATCTGTCAGGGGAAGCCCTACCCCTCTCTACCTCTCTGGATCTGTCAGGGGAAGCCCCTACCCCCTCTCTACCTCACTGAATCTGGCAGGGGAAGCCCCTACCCCCTCTCTACCTCACTGAATCTGTCAGGGGAAGCCCCTACCCCCTCTCTACCTCACTGAATCTGGCAGGGGAAGCCCCTACCCCCTCTCTACCTCACTGAATCTGTCAGGGGAAGCCCCTACCCCCTCTCTACCTCTCTGGGTCTGACAGGGGAAGCCCATACCCCTCTCTAGATCTGTCAGGGGAAGCCCCTACCCCATCTCTACCTCACTGAATCTGTCAGGGGAAGCCCCTACCCCCTCTCTACCTCTCTGGATCTGACAGGGGAAGCACATACACCTCTCTAGATCTGTCAGGGGAAGCCCCTACCCCATCTCTACCTCTCTGGGTCTGACAGGGGAAGCCCTACCCCATCTCTACCTCTCTGGATCTGACAGGGGAAGCCCCTACCCCTCTCTACCTCTCTGGATCTGACAGGGGAAGCCCCTACCCCCTCTCTACCTCTCTGGATCTGTCAGGGGAAGCCCCTACCCCCTCTCTACCTCTCTGGATCTGTCAGGGGAAGCCCCTACCCCTCTCTACCTCTCTGGGTCTGACAGGGGAAGCCCATACCCCCTCTCTACCTCACTGAATATGTCAGGGGAAGCCCCTACCTCCTCTCTACCTCACTAGATCTGACAGGGGAAGCCCCTACCCCCTCTCTACCTCTCTGGGTCTGACAGGGAAAGCCCTACCCCATCTCTACCTCTCTGGGTCTGACAGGGGAAGCCCCTACCCCCTCTCTACCTCACTGAATCTGTCAGGGGAAGCCCCTACCCCCTCTCTACCTCACTGAATCTGACAGGGGAAGCCCCTACCCCCTCTCTACCTCACTGAATCTGACAGGGGAAGCCCCTACCCCCTCTCTACCTCACTGAATCTGTCAGGGGAAGCCCTACCCCCTCTCTACCTCACTGAATCTGTCAGGGGAAGCCCCTACCCCCTCTCTACCTCTCTGGGTCTGACAGGGAAAGCCCTACCCCATCTCTACCTCTCTGGGTCTGACAGGGGAAGCCCCTACCCCCTCTCTACCTCTCTGGATCTGACAGGGGAAGCCCCTACCCCCTCTCTACCTCACTGAATCTGTCAGGGGAAGCCCCTACCCCCTCTCTACCTCACTGAATCTGTCAGGGGAAGCCCCTACCCCCTCTCAACCTCTCTGGGTCTGACAGGGGAAGCCCCTACCCCCTCTCTACCTCACTGAATCTGTCAGGGGAAGCCCCTACCCCCTCTCTACCTCACTGAATCTGTCAGGGGAAGCCCCTACCCCCTCTCTACCTCACTGAATCTGTCAGGGGAAGCCCCTACCCCCTCTCTGCCTCTCTAGATCTGACAGGGGAAGCCCCTACCCCCTCTCTACCTCACTGAATCTGTCAAGGGAAGCCCCTACCCCCTCTCTACCTCTCTGGATCTGACAGGGGAAGCCCCTACCTCCTCTCTACCTTTGACTTGAGTCCTGAGCACCATCTCAAAGTCAGCTGTTCCACAACAATCTGTTGCTGACTGAAAAACCTGTGACTCAGCACCAAACCACATTACCCAGAATGCCTCCGCGACAGAGTGCTGTATAAACACTCACCTTCTGGAGCGGTGGAGGAACTCAGTAGTCTCTGGCCCTGCCATGAGGGGGCACCCCTCCATCCCTAGAGAGAGAGACAGAGAGAGAGAGGGAGAGAGAGAGACAGAGAGACAGAGAGAGAGAGAGAGAGAGAGACAGAGAGAGAGAGAGAGGAGAGAGAGACAGAGAGAGAGAGAGAGAGAGAGAGAGAGACAGAGACAGAGAGAGAGAGAGAGAGAGAGAGAGAGAGAGAGAGAGCAAGAGAGAGAGCAAGAGAGACAGAGAGAGAGACAGAGAGAGAGACAGAGAGAGAGACAGAGAGAGAGACAGAGAGAGAGAGAGAGAGAGAGAGAGAGAGAGAGAGAGAGAGAGAGAGAGAGAGAGAGAGAGAGAGAGAGAGAGAGAGAGAGAGAGAGACAGAGAGAGAGACAGAGAGAGAGAGAGAGAGAGAGAGAGAGAGAGAGAGAGAGAGAGAGAGAGAGAGCAAGAGAGAGAGAGAGAGAGAGCAAGAGAGAGAGCAAGAGAGACAGAGAGAGAGACAGAGAGAGACAGAGAGAGACAGAGAGAGAGAGAGAGAGAGAGAGAGAGAGAGAGAGAGAGAGAGAGACAGAGAGACAGAGAGACAGAGAGACAGAGAGACAGAGAGACAGAGAGACAGAGAGACAGAGAGACAGAGACAGACAGACAGACAGACAGAGAGAGAGAGAGAGAGAGACAGAGAGAGAGCAAGAGAGACAGAGAGAGAGAGAGACAGAGAGAGAGACAGAGAGAGAGAGAGAGAGAGAGAGAGAGAGAGAGAGAGAGAGAGAGAGAGAGAGAGAGACAGACAGACAGAGAGAGAGAGACAGAGAGAGAGAGAGAGAGAGAGAAAGGGAGAGAAAAAGAGAAAGAAAAGTATTATATTGTCTGTTTGAAATCAACTTTACAAATACCAATTTAGCCTATTCATTTAAACAGACAAATCAGTTCGTACACAATGTGCTGTCTAAATAACGTTTGATTTGAATTAAAAAAGGACAGACAGTATATATTGTTTACAGGAACATTATTTTACGTGTGTGTGTGTGTGTGAGATGAGCAACTGAATGCATTCTGACTGTCAGAGTAATGGGAGAGTTTTACACAGTAGAAACAGGTTACAACACACACAGCTGTCTGAGCAGGGAGGGAAGAGGTGCTAGGACCCCTCCCCCTCCCTCCCTCCTTCCCCTCCCCTCCCTCCTTACGATAGTTAGTTCCTATTTGGTCTCCACATGAGTTGAATTAGTTTAGGGACAACACAAGACAGTATGTCACTGTTGCCCTGAGCAGAGAGGAAGCCTTTTAAAGGCAGACACAGCCTGTCAGAATTACTCACACAGAGAGAAAATTAAAGGAGAGGGAGAGGAGAGTGGGAGGAGGGGGAGGAGAGGGAGAGTGGGAGGAAAGGGGGAGGAGAGGGGGAGGAGAGGGAGAGTGGGAGGAGAGTGGGATGAGAGTGGGAGGAGAGTGAGAGGAGATGGGAAAGAGGGGGAGGAGAGGGGAAAGAGAGGGAGAGGAGATGGGAAAGAGGGGGAGGAGAGGGGAAAGAGAGGGAGAGGAGAGGGTGAGGAGAGGGGAGGAGAGGGGGAGGAGAGGGGGAGGAGAGTGGGAGGGGAGGGGGAGGAGAGTGGGAGGAGAGGGGGAGGAGAAGGGGAGAAGGGGAGGAGAGTGGGAGGAGAAGGGGAGGAGAGTGGGAGGAGAGTGGGAGGAGAGTGCACGAGGATGAGAAACAGGGAGTCAGGGTACGTCTCCGTCAGGGTGTCAGGGTGCGTCTCTCCTTCAGGGTGTCGGGGTACGTCTCTCCTTCAGGGTGTCGGGGTACGTCTCTCCATCAGGGTGTCTGGGTACGTCTCTCCATCAGGGTGTCGGGGTGCGTCTCTCCGTCAGGGTGTCGGGGTACGTCTCTCCATCAGGGTGTCGGGGTGCGTCTCTCCGTCAGGGTGTCGGGGTACGTCTCTCCATCAGGGTGTCTCTCCATCAGGGTGTCAGGGTACGTCTCTCCATCAGGGTGTCTCTCTGTCAGGGTACGTCTCTCCATCAGGGTGTCTCTCTCTCAGGGTGTCTCTCTGTCAGGGTACGTCTCTCCTTCAGGGTGTCTCTCTGTCAGGGTACGTCTCTCCTTCAGGGTGTCTCTCTGTCAGGGTGTCTCTCTGTCAGGGTGTCTCTCCATCAGGGTGTCGGGGTACGTCTCTCCATCAGGGTGTCTCTCTGTCAGGGTACGTCTCTCCATCAGGGTGTCTCTCTGTCAGGGTACGTCTCTCCATCAGGGTGTCTCTCTGTCAGGGTACGTCTCTCCATCAGGGTGTCTCTCTGTCAGGGTACGTCTCTCCATCAGGGTGTCTCTCTGTCAGGGTACGTCTCTCCATCAGGGTGTCTCTCTGTCAGGGTGCGTCTCTCCATCAGGGTGTCGGGGTGCGTCTCTCCATCAGGGTGTCGGGGTACGTCTCTCCATCAGGGTGTCTCTCCATCAGGGTGTCTCTCTGTCAGGTGTCTCTCTGTCAGGGTATGTCTCTCCGTCAGGGTGTCTCTCTGTCAGGGTATGTCTCTCCGTCAGGGTGTCTCTCCGTCAGGGTATGTCTCTCCGTCAGGGTGTCTCTCTGTCAGGGTGTCTCTCTGTCAGGGTATGTCTCTCCATCAGGGTGTCTCTCCGTCAGGGTGTCTCTCTGTCAGGGTGTCTCTCTGTCAGGGTGTCTCTCCGTCAGGGTGTCTCTCTGTCAGGGTGTCTCTCTGTCAGGGTGTCTCTCTGTCAGGGTGTCTCTCCGTCAGGGTGTCTCTCTGTCAGGGTACGTCTCTCCATCAGGGTGTCTCTCTGTCAGGGTACGTCTCTCCATCAGGGTGTCTCTCTGTCAGGGTACGTCTCTCCATCAGGGTGTCGGGGTACGTCTCTCCATCAGGGTGTCTGGGTACGTCTCTCCATCAGGGTGTCGGGGTACGTCTCTCCATCAGGGTACGTCTCTCCATCAGGGTGTCTCTCTGTCAGGGTACGTCTCTCCTTCAGGGTGTCTCTCCGTCAGGGTGTCGGGGTGCGTCTCTCCTTCAGGGTACGTCTCTCCGTCAGGGTGTCTCTCTGTCAGGGTACGTCTCTCCATCAGGGTGTCGGGGTGCGTCTCTCCTTCAGGGTACGTCTCTCCGTCAGGGTGTCTCTCCATCAGGGTATGTCTCTCCGTCAGGGTGTCGGGGTGCGTCTCTCCTTCAGGGTACGTCTCTCCTTCAGGGTGTCTCTCCGTCAGGGTGTCTCTCCGTCAGGGTACGTCTCTCCGTCAGGGTGTCTCTCTGTCAGGGTACGTCTCTCCATCAGGGTGTCGGGGTGCGTCTCTCCTTCAGGGTACGTCTCTCCGTCAGGGTGTCTCTCCGTCAGGGTGTCTCTCCGTCAGGGTGTCGGGTATGTCAGTATCCCTGTAGAATCTGGCCCTGTGATGTCCTCTCTGGGCCCAGTATCCCTGTAGAATCTGGCCCTGTGATGTCCTCTCTGGGCCCAGTATCCCTGTAGAAGCTGGCCCTGTGATGTCCTCTCTGGGCCCAGTATCCCTGTCGAAGCTGGTCCTGTGATGTCCTCTCTGGGCCCAG
Organism: Oncorhynchus keta; assembly: GCF_023373465.1. Lineage (NCBI taxonomy): Eukaryota > Metazoa > Chordata > Actinopteri > Salmoniformes > Salmonidae > Oncorhynchus > Oncorhynchus keta. Next base: position 26,608,532 of record NC_068423.1, read on the forward strand.
TATCCCTGTAGAAGCTGGTCCTGTGATGTCGATACAAACAGAGTGAACCTGGGACTTCACATCCGACCTCTTTCCACTGAGCCACTGAGCAGAGAGGGCCCTGTGACGCAGAGGGCCCTGTGACGCAGAGGGCCCTGTGACGCAGGTTGGGACTTGGGGACTCAGATATTCCAATATGGGCCAACTATCTGCACTGTAACTTCACACTAACCCTTCAGACTAATCACAGACGCTGCTGCTCCTGTTTATTATCAGTCTCTTTAGCCCCACCTGTATGTACATATCTACCTCAATGACCTGGTACCCCTGCACCATTGACCCGGTACTGGTACTCCGTGTATATAGTCATGTTATCGTTATTCAGTGTGTATTTTTTCCTTGTGGTATAATTGTTCTATAATTTCTGTATTTTCTTTCCCTCACGTTGTTGGGAAGGGCCGTAATCATTTCACTGTTAGTCTACGCCTGTTGTTTGTGAAGGATGTGACAAATAATATTTGATTTGAGTCACCTGTGGCGCAGTGGGCCATGTGGCGCAGTGGGCCCTGTGGCGCAGTGGGCCCTGTGGCGCAGTGGGCCCTGTGGCGCAGTGGGCCCTGTGGCGCAGTGGGTTCCTGTATCCATCTCTGTACTGTGACAAAGTAAAAACCTGGGGTGCAGCTCTTCCATGGAGACTCAAGTCCCACCTGACAGTCAGTCAGTCAGCCAGTCAATCAGTCAGTCAGTCGATCATTGATTAGCTTGCCATCTGTCAATCAGAGAATGAGTCTGCCAAACACTGCATTAGCCAGACTGGGCTTTCAATCCAACAGCCAGACTAAGCCCGACCTTGACAACTGTTACAGAATGCACACACCAGCTCCATCTCTCAGCTGTTTACATGGCGGCAGGTAGCCTAGCGGTCAGAGAGTTGGGCTAGTAACCCAAATTGCTCCAACGGCGACCCTGGCCGTGACCCCACTCTCCAATGGTGTCTCTCACAAGAGAGTTGAGATACGCAAAAAAAAACACACAAAAAAACACAGAACATTTCCAATTCACATATGCCGATTAAATTTACACAAATATAAGCAGTTCCCTACAGATGTCTACTTATTATGTTTACCAAAACAGTGGTGAGGTGGACACTTTGCTATTGTTTCAACTGCAGATTTCCCCTTTACCAACTGTTAATGAGCTTAATGTGGGATGGGGAAGAATCCACATTTGGTGACATGGATTCGGCCGTGGGATCCTATTGGGAACCGGATGAGGGGAAATCAGTCACATTTAGCAATACCGGACGGTGGACAGCCTGTTGAAATGAGGTGACAATACCGTGCGTAACATAAATGGCTCTGTGTGTCCTTCTAGACTACCCTTACTATGGCTCTGTGTCCGTCTAGACTACCCTTCTAGACTATGGCTCTGTGTGTCCTTCTAGACTACCCTTACTATGGCTCTGTGTCCGTCTAGACTACCCTTACTATGGCTCTGTGTCCGTCTTCTAGACTACCCTTACTATGGCTCTGTGTGTCCTTCTAGACTACCCTTACTATGGCTCTGTGTCCGTCTAGACTACCCTTACTATGGCTCTGTGTGTCCGTCTAGACTACCCTTACTATGGCTCTGTGTCCGTCTAGACTACCCTTACTATGGCTCTGTGTCCGTCTAGACTACCCTTACTATGGCTCTGTGTGTCCTTCTAGACTACCCTTACTATGGCTCTGTGTCCGTCTAGACTACCCTTACTATGGCTCTGTGTCCGTCTAGACTACCCTTACTATGGCTCTGTGTGTCCTTCTAGACTACCCTTACTATGGCTCTGTGTGTCCGTCTAGACTACCCTTACTATGGCTCTGTGTCCGTCTAGACTACCCTTACTATGGCTCTGTGTCCGTCTAGACTACCCTTACTATGGCTCTGTGTGTCCTTCTAGACTACCCTTACTATGGCTCTGTGTGTCCGTCTAGACTACCCTTACTATGGCTCTGTGTGTCCTTCTAGACTACCCTTACTATGGCTCTGTGTGTCCGTCTAGACTACCCTTACTATGGCTCTGTGTGTCCGTCTAGACTACCCTTACTATGGCTCTGTGTGTCCGTCTAGACTACCCTTACTATGGCTCTGTGTCCGTCTAGACTACCCTTACTATGGCTCTGTGTGTCCGTCTAGACTACCCTTACTATGGCTCTGTGTGTCCGTCTAGACTACCCTTACTATGGCTCTGTGTGTCCGTCTAGACTACCCTTACTATGGCTCTGTGTGTCCGTCTAGACTACCCTTACTATGGCTCTGTGTGTCCGTCTAGACTACCCTTACTATGGCTCTGTGTCCGTCTAGACTACCCTTACTATGGCTCTGTGTGTCCTTCTAGACTACCCTTACTATGGCTCTGTGTGTCCGTCTAGACTACCCTTACTATGGCTCTGTGTGTCCGTCTAGACTACCCTTACTATGGCTCTGTGTGTCCGTCTAGACTACCCTTACTATGGCTCTGTGTGTCCGTCTAGACTACCCTTACTATGGCTCTGTGTGTCCGTCTAGACTACCCTTACTATGGCTCTGTGTGTCCGTCTAGACTACCCTTACTATGGCTCTGTGTGTCCGTCTAGACTACCCTTACTATGGCTCTGTGTGTCCGTCTAGACTACCCTTACTATGGCTCTGTGTGTCCTTCTAGACTACCCTTACTATGGCTCTGTGTGTCCGTCTAGACTACCCTTACTATGGCTCTGTGTGTCCTTCTAGACTACCCTTACTATGGCTCTGTGTGTCCGTCTAGACTACCCTTACTATGGCTCTGTGTCCGTCTAGACTACCCTTACTATGGCTCTGTGTGTCCGTCTAGACTACCCTTACTATGGCTCTGTGTCCATCTAGACTACCCTTACTATGGCTCTGTGTCCGTCTAGACTACCCTTACTATGGCTCTGTGTGTCCGTCTAGACTACCCTTACTATGGCTCTGTGTGTCCGTCTAGACTACCCTTACTATGGCTCTGTCCGTCTAGACTCCTTCTAGACTACCCTTACTATGGCTCTGTGTGTCCGTCTAGACTACCCTTACTATGGCTCTGTGTCCGTGTCCCTTCTAGACTACCCTTACTATGGCTCTGTGTGTCCGTCTAGACTACCCTTACTATGGCTCTGTGTGTCCGTCTAGACTACCCTTACTATGGCTCTGTGTGTCCTTCTAGACTACCCTTACTATGGCTCTGTGTGTCCGTCTAGACTACCCTTACTATGGCTCTGTGTGTCCGTCTAGACTACCCTTACTATGGCACTGTGTGTCCGTCTAGACTACCCTTACTATGGCACTGTGTGTCCGTCTAGACTACCCTTACTATGGCTCTGTGTGTCCTTCTAGACTACCCTTACTATGGCTCTGTGTGTCCGTCTAGACTACCCTTACTATGGCTCTGTGTGTCCTTCTAGACTACCCTTACTATGGCTCTGTGTGTCCGTCTAGACTACCCTTACTATGGCTCTGTGTGTCCGTCTAGACTACCCTTACTATGGCTCTGTGTGTCCTTCTAGACTACCCTTACTATGGCACTGTGTGTCCGTCTAGACTACCCTTACTATGGCACTGTGTGTCCGTCTAGACTACCCTTACTATGGCACTGTGTGTCCGTCTAGACTACCCTTACTATGGCTCTGTGTGTCCGTCTAGACTACCCTTACTTCTAAATAGTCTAAGGTGACATGGATTTTTAATTTACTTTTAAGACTGTCATATCATGGATAATATAGCTATTTAATTTAGAATTTTTAAGACCCCTTTTGGTATATATATATATTTTAAATGGTATGAATGGTATTTGATTAAACATAGGCTATAGTACCAGCCAGATTCTATAGAAAAACATTCATAAATGTCATAAAAAAAGACAGTCAAAAAATAAATCATAAGGAATAAGCTTTTGAAGTGTCTGTCCTATATCTAGGAGATATAAGAAAGCTCAGAAAATGTATATACAGTGGGCTCCAAAATTACTGGCACCCCTGACTGGCAATGCACAAACAATACTTTAAAGAATAGATTTTTATTTTACCTTTATTTTACTAGGCAAGTCAGTTAAGAACAAAATCTTATTTTCAATGATGGCCGAGGAACAGTGGGTTAACTGCCTGTTCAGGGGCAGAACGACAGATTTGTACCTTGTCAGCTCGGGGATTCGAACTTGCAACCTTTCGGTTACTAGTCCAACGCTCTAACCACTAGGTTACCTGCCGTCCCTACACTCTAACCACTAGGCTACCTGCCGCCCCTACACTCTAAACACTAGGCTACCTGCCGCCCCTACCACTAGGCTGCCGCCCCTACACTCTAACCACTAGGCTAACCACTAGGCTACCAGCCGCCCCTACACTCTAACCACTAGGCTACCTGCCGCCCCTACACTCTAACCACTAGGCTACCTGCCGTCCCTACACTCTAACCACTAGGCTACCTGCCGTCCCTACACTCTAACCACTAGGCTACCTGCCGCCCCTACACTCTAACCACAAGGCTACCCTGCCGTCCCCAATATAAACAATATAATTATGGAGATAAACTCAAAATACCAACATGAGAGAAAGACTGTATTTTATTAATGTTTCAAAATCATTTATTGATTTAATTAAAAATCAATGTCCTCCAAATCAAGATTAAACAATTAATTCACCATGAATTATTATTGTAAATAACATCTACCAACATTAAAACAGGAATTAAATTCCACTTCTTTAAGTTTATCTAAGTCTTTAGGAACTATATTGAGCCATTACATCACTTCCTGTTTCACTAGGGTATAAACATGAGGTAACACGCATGCAATATCCCTTTTGTCATCCAACACGATGAAGAAAACAAAAGAACTGGCAGTTGAAAAGAGACAGATGGTCGTAGATCTTCATAAATCTGGTAATGGCTACAAGGAGATCCACAAACGATTATAATATACCACTGAGCACTGTCAGGACAATTATTAAAACATTCTAAAGATATGGAACAGTTGAAAACCTCACGGATAAAGGACGCAAATGCATTTTGCCCCTCAGGAGAGGGAGGAGGATGGTGAGAGAAGCAACAAAACCCCAAGAATCACTGTGAAAGAATTGCAGGCCTTTGGTGGTGTCTTGGGGTCACCAGGTTTCAGAAAGCCCCATCAGACTCCACCTCCACAACCACAGGCTCTTTGGAAGGGTTGTCAGAAGAAAGCCCCATCAGACTCCACCTCCACAACCACAGGCTCTTTAGAAGGGTTGCCAGAAGAAAGCCCCATCAGACTCCACCTCCACAACCACAGGCTCTTTAGAAGGGTTGCCAGAAGAAAGCCCCATCAGACTCCACCTCCACAGGCTCTTTAGAAGGGTTGCCAGAAGAAAGCCCCATCAGACTCCACCTCCACAACCACAGGCTCTTTAGAAGGGTTGCCAGAAGAAAGCCCCATCAGACTCCACCTCCACAACCACAGGCTCTTTACCTCCACAACCACAGGCTCTTTGGAAGGGTTGTCAGAAGAAAGCCCCATCAGACTCCACCTCCACAACCACAGGCTCTTTAGAAGGGTTGCCAGAAGAAAGCCCCATCAGACTCCACCTCCACAACCACAGGCTCTTTAGAAGGGTTGCCAGAAGAAAGCACCATCAGACTCCACCTCCACAACCACAGGCTCTTTAGAAGGGTTGCCAGAAGAAAGCCCCATCAGACTCCACCTCCACAACCACAGGCTCTTTAGAAGGGTTGTCAGAAGAAAGCCCCATCAGACTCCACCTCCACAACCACAGGCTCTTTAGAAGGGTTGCCAGAAGAAAGCCCCATCAGACTCCACCTCCACAACCACAGGCTCTTTAGAAGGGTTGCCAGAAGAAAGCCCCATCAGACTCCACCTCCACAACCACAGGCTCTTTAGAAGGGTTGCCAGAAGAAAGCCCCATCAGACTCCACCTCCACAACCACAGGCTCTTTAGAAGGGTTGTCAGAAGAAAGCCCCATCAGACTCCACCTCCACAACCACAGGCTCTTTGGAAGGGTTGCCAGAAGAAAGCCCCATCAGACTCCACCTCCACAACCACAGGCTCTTTAGAAGGGTTGTCAGAAGAAAGCCCCATCAGACTCCACCTCCACAACCACAGGCTCTTTAGAAGGGTTGCCAGAAGAAAGCCCCATCAGACTCCACCTCCACAACCACAGGCTCTTTAGAAGGGTTGCCAGAAGAAAGCCCCATCAGACTCCACCTCCACAACCACAGGCTCTTTAGAAGGGTTGTCAGAAGAAAGCCCCATCAAACTCCACCTCCACAACCACAGGCTCTTTAGAAGGGTTGTCAGAAGAAAGCCCCATCAGACTCCACAACCACAGGCTCTTTAGAAGGGTTGTCAGAAGAAAGCCCCATCAGACTCCACAACCACAGGCTCTTTAGAAGGGTTGTCAGAAGAAAGCCCCATCAGACTCCACCTCCACAACCACAGGCTCTTTAGAAGGGTTGTCAGAAGAAAGCCCCATCAGACTCCACCTCCACAACCTCTTTAGAAGGGTTGTCAGAAGAAAGCCCCATCAGACTCCACAACCACAGGCTCTTTAAAAGGGTTGTCAGAAGAAAGCCCCATCAGACTCCACCTCCACAACCACAGGCTCTTTAGAAGGGTTGTCAGAAGAAAGCCCCATCAGACTCCACCTCCACATCCACAGGCTCTTTAGAAGGGTTGTCAGAAGAAAGCCCCACCAGACTCCACCTCCACAACCACAGGCTCTTTGGAAGGGTTGTCAGAAGAAAGCCCCACCAGACTCCACCTCCACAGGCTCTTTAGAAGGGTTGCCAGAAGAAAGCCCCACCAGACTCCACATCCACAGGCTCTTTAGAAGGGTTGCCAGAAGAAAGCCCCATCAGACTCCACCTCCACAGGCTCTTTAGAAGGGTTGCCAGAAGAAAGCCCCATCAGACTCCACCTCCACAACCACAGGCTCTTTAGAAGGGTTGCCAGAAGAAAGCCCCATCAGACTCCACCTCCACAGGCTCTTTAGAAGGGTTGCCAGAAGAAAGCCCCATCAGACTCCACCTCCACAACCACAGGCTCTTTAGAAGGGTTGCCAGAAGAAAGCCCCATCAGACTCCACCTCCACAACCACAGGCTCTTTAGAAGGGTTGTCAGAAGGACTCCACCTCCACAACCACAGGCTCTTTAGAAGGGTTGCCAGAAGAAAGCCCCATCAGACTCCACCTCCACAACCACAGGCTCTTTAGAAGGGTTGCCAGAAGAAAGCCCCATCAGACTCCACCTCCACAACCACAGGCTCTTTAGAAGGGTTGCCAGAAGAAAGCCCCATCAGACTCCACCTCCACAACCACAGGCTCTTTAGAAGGGTTGCCAGAAGAAAGCCCCATCAGACTCCACCTCCACAACCACAGGCTCTTTAGAAGGGTTGTCAGAAGAAAGCCCCATCAGACTCCACCTCCACAACCACAGGCTCTTTAGAAGGGTTGCCAGAAGAAAGCCCCATCAGACTCCACCTCCACAACCACAGGCTCTTTAGAAGGGTTGCCAGAAGAAAGCCCCATCAGACTCCACCTCCACAACCACAGGCTCTTTGGAAGGGTTGCCAGAAGAAAGCCCCATCAGACTCCACCTCCACAACCACAGGCTCTTTAGAAGGGTTGTCAGAAGAAAGCCCCATCAGACTCCACCTCCACAACCACAGGCTCTTTGGAAGGGTTGCCAGAAGAAAGCCCCATCAGACTCCACCTCCACAACCACAGGCTCTTTAGAAGGGTTGTCAGAAGAAAGCCCCATCAGACTCCACCTCCACAACCACAGGCTCTTTAGAAGGGTTGCCAGAAGAAATCCCCATCAGACTCCACCTCCACAACCACAGGCTCTTTAGAAGGGTTGCCAGAAGAAAGCCCCATCAGACTCCACCTCCACATCCACAGGCTCTTTGGAAGGGTTGCCAGAAGAAAGCCCCATCAGACTCCACCTCCACAACCACAGGCTCTTTAGAAGGGTTGTCAGAAGAAAGCCCCATCAGACTCCACCTCCACAACCACAGGCTCTTTGGAAGGGTTGCCAGAAGAAAGCCCCATCAGACTCCACCTCCACAACCACAGGCTCTTTAGAAGGGTTGTCAGAAGAAAGCCCCATCAAACTCCACCTCCACAACCACAGGCTCTTTAGAAGGGTTGTCAGAAGAAAGCCCCATCAGACTCCACAACCACAGGCTCTTTAGAAGGGTTGTCAGAAGAAAGCCCCATCAGACTCCACAACCACAGGCTCTTTAGAAGGGTTGTTTTCAGACTCCACCTCCACAACCACAGGCTCTTTAGAAGGGTTGTCAGAAGAAAGCCCCATCAGACTCCACCTCCACAACCTCTTTAGAAGGGTTGTCAGAAGAAAGCCCCATCAGACTCCACAACCACAGGCTCTTTAAAAGGGTTTTCAGAAGAAAGCCCCATCAGACTCCACCTCCACAACCACAGGCTCTTTAGAAGGGTTGTCAGAAGAAAGCCCCATCAGACTCCACCTCCACATCCACAGGCTCTTTAGAAGGGTTGTCAGAAGAAAGCCCCACCAGACTCCACCTCCACAACCACAGGCTCTTTGGAAGGGTTGTCAGAAGAAAGCCCCACCAGACTCCACATCCACAGGCTCTTTAGAAGGGTTGTCAGAAGAAAGCCCCACCAGACTCCACCTCCACAACCACAGGCTCTTTAGAAGGGTTTGCCAGAAGAAAAAACCCTTTCTGACCCTAAGACACAGATGCAAAGCGCTTGGACTTTACCAAACGTCATTTCAATTATGACTGGAAGAAGGTGCTCTGGTCCGATGAGACCAAAATGGAACGTTTTGGTCAGAAACAGCATCGGCATGTTTAACGTCGAAACAGAGATGCATACAAGGAGAGGCACCGCATACCCACGGTGAAATATGGTGGGGGGTCACCTCATACCCACGGTGAAATATGGAGGGGGGTCACCTCATACCCACGGTGAAATATGGTGGGGGTCACCTCATACCCACGGTGAAATATGGTGGGGGGCACCTCATACCCACGGTGAAATATGGTGGGGGTCACCTTGTACCCACGGTGAAATATGGTGGGGGGTCACCTCATACCCACGGTGAAATATGGTGGGGGGTCACCTCATACCCACGGTGAAATATGGTGGGGGTCACCTCATGTTGAAATATGGTGGGGGGTCACCTCATACCCACGGTGAAATATGGTGGGGGGGTCACCTCATACCCACGGTGAAATATGGTGGGGGGTCACCTCATACCCACGGTGAAATATGGTGGGGGGTCACCTCATACCCACGGTGAAATATGGTGGGGGTCACCTCATACCCACGGTGAAATATGGTGGGGGGTCACCTCATACCCACGGTGAAATATGTTGGTGAATCACCTCATACCCACGGTGAAGTATGGTGGTGGGTCACCTCATACCCACGGTGAAGTATGGTGGGGAGTCACCTCATACCCACGGTGAAATATGGTGGGGGGTCACCTCATACCCACGGTGAAATATGGTGGGGGGTCAGTGATGTTTTGGGGATGTTTTAATTCCAGAGGTCCAGGGGAACTGGTTAAAGATAAATGGCATAATGAATTCCACTAAGTACCAGGCAATTATGGCTGACAATCTGATTGCCTCTGCCGGAAGGCTGGGACTTGGCCGTAGGTGGACTCTCCAACAAGACAATGACCCAAACCATACCTCAAGATCCACACAGAAATGATTATGTGACAACAAAATCAATGTTCTGTCGTGGCCGGACCTCAAACCAATCGAAAACATGTAGGCTGAGTTGAAGAGGGAAGTTGAAAGATCTTGAAAGGATCTGCATAGAGGAATGGTCCAAAATCCCTCCAAATGTGTTCCTGAACCTTGTCAAACATTACAGGAAATGACTCCATGCTGTTATCCTTGCCAGAGGTGGTGGCACTAAGTACTAAATGAGGAGTGCCAATAATGATGAAACCTTGATGTTGGTGAAATGTATTTTGTATTAAATAATTGTATGATTTTTTTGGGTTCCATTGCAACATTATTAAAGTACAGTATTTCTCACATGTTGGTATTTTGAGTTTCTCTCTATAATTATATTGTTTATATTGTTTAATGTATTGTTTGTGCATTGCCAGTCAGTGGTGCCAGTCTTTTTGGACCCCAATATATATATATATATATATATATCATATTTTGTTAACACATATTTAACCACATTTTTGGGGTAGGCATAAAACTATCTCCAGACGGATCCCGGTAACCAGGCCACCTCCAGACGGATCCCGGTAACCAGGCCACCTCCTGACGGATCCCGGTAACCAGGCCACCCCCAGACGGATCCCGGTAACCAGGCCACCTCCAGACGGATCCCGGTAACCAGGCTACCTCCAGACGGATCCCGGTAACCAGGTTACCTTCAGACGGATCCCGGTAACCAGGCCACCCCCAGACGGATCCCGGTAACCAGGCCACCTCCAGACGGATCCCGGTAACCAGGCCACCTCCAGACGGAACCCGGTAACCAAGTTACCTCCAGACGGATCCCAGTAACCAGGCCACCTCCAGACGGATCCCGGTAACCAGGTTACCTCCAGACGGATCCCGGTAACCAGGCCACCTCCAGACGGATCCCGGTAACCAGGCCACCTCCAGACGGATCCCGGTAACCAGGTTACCTCCAGACGGATCCCGGTAACCAGGCCACCTCCAGACGGATCCCGGTAACCAGGCCACCTCCTGACGGATCCCGGTAACCAGGCCACCCCCAGACGGATCCCGGTAACCAGGCCACCTCCAGACGGATCCCGGTAACCAGGCTACCTCCAGACGGATCCCGGTAACCAGGTTACCTCCAGACGGATCCCGGTAACCAGGCCACCTCCAGACGGATCCCGGTAACCAGGCCACCTCCAGACGGATCCCGGTAACCAGGCCACCTCCAGACGGATCCCGGTAACCAGGCCACCTCCAGACGGATCCCGGTAACCAGGCCACCTCCAGACGGATCCCGGTAACCAGGCCACCTCCAGACGGATCCCGGTAACCAGGCCACCTCCAGACGGATCCCGGTAACCAGGCCACCTCCAGACGGATCCCGGTAACCAGGCCACCTCCAGACGGATCCCGGTAACCAGGCCACCTCCAGACGGATCCCGGTAACCAGGTTACCTCCAGACGGATCCCGGTAACCAGGTTACCTCCAGACGGATCCCGGTAACCAGGCCACCTCCAGACGGATCCCGGTAACCAGGCCACCTCCAGACGGATCCCGGTAACCAGGCCACCTCCAGACGGATCCCGGTAACCAGGTTACCTCCAGACGGATCCCGGTAACCAGGCCACCCCCAGACGGATCCCGGTAACCAGGCCACCTCCAGACGGATCCCGGTAACCAGGCCACCTCCAGACGGATCCCGGTAACCAGGCCACCTCCAGACGGATCCCGGTAACCAGGCCACCTCCAGACGGATCCCGGTAACCAAGTTACCTCCAGACGGATCCCGGTAACCAGGTTACCTCCAGACGGATCCCGGTAACCAGGCCACCTCCAGACGGATCCCGGTAACCAAGTTACCTCCAGATGGATCCCGGTAACCAAGTTACCTCCAGACGGATCCCGGTAACCAGGCCACCTCCAGACGGATCCCGTGACACTTGTGGGGGTCGTAGAGCGGAGAACGCCATCGTGTTCGTGAGAGTCTCATCTTTCCATAGAGTGAGATATATATATATATATATAGGTAGCCCGGTTACCGGGATCCGTGACGTTTACGTGAGAAGATGACCTCAGGATGACCTCACGGTCTGAGAAACACCGCTGTAGCTCGACCACCTGTCACCGCGGATACGGAAAGCCGCCATTGGCCGATGCAGTGTATTGAGACACAACAACAACAAAACAGATATATCTTGTTTAAACTGAAGGATTGTGATGGGATTTATTATGTTACTCAGATTAACGTAACGGGTGCGTTAACAGACTCCAGGAGGCCATTACAACGCCTCTCTCTAGACCTCTGAATCAGCCGACGAAGCAAGAAACGCCTCAGTTTGATATCTGCTGATGCTTAAAGGGCATCAGACCTTAAATAATACTACATTTCCTTTCCTTAATAAATCTTTTGAGCCCCAAAACTTGTTCTAACTATAAAAAGGTTTGAGCCGAATCTTCGTTATCTCTATGTTTTCAGACCGGGAGGATGTCGAGAGGACACATAGAGCCAGACAGCTGCAACGAAACACTCATTCACACAGACACACAGGCTCACACAGACACACAGGCTAGTCTCACACAGACACACAGGCTCACACAGACACACAGGCTAGTCTCACAAAGACACACAGGCTCACACAGACACACAGGCTAGTCTCACACAGACACACAGGCTAGTCTCACACAGACACACAGGCTCACACAGACACACAGGCTAGTCTCACAAAGACACACAGGCGAGTCTCACACAGACACACAGGCTAGTCTCACACAGACACACAGGCTCACACAGACACACAGGCTAGTCTCACAAAGACACACAGGCGAGTCTCACACAGACACACAGGCTAGTCTCACACAGACACACAGGCTCACACAGACACACAGGCTAGTCTCACACAGACACACAGGCTAGTCTCACACAGACACACAGGCTCACACAGACACACAGGCTAGTCTCACACAGACACACAGGCTAGTCTCACACAGACACACAGGCTAGTCTCACACAGACACACAGGCTAGTCTCACACAGACACACAGGCGAGTCTCACACAGACACACAGGCTCACACAGACACACAGGCTAGTCTCACACAGACACACAGGCTAGTCTCACACAGACACACAGGCTAGTCTCACACAGACACACAGGCTAGTCTCACACAGACACACAGGCTAGTCTCACACAGACACACAGGCTAGTCTCACACAGACACACAGGCCAGTCTGGATAGCACCACATGAAACACAGTCTAAAATGCACCTGCCAGTGTGTGTGTGTGTGTGTGTGTGTGTGTGTGTGTGTGTGTGTGTGTGTGTGTGTGTGTGTGTGTGTGTGTGTGTGTGTGTGTCGTATAGCATGCATATGTGTGTGTGTGTGTGCTGCTTGTGAGAGAGATCGCTTAGCTAGCACACATACAAGAGCTTGCCAGGATGAAAAACTATAACCTAATTTTAGTCGTAACACACACCCTGTTACCCAAGGGAGTGTGTGTGTATGTGTGTGTGTCGGTAACGATTAGCAGCAGCGCAATGTAATACTGATTACTATGCTGAGACTGCTGCTGATCACATTTTGCAGAGAGAGACATTCTGTAATGTGTATGTGTGTGTGTGTGTTGGAGAGTGTGTGTGTGTGTGTGTGTGTGTGTGTGTTGGAGAGTGTGTGTGTGTGCCTCCACTCCTCTGGGAAGGCTTTCCACTAGATGTTAGAACATTGCTGCGGGGACTTGCTTCCAATCAACCACAAGAACATTAGTGAGGTCGGTCACTGATGTTGGGCGATTAGGCCTGGCTCACAGTCGCTGTTCCAATTCATCCCAAAGGTGTTCGATGGAGTTAAGGTCAGGGCTCTGTGGAGGCCAGTCAAGTTCTTCCACAACGATCTCGACAAACCCTTTCGGTATGGACCTCGCTTTATGCTTCAGGGTCACTGTCATGCTGAAACAGGAAAGGGCCTTCCCCAAACTGTTGCCACAGAGTTGGAAGCACAGAATCATCTAGAATGTCATTGTATGCTGTAACGTTAAGATTTCCCTTCACTGGAACTAAGGGGCCTTCTCCACCAAACTTTACAGTTGGGCACTACACATTAGGACAGGTAGCGTTCTCCTGGCATCCGTCAAACTCAGATTAGTCCGTCAGCCTGCCAGATGGTGAAGTGTGATTCATCACTCCAGAGAACACGTTTCCACTGCTCCAGAGTCCAATGAAGACGAGCTTCACACCATTCCAGCCACGGCAAACACACACACTGACACACTGGCAAACACACACACACTGACACACTGGCAAACACACACACACTGACACACTGGCAAACACACACACACTGACACACTGGCAAACACACACACTGACACACTGGCAAACACACACACACTGACACACTGGCAAACACACACACTGACACACTGGCAAACACACACACACTGACACACTGGCAAACACACACACACTGACACACTGGCAAACACACACACTGGCAAACACACACACACTGGCAAACACACACACTGGCAAACACACACACTGACACACTGGCAAACACACACACACTGACACACTGGCAAACACACACACTGACACACTGGCAAACACACACACTGACACACTGGCAAACACACACACTGACACACTGGCAAACACACACACTGACACACTGGCAAACACACACACTGGCAAACACACACACTGGCAAACACACACACTGGCAAACACACACACTGACACACTGGCAAACACACACTGACACACTGGCAAACACACACTGACACACTGGCAAACTTGCACTGACACACTGGCAAACACACACACTGACACACTGGCAAACACACACACTGACACACTGGCAAACACACACACTGACACACTGGCAAACACCACACTGACACACTGGCAAACACATTTTCTGACACACTGGCAAACACACACACTGACACACTGGCAAACACACACACTGACACACTGGCAAACACACACACACACTGACACACTGGCAAACACACACACACTGGCAAACACATTTGCACACTGACACACTGGCAAACACACACACTGAAATGGCAAACACACACACACTGACACACTGGCAAACACCACACACTGACACACTGGCAAACACACACACACTGACACACTGGCAAACAACACACTGACACACTGGCAAACACACATGGCAAACACACACACACTGGCAAACACACACACTGACACACTGGCAAACACACACACTGGCAAACACACACACTGACACACTGGCAAACACACACACTGACACACTGGCAAACACACACACTGACACACTGGCAAACACACACACTGACACACTGGCAAACACACACACTGACACACTGGCAAACACACACACTGACACACTGGCAAACAAACACTGACACACTGGTCACCACACTGACACACTGGCAAACACACACACTGACACACTGGCAAACACACACTGACACACTGGCAAACACCACACTGACACACTGGCAAACACACACACTGACACACTGGCAAACACACACACACTGACACACACACACACACTGACACACTGGCAAACACACACACACTGACACACTGGCAAACACACACACACTGACACACTGGCAAACACACACACACTGACACACTGGCAAACACACACACACTGACACACTTGCAAACACACACACTGACACACTGGCAAACACACACACTGGCAAACACACACACACTGACACACTGGCAAACACACACACACTGACACACTGGCAAACACACACACACTGACACACTGGCAAACACACACACACTGGCAAACACACACACACTGACACACTGGCAAACACACACACTGACACACTGGCAAACACACCACACTGACACACTGGCAAACACACACACACTGACACACTGGCAAACACACCACACTGACACACTGGCAAACAAATACTGACACACTGGCAAACACACACACTGGCAAACACACACACACTGGCAAACACACACACTGACACACTGGCAAACACACACACTGGCAAACACACACACTGACACACTGGCAAACACACACACTGACACACTGGCAAACACACACACTGACACACTGGCAAACACACACACTGACACACTGGCAAACACACACACTGACACACTGGCAAACACACACACTGACACACTGGCAAACACACACTGACACACTGGCAAACACACACACTGACACACTGGCAAACACACACACTGACACACTGGCAAACACACACACTGACAAACACACACACTGACACACTGGCAAACACACACACTGACACACTGGCAAACACACACACACTGACACACACACACACACTGACACACTGGCAAACACACACACACTGACACACTGGCAAACACACACACACTGACACACTGGCAAACACACACACACTGACACACTGGCAAACACACACTGACACACTGGCAAACACACACACTGGCAAACACACACACACTGACACACACACACACACCACACTGGCAAACACACACACTGACACACTGGCAAACACACACACTGGCAAACACACACACACTGACACACTGGCAAACACACACACACTGACACACTGGCAAACACACACACTGACACACTGGCAAACACACACACTGACACACTGGCAAACACACACACTGACACACTGGCAAACACACACACTGACACACTGGCAAACACACACACTGACACACTGGCAAACACACACACTGACAAACACACACACTGACACACTGGCAAACACACACACTGACAGTGTCATTGCATTTTGGTACACCAGAATTACATTAATTTCCAATGAAACGCGGCGTTGCGTTGCAGAGGCAGTTGCAGTGCGTTCGTTGTGGTGGGTACATTGGGTTGTGGGTAGGCCTCCTTACTCGCACACGCCTTTTCAGTTCTGCCTATACATTTTCTATGGGATTGAGGTCAGGGCTTTGTGATGGCCACTCCAATACCTTGACTTTGTTGTCCTTAAAGCCATTTTGCCACAACTTTGGAAGTATGCTTGGGGTCATTGTCCATTTGGAAGACTCATTTGCAACCAAGCTTTAACTTCCTGACTGATATCTTGAAATGTTGCTTCAATATATCCACATAATTTTCCTACCTCATGATGCCATCTATTTTGTGATGTGCACCAGTCCCTCCTGCAGCAAAGCACCCCCACAACATGATGCTACCACCCCCATAATTCACGGTTGGAATGGTGTTCTTCGGCTTGCAAGCCCTCCCCTTTTTCCTCCAAACATAACGATGGTCATTATGGCCAAACAGTTATATTTTCGTTTCATCAGACCAGAGGACATTGCTCCAAAAAGTACAATCTTTGTCCCCATGTGCAGTTGCAAACCGTAGTCTGGCTTTTTTATGGCGGTTTTGGAGCAGTGGCTTCTTCCTTGCTGAGCTGCCTTTCAGGTTACGTCAATATAGGACTCATTTTAACGTGGATATAGATACTTTTGTACCCGTGTCCTCCATCATCTTCACAAGGTCCTGTTGTTCTAGGATATATTTGCACTTTTCGCACCACAGTACGTTTACCTCTAGGAGACAGAACGCGTCTCCTACCTGAGCGGTGTGACGGCTGCGTGGTCCCATGGTGTTTATACTTGCGTACTATTGTTTGTACAGATGAACGTGGTACCTTCAGACATTTGGAAATTGCTCCCAAGCATGAACCAAACTTGTGGAGGTCCACAATATATATATTCTGAGGTTTTTGGCTGATTTCTTTAGATTTTCCCATGATGTCAAGCAAAGACGCACTGAGTTTGAAGGTAGGCCTTGAAATACATCCACAGGTTCACCTCTAATTGATTCAAATGATGTCAATTAGCCTATCAGAAGCTTCTAAAGAAAGCCATGACATAATTTTCTGGAATTTTCCAGGCTGTTTAAAGGCACAGTCAACTTAGTGTATGTAAATGTATGACCCACTGGAATTATGAATAATCTGTCTGTAAATAATTGTTGGAAACATTACTTGTGTCGTGCACCAAGTAGATGTCCTAACCGACTTACCAAAACTATAGTTTGTTAACAAGAAATTTGTGGAGTTGTTGAAAAACGAGTTTTAATGACTCCAACCTAAGTGTATGTAAACTACCGACTTTAACAGTATGAGTAGACGACTTGACAGAAATGGTAGCAGAAGTTGAATGTTGAGCTTTTGTTGCTCACACATCTCGATGATGTTTTGCGCCACGACACTGTCGGCGTGTTCAAAGCGTTAGGCTTGTGTGCAGCTGCTCTGCCACGGAAACCCATCTCCCGACAAACAGTGCTTGTCCCATTTCACTGCTAACACACACCCAGCTCTGGATATCCCATCTTTCCCTTTTCCAGAACACAAAGTCACTGAAACACCATCTGAAATATTCAACAGCAACCCTGTCAACAGCACCCCAACCTTGGAATCAATGTCATACCGCCAGAGAGAAAGAGAGAGAAGGAAGAGGAGAGAAGGAGAGAGAGAGGAAAGAGAGAGAAGGAGAGATAGAGGGAAAGAAGAGGAGAGATAGAAGAGTGAGGATAGAAAGAGAAGGAGAGAGAGAGGAGAAAGAGAGAGAGGGGGAAAGAGGGAGATAGAGAGGGGGAAAGAGGGAGAGGGAAAGAGAGCGATAGAGGAGAGAGAGGAGAGGGGAAAGAGGAGAGAGGAGAGGGGAAAGAGAGGGAAAGAGGAAAGAGAGAGAGGGAAAGTCAGAGAGAAAGAGAGAGAGGGAGAGAGAAAGAGAGGGAAAGAGAGAGAGAGAGATGAGAGAGAAGAGAGAGAGAGGAGAGAGGAGAGAGAGAAGGAAAGAGAGAGAGGGAAAGAGAGAGGAGAGAGAAGAAAAGAGAGAGAGAGGGAAAGAGAGAGGAGAGAGGAGAGAGAGAGAGAAGGAAAGAGAGAAGGAAAGAGAGAGAGAGATGAGAGAGGAGAGAGAGAGAGAAGAGAGAGGAGAGAGACAGCGAGAGAGAGGGAAAGAGAGAGAGAGAGAGGGAAAGAGAGAGAGGAAACGGAGACGTAGAGGATGAAAGGATCAGAGGAAGAATGAATAGCAGCAGGGGAGGGATGGTGATGAATGTAAGCCGGAGTATGACAGCGTGATACATCAGAGATGGTGTGTGTTCATCCATGAGCTACTCTGCAGCAGACTGATTTGTCCTGTAGAAGAGGAGGAATGTGTGTGTTTGTCTAGTGGAGGAGGGGTATAGAGAGAGAAGAGAGGCAGAGAAGAAGAGTGTGTAAGATGGAGGGGGGATGGGGTAAACTGCTGATCACTACAGTAAAGGAATCCCTAGACTAGAAAGAGGGGTTATCCCTCTCTCACTGTCATTCACCCTCCCTCCCTCCCTCGTTCTCTCTCTGAA
Organism: Oncorhynchus keta; assembly: GCF_023373465.1. Lineage (NCBI taxonomy): Eukaryota > Metazoa > Chordata > Actinopteri > Salmoniformes > Salmonidae > Oncorhynchus > Oncorhynchus keta. Next base: position 26,627,592 of record NC_068423.1, read on the forward strand.
TCTTTGTGTTTCCCTGTTTGATGTGTTCCAGCACCACCTCTTCTCTGCACTGAAACTTCCTTTGCATTTCAGCACGCTGTGTGTGTGTGTGTGTGTGTGTGTGTGTGTGTGTGTGTGTGTGTGTGTGTGTGTGTGTGTGTGTGTGTGTGTGTGTGTGTGTGTGTGTGTGTGTGTGTGTGTGCACATACTAGCTACTCCACTTCAAAAAACGCCCAACACTTTGAATTGTCACACACACAAAACTAGCAGTTTCTGAACAAGCAGATGTTCCCCTGGTGTGCTAGACTAGAGGACCAATCTAGTACAGAATGTTTAGTCCTCATACTCCCCCCATGGTAATATCTGTCATCATGTAAATGTGCCAATGATAACCAGTGCTTACACACACACACACACACACACACACACACACACACACACACACACACACACACACACACACACACACACACACACACACACACACCATGACACCATGACACAGCAGTTTAGAAATAGAATGCTCCTCTCCTCTGACAGTCTGACATATTTCCTCCCCAAACCCAACAGAGACAGGAGCAGGACAGAGACAGGAGCATGGCAGGACAGAGACAGGAGCATGGCAGGACAGAGACAGGAGCATGACAGGACAGAGACAGGAGCATGGCAGGACAGAGACAGGAGCATGGCAGGACAGAGACAGGAGCATGGCAGGACAGAGACAGGAGCATGGCAGGACAGAGACAGGAGCATGGCAGGACAGAGACAGGAGCAGGACAGAGACAGGAGCAGGACAGAGACAGAGACAGGAGCATGGCAGGACAGAGACAGGAGCATGACAGGACAGAGACAGGAGCATGGCAGGACAGAGACAGGAGCATGGCAGGACAGAGACAGGAGCAGGACAGAGACAGGAGCAGGACAGAGACAGAGACAGGAGCATGGCAGGACAGAGACAGGAGCAGGACAGAGACAGGAGCAGGACAGAGACAGGAGCAGGACAGAGACAGGAGCATGGCAGAGACAGGAGCATGGCAGAGACAGGAGCATGGCAGGACAGGAGCATGGCAGGACAGGAGCATGGCAGGACAGGAGCATGGCAGGACAGAGACAGGAGCATGGCAGGACAGGAGCATGGCAGGACAGGAGCATGGCAGGACAGGAGCATGGCAGGACAGAGACAGGAGCATGGCAGGACAGGAGCATGGCAGGACAGAGACAGGAGCATGGCAGGACAGGAGCATGGCAGGACAGAGACAGGAGCATGGCAGGACAGAGACAGGAGCATGGCAGGACAGAGACAGGAGCATGGCAGGACAGAGACAGGAGCATGGCAGGACAGAGACAGGAGCATGGCAGGACAGAGACAGGAGCATGGCAGGACAGAGACAGGAGCATGGCAGGACAGAGACAGGAGCATGGCAGGACAGAGACAGGAGCATGGCAGGACAGAGACATAGACAGGAGCATGGCAGGACAGAGACAGAGACAGGAGCATGGCAGGACAGAGACAGGAGCAGGACAGGACAGAGACAGGAGCATGGCAGGACAGAGACAGAGACAGGAGCATGGCAGGACAGAGACAGGAGCATGACAGAGACAGAGACAGGAGCATGGCAGGACAGAGACAGAGACAGGAGCATGGCAGGACAGAGACAGAGACAGGAGCATGGCAGGACAGAGACAGGAGCAGGACAGAGACAGGAGCATGGCAGGACAGAGACAGGAGCAGGACAGAGACAGGAGCATGGCAGGACAGAGACAGAGACAGGAGCATGGCAGGACAGAGACAGGAGCAGGACAGAGACAGGAGCATGGCAGGACAGAGACAGAGACAGGAGCATGGCAGGACAGAGACAGGAGCATGGCAGGACAGAGACAGTAGCAGGACAGGACAGAGACAGAGACAGTAGCAGGACAGGACAGAGACAGAAGCATGGCAGGACAGAGACAGGAGCAGGACAGAGACAGAGACAGGAGCATGGCAGGACAGAGACAGGAGCAGGACAGAGACAGGAGCATGGCAGGACAGAGACAGAGACAGGAGCATGGCAGGACAGAGACAGGAGCAGGACAGGACAGAGACAGAGACAGGAGCATGGCAGGACAGAGACAGAGACAGGAGCATGGCAGGACAGAGACAGGAGCAGGACAGAGACAGAGACAGGAGCATGGCAGGACAGAGACAGGAGCATGGCAGGACAGAGATAGGAGCAGGACAGGACAGAGACAGAGACAGGAGCATGGCAGGACAGAGACAGGAGCAGGACAGAGACAGGAGCATGGCAGGACAGAGACAGGAGCAGGACAGAGACAGGAGCATGGCAGGACAGAGACAGAGACAGGAGCATGGCAGGACAGAGACAGGAGCAGGACAGGACAGAGACAGGAGCATGGCAGGACAGAGACAGGAGCATGGCAGGACAGAGACAGGAGCATGGCAGGACAGGAGCATGGCAGGACAGAGACAGGAGCATGGCAGGACAGAGACAGGAGCATGGCAGGACAGAGACAGGAGCATGGCAGGACAGAGACAGGAGCATGGCAGGACAGAGACAGGAGCATGGCAGGACAGAGACAGAGACAGGAGCATGGCAGAGACAGAGACAGGAGCATGGCAGAGACAGAGACAGGAGCATGGCAGGACAGAGACAGAAGCATGGCAGGACAGAGACAGAGACAGGAGCATGGCAGGACAGAGACAGGAGCATGGCAGGACAGAGACAGGAGCATGGCAGGACAGAGACAGGAGCATGGCAGGACAGAGACAGGAGCATGGCAGGACAGAGACAGAGACAGGAGCATGGCAGGACAGAGACAGGAGCATGGCAGGACAGAGACAGGAGCATGGCAGGACAGAGACAGGAGCATGGCAGGACAGAAACAGGAGCATGGCAGGACAGAGACAGGAGCATGGCAGGACAGAGACAGGAGCATGGCAGGACAGAGACAGGAGCATGGCAGGACAGAGACAGGAGCATGGCAGGACAGAGACAGGAGCATGGCAGGACAGAGACAGGAGCATGGCAGGACAGAGACAGGAGCATGGCAGGACAGAGACAGGAGCATGGCAGGACAGAGACAGGAGCATGGCAGGACAGAGACAGGAGCATGGCAGGACAGAGACAGGAGCATGGCAGGACAGAGACAGGACAGCATGGCAGGACAGAGACAGGAGCATGGCAGGACAGAGACAGGAGCATGGCAGGACAGAGACAGGAGCATGGCAGGACAGAGACAGGAGCATGGCAGGACAGAGACAGGAGCATGGCAGGACAGAGACAGGAGCATGGCAGGACAGAGACAGAGACAGGAGCATGGCAGGACAGAGACAGGAGCATGGCAGGACAGAGACAGGAGCATGGCAGGACAGAGACAGGAGCATGGCAGGACAGAGACAGGAGCATGGCAGGACAGAGAGCATGGCAGGACATGGCAGGACAGAGACAGGAGCATGGCAGGACAGAGACAGGACAGCATGGCAGGACACAGACAGGAGCATGGCAGGACAGAGACAGGAGCATGGCAGGACAGAGACAGAGACAGAGACAGGAGCATGGCAGGACAGAGACAGGAGCATGGCAGGACAGAGACAGGAGCATGGCAGGACAGAGACAGGAGCATGGCAGGACAGAGACAGGAGCATGGCAGGACAGAGACAGGAGCATGGCAGGACAGAGACAGGAGCATGGCAGGAGAGAGACAGGAGCATGGCAGGACACAGACAGAGACAGGAGCATGGCAGGACAGAGACAGGAGCATGGCAGGACACAGACAGAGACAGGAGCATGGCAGGACAGAGACAGAGACAGGAGCATGGCAGGACAGAGACAGGAGCATGGCAGGACACAGACAGAGACAGGAGCATGGCAAGACAGAGACAGGAGCATGGCAGGACACAGACAGAGACAGGAGCATGGCAGGACAGAGATAGAGACAGAGACAGGAGCATGGCAGGACACAGACAGAGACAGGAGCTTCTCCAAGCTCTGATGCTGCTGATGGTCATTAGTGGTCGACCAAACTTGCTAACTGCCTGGTACTCAGCACTCCATTGTCCCTCTAATCACTCTGACATCAGTGCAAATGTGATGGAAAAATCTAATCAAACACTCTGTGAGAACCCATGAGCTCATGTTGTGCAACATTTCTATAGGCTATGCAATTGCGGGAAAAAAATTGTTTTGATGGCCTCTATTAAAAAAAGGAGGATCCCATCAGCTTTCTATAGGCTAAGACACCGCCACTCACAGACACAGCCACTCACAGACACAGACACTCAGAGACATAGCCACTCACAGCCACTCACAGACACAGCCACTCACAGACACAGCCACTCACAGACACAGCCACTCAGAGACACAGACACGGCCACTCAGAGACACAGACACAGCCACAGACACAGCCACTTAGAGACAGACACTCAGACACTCACAGACAGACACTCACAGACAGACACAGCCACTCAGAGACAGAGACACAGCCACTCACAGACACAGCCACTCACAGACACAGCCACTCACAGACACTCACAGACAGACAGAGCCACTCAGAGACACAGACACAGCCACTCAGAGACACAGACACAGCCACTCAGAGACACAGACACAGCCACTCAGAGACAGACACTCACAGACACTCACAGACAGACACAGCCACTCAGAGACAGAGACACAGCCACTCACAGACACAGCCACTCACAGACACAGACACTCACAGACAGACAGAGCCACTCAGAGACACAGACACAGCCACTCAGAGACACAGACACTCAGAGACAGAGACAGCTACTCACAGACAAACACAGACACAGCCACTCAGAGACAGAGACAGCTACTCACAGACAAACACAGACCCTTCTGTCATCTAACCTCCACAGGCTGATCCTAGAGAGAGAGAGAAAAGCCAGGCTGGTCATATAGAGAGAGAGAAAAGCCAGGCTGATCCTATAGAGAGAGAGAAAAGACAGGCTGATCTTATAGAGAGAAAAGCCAGGCTGATCCTATAGAGAGAGAGAAAAGACAGGCTGATCTTATAGAGAGAAAAGCCAGGCTGATCCTATAGAGAGAAAAGCCAGGCTGATCCTACAGAGAGAAAAGCCATGCTGATCCTATAGAGAGAGAGAAAAGCCAGGCTGATCCCACAGAGAGAGAGAAAAAGCCAGGCTGATCCTATAGAGAGAGGCTGAAAGAGCCAGGCTGATCATATATAGAGAAAAGCCAGGCTGATCCTATAGAGAGAAAAGCCAGGCTGATCCTATAGAGAGAAAAGCCAGGCTGATCCTATATAGAGAAAAGCCAGGCTGATCCTATATAGAGAAAAGCCAGGCTGATCTTATAGAGAGAAAAGCCAGGCTGATCCTATAGAGAGAAAAGCCAGGCTGATCCTACAGAGAGAAAAGCCAGGCTGATCCTATAGAGAAAAGCCAGGCTGATCCTACAGAGAGAGAAAAGCCAGGCTGATCTTATAGAGAGAAAAGCCAGGCTGATCCTACAGAGAGAAAAGCCAGGCTGATCCTACAGAGAGAAAAGCCAGGCTGATCCTATAGAGAGAAAAGACAGGCTGATCATATATAGAGAAAAGCCAGACTGATCCTATGGAGAGAAAAGCCAGGCTGATCCTACAGAGAGAAAAGCCAGGCTGATCTTATAGAGAGAAAAGCCAGGCTGATCTTATAGAGAGAAAAGCCAGGCTGATCCTATAGAGAGAAAAGACAGGCTGGTCCTACATAGAGAAAAGCCAGGCTGATCTTATAGAGAGAAAAGCCAGGCTGATCCTATAGAGAGAAAAGCCAGGCTGATCCTACAGAGAGAAAAGCCAGGCTGATCCTATAGAGAGAGAGAAAAGCCAGGCTGATCCTACAGAGAGAGAGAAAGGCCAGGCTGATCCTATAGAGAGAAAAGACAGGCTGATCATATATAGAGAAAAACCAGGCTGATCATATAGAGAGAAAAGCCAGGCTGATCTTATAGAGAGAAAAGCCAGGCTGATCCTATATAGAGAAAAGCCAGGCTGATCCTATAGAGAGAAAAGCCAGGCTGATCCTACAGAGAGAAAAGCCAGGCTGATCCTATAGAGAGAGAGAAAAGCCAGGCTGATCCTACAGAGAGAGAGAAAAGACAGGCTGATCCTATAGAGAGAGAGAAAAGACAGGCTGATCCTATAGAGAGAAAAGACAGGCTGATCATATATAGAGAAAAGCCAGGCTGATCATATAGAGAGAAAAGCCAGGCTGATCCTATATAGAGAAAAGCCAGGCTGATCCTATATAGAGAAAAGCCAGGCTGATCCTATATAGAGAAAAGCCAGGCTGATCTTATAGAGAGAAAAGCCAGGCTGATCCTATAGAGAGAAAAGCCAGGCTGATCCTACAGAGAGAAAAGCCAGGCTGATCCTACAGAGAGAAAAGCCAGGCTGATCCTATAGAGAAAAGCCAGGCTGATCATATAGAGATAAAAGCCAGGCTGATAATATAGAGATAAAAGCCAGGCTGATCATATATAGAGAAAAGACAGGCTGATCATATAGAGAGAGAGAAAAGACAGGCTGATCCTATAGAGAGAGAGAAGACAGGCTGATCCTATAGAGAGAGAGAAAAGACAGGCTGATCCTATAGAGAGAGAAAAGACAGGCTGATCCTATAGAGAGAAAAGCCAGGCTGATCCTATAGAGAGAAAAGCCAGGCTGATCCTATAGAGAGAAAAGCCAGGCTGATCCTACAGAGAGAAAAGCCAGGCTGATCCTATAGAGAGAAAAGCCAGGCTGATCCTACAGAGAGAAAAGCCAGGCTGATCCTATAGAGAGAAAAGCCAGGCTGATCTTATAGAGAGAAAAGCCAGGCTGATCTTATAGAGAGAAAAGCCAGGCTGATCCTATAGAGAGAAAAGACAGGCTGATCCTACATAGAGAAAAGCCAGGCTGATCTTATAGAGAGAAAAGCCAGGCTGATCCTATAGAGAGAAAAGCCAGGCTGATCCTACAGAGAGAAAAGCCAGGCTGATCCTATAGAGAGAGAGAAAAGCCAGGCTGATCCTACAGAGAGAGAGAAAGGCCAGGCTGATCCTATAGAGAGAAAAGACAGGCTGATCATATATAGAGAAAAGCCAGGCTGATCATATAGAGAGAAAAGCCAGGCTGATCTTATAGAGAGAAAAGCCAGGCTGATCCTATATAGAGAAAAGCCAGGCTGATCCTATATAGAGAAAAGCCAGGCTGATCTTATAGAGAGAAAAGCCAGGCTGATCCTATAGAGAGAAAAGCCAGGCTGATCCTACAGAGAGAAAAGCCAGGCTGATCCTACAGAGAGAAAAGCCAGGCTGATCCTATAGAGAAAAGCCAGGCTGATCCTATAGAGAGAAAAGCCAGGCTGATCATATAGAGATAAAAGCCAGGCTGATCATATATAGAGAAAAGACAGGCTGATCATATAGAGAGAGAGAAAAGACAGGCTGATCCTATAGAGAGAGAGAAAAGACAGGCTGATCCTATAGAGAGAGAGAAAAGACAGGCTGATCCTATAGAGAGAAAAGCCAGGCTGACCCTATAGAGAGAAAAGCCAGGCTGATCCTATAGAGAGAAAAGCCAGGCTGATCATATATAGAGAAAAGACAGGCTGATCATACAGAGAGAGAGAAAAGCCAGGCTGATCCTATAGAGAGAGAGAAAAGCCAGGCTGATCCTATAGAGAGAAAAGCCAGGCTGATCCTATATAGAGAAAAGCCAGGCTGATCATACAGAGAGAAAAGCCAGGCTGATCCTATATAGAGAAAAGACAGGCTGATCATATAGAGAGAAAAGACAGGCTGATCCTGTATTATAATATATACCTGTGTAGTATAATATATACCTGTGTAGTAAACATGTGTAGTATAATATATACCTGTGTAGTAAACCTGTGTAGTATAATATATACCTGTGTATTAAACCTCTGTAGTATAATATATACCTGTGTAGTATACTTGTGTATTATAATATGTACCTGTGTAGTATAATATATAGCTGTGTAGTATAATATATACCTGTGTAGTATACCTGTGTATTATAATATATACCTGTGTATTATAATATATACCTGTGTAGTATAATATATACCTGTGTATTATAATATACCTGTGTATTATAATATATACCTGTGTATTATAATATATACCTGTGTATTATAATATATACCTGTGTATTATAATATATACATGTGTATTAAAATATATACCTGTGTATTAAAATATATACCTGTGTATTATAATATATACAGTGCCTTGCGAAAGTATTCGGCCCCCTTGAACTTTGCGACCTTTTGCCACATTTCAGGCTTCAAACATAAAGATGTAAAACTGTATTTTTTTGTGAAGAATCAACAACAAGTGGGACACAATCATGAAGTGGAACAACATTTATTGGATATTTCAAACTTTTTTAACAAATCAAAAACTGAAAAATTGGGGTGACCTCCTGGAGGGTTCCTTCGTTATGAAGAACAATCTCTGTTAATCTCTGTGTGTTCCGATTCCCCTCGAGAACAATCTCTGTGTGTTCAGATTCCCCTCTAGAACAATCTCTGTTCATCTCTGTGTGTTCCGATTCCCCTCTAGAACAATCTCTGTGTGTTCAGATTCCCCTCTAGAACTATCTCTGTTCATCTCTGTGTGTTCCGATTCCCCTCTAGAACAATCCCTATGTGTTCTGAATCCCCTCTAGAACAATCTCTGTTCATCTCTGTGTGTTCCGGTTCCCCTCTAGAACAATCTCTATGTGTTCTGAATCCCCTCTAGAACAATCTCTGTTCATCTCTGTGTGTTCAGATTCTCCTCTAGAACAATCTCTATGTGTTCTGAATCCCCTCTAGAACAATCTCTGTTCATCTCTGTGTGTTCAGATTCTCCTCTAGAACAATCTCTGTTCATCTCTGTGTGTTCCGATTCCCCTCTAGAACAATCTCTGTGTGTTCCGATTCCCCTCTAGAACAATCTCTGTTCATCTCTGTGTGTTCAGATTCCCCTCTAGAACAATCTCTGTTCATCTCTGTGTGTTCCGATTCCCCTCTAGAACAAGCTCTGTTCATCTCTGTGTGTTCAGATTCCCCTCTAGAACAATCTCTGTTCATCTCTGTGTGTTCAGATTCCCCTCTAGAACAATCTCTGTTCATCTCTGTGTATTCCGATTCCCCTCTAGAACAATCTCTGTTCATCTCTGTGTGTTCAGATTCCCCTCTAGAACAATCTCTGTTAATCTCTGTGTGTTCCGATTCCCCTCTAGAACAATCTCTGTTCATATCTGTGTATTCCGATTCCCCTCTAGAACAATCTCTGTTCATCTCTGTGTGTTCAGATTCCCTCATTCAGAATCTCATCGTTAGTATTCCTATCGTTGGTCATGCTGTCTCTCTGCGTGTGTCTCTCTGTGTGTGTGTCTCGCTGTGTGTGTGTCTCTCGCTGTGTGTGTGTCTCTCGCTGTGTGTGTGTCTCTCGCTGTGTGTGTGTCTCTCGCTCTGTGTGTGTCTCTCTCTCTGTGTGTGTCTCTCTCTCTGTGTGTGTCTCTCTCTGTGTGTGTCTCTGTGTGTGTTTCTCTCTGTGTGTGTGTCTCTCTCTGTGTGTGTGTCTCTCTCTGTGTGTGTGTCTCTCTCTGTGTGTGTGTCTCTGTGTGTGTGTGTCTCTGTGTGTGTGTCTCTGTGTGTGTGTCTCCGTCCGTCCGTCCCCTCGCTCTCTGTCCATCTCTCCTGCTCTCTCTCTCTGTCCATCTCTCCTGCTCTCTCTCTGTTTCAATGTGATTTGATTTCAGTCTCTCCAAGGGACAGCCTCAATCCCTCACCAATATTTTTTCTACAACATTATTGGTCATGCCCTCTCTCCACACCCCCAGCCCACACCCTCACCACCCCCAGCCCACACACTCTCCACCCCCAGCACACACCTTCTCCACACCCCCAGCCCACACCTTCTCCACACCCCCAGCCCACACCTTCCCCACCCCCAGCCCACACCCTCACCACCCCCAGCCCACACACTCTCCACCCCCAGCCCACACCTTCTCCACACCCCCAGCCCACACCCTCTCCACCCCCAGCCCACACCTTCTCCACACCCCCAGCCCACACCCTCGCCACCCCACACCCTCTCCACCCCCAGCCCACACCTTCTCCACCCCCCAGCCCACACCTTCTCCACACCCCAGCCCACACCTTCTCCACACCCCCAGCCCACACCCTCTCCACCCCAGCCCACACCCTCGCCACCCCACACCCTCTCCACCCCCAGCCCACACCTTCTCCACCCCAGCCCACACCTTCTCCACCCCAGCCCACACCCTCTCCACCCCCAGCCCACACCTTCTCCACCCCAGCCCACACCCCTCTCCACCCCCAGCCTACACCCTCTCCACCCCCAGCCCACACCCTCTACACCCCAGCCCACACATTCTCCACCCCCAGCCCACACCCTCGCCACCCCACACCCTCTCCACCCCCAGCCCACACCTTCTCCACCCCACCCCACACCATCTCCACCCCACACCATCTCCACCCCCACACCATCTCCACCCCCACACCATCTCCACCCCCACACCATCTCCACCCCACAGCATCTCCACCCCCACACCATCTCCACCCCCACACCATCTCCACCCCACACCATCTCCACCCCCACACCATCTCCACCCCCACCACCATCTCCACCCCCACACCATCTCCACCCCACACCATCTCCACCCCACACCATCTCCACCCCCACACCATCTCCACCCCCACACCATCTCCCCCCCACACCATCTCCACCCCCACACCATCACCACCCCCACACCATCTCCACCCCCACACCATCTCCACCCCCACACCATCTCCACCCCCACACCATCTCCACCCCATCTCCACCCCATCTCCACCCATTCTCTACAACAATAGAAATACTGAATTCCAATAAATGTAATTATCCTGTTTTATTTCTCTTCCACTCCTCTTTAGGTCATAGGTCATAGCTCATATAACTCCATTTAGATGTAATGTGTTTAGCCGATTTAAGCTCAGAAAGGTTACATGCTGTGTGGATCCCAAATGGCAGCCTGTTCTCTGCACCAACAGTAAATCACTACATAGTGAATAGGCTGCTGTTTGGTACACATCCATGCTGGGTGAGTCTCTGCACCAACAGTAAATCACTACATAGTGAATAGGCTGCTGTTTGGTACACATCCATGCTGGGATAAGGCTAGCTGGCTTTCCCCTGTGTCATTCAGAATGGCTTGCAGTGTCTGTCTGCGTGGGTCTGTGTCATTCAGAATGGCTTGCAGTGTCTTGTCTGCGTGGGTCTGTGTCATTCAGAATGGCTTGCAGTGTCTGTCTGCGTGGGTCTGTGTCATTCAGAATGGCTTGCAGTGTCTGTCTGCGTGGGTCTGTGTCATTCAGAATGGCTTGCAGTGTCTGTCTGCGTGGGTCTGTGTCATTCAGAATGGCTTGCAGTGTCTGTCTGCGTGGGTCTGTGTCATTCAGAATGGCTTGCAGTGTCTGTCTGCGTGGGTCTGTGTCATTCAGAATGGCTTGCAGTGTCTGTCTGCGTGGGTCTGTGTCATTCAGAATGGCTTGCAGTGTCTGTCTGCGTGGGTCTGTGTCATTCAGAATGGCTTGCAGTGTCTGTCTGCGTGGGTCTGTGTCATTCAGAATGGCTTGCAGTGTCTGTCTGCGTGGGTCTGTGTCATTCAGAATGGCTTGCAGTGTCTGTCTGCGTGGGTCTGTGTCATTCAGAATGGCTTGCAGTGTCTGTCTGCGTGGGTCTGTGTCATTCAGAATGTCTGCCAGTGTGGGAGAGGAGAGACCATAGCAACCTGCCATTACCATGACTAAGAGTCAATAACCATCACATGTTTCTATTCTCCAGCCAATGTTACAGCTGAGAGAGAGAGACACAGAGAGAGAGAGAGACACCGAGAGAGAGAGAGAGACACAGAGAGAGAGAGAGAGACACAGAGAGAGAGAGAGACACCGAGAGAGAGAGAGACACAGAGAGAGAGAGAGAGAGACACAGAGAGAGAGAGTGAGAGAGAGAGACACCGAGAGAGACACAGAGAGAGAGAGAGACACAGAGAGAGAGAGAGAGAGAGACACAGAGAGTGAGAGAGAGACAGAGAGAGACACAGAGAGAGAGAGAGAGACAGAGAGAGAGAGAGAGACAGAGAGAGAGAGACAGAGAGAGACAGAGAGAGACAGAGACACAGAGAGAGAGAGACACAGAGAGAGAGAGACACAGAGAGAGAGAGACACAGAGAGAGAGAGACACAGAGAGAGAGAGACACACAGAGAGAGAGAAAGGTATATATTATAATGCACAGGTATACTACACAGGTATATGTAGACCCTGTCCAGTCAGCAGGGTCTGGCTTGTTTGGAGTGTCCAGTCAGCAGAGTCTGGCCTGTTTGGGACTTTTCTAGGGACACCATTGTAGATAGATAGGGAGTTAAAGTACCTACCAATCTATCCCTAAACCCTGGTAGGCAGAGACAAGCCAGGTACCCTGACACAGAGGACTGTAAGAAGCTCAAAGAGCCTGTGAATTCTGCCCCGCTCCCAAACCCTGCAGATTGTCACCCGGGAGAAACCCAAACTTCATTGCCTGCCTCCTCATTCATTTGTCACTTCAATATTTCTCTTCTTCCATCAAGCGTTTTAGGCATTTAGCTAAAAATAAATAAACAAAAAGAGCTACAAAAAAAAAAAAAAAACTGTATTAATTCTCCATATCTCCTGATCTGTACTAGACATATAGTCCATCAAATTGCGGTTGGTTACAGGACCAGACAAATCCTTTTCAACAAACGGTCAGTGTTTCTTCATAAACAGAAGAGCTGTTCCTATTTCCCCAGGTCTGTGTCTGAGGTACTTCCCTACATTTCTCAGATTCCCTTCCCTTCTAATATCCTCGGTGAGCCTCCGTGTTGTCTAGCCTGCATAGGAACACTACCGACTTGTGTCTCTTCTGTCTTTGTGCAAAGCTAGAAATATGAGCAGTTAAAAATAAATAAAAAATAAACTGACACAGCAAGAAAGACCTCAGTTGAGCACATCCACACATAGAAAGGATTTACGCTGGAGTAGTTAGGCAACAATGGAGGAGGATGATGAAAGGAAGGAAGGGCTAGAAAGAAACCAAAAAAGGGGAGGGTCTCCTTTTCTCTCTCCCTCTCTCCCTCCCGCTCTTCTCTCCTCTCTCACCCTCGCAGATATGACATGAGTCTCTTACTGCACCTCCCGCCCTGACGTCAGAGAGGAAGAGAGACGGGGACTGAGAGAAAGAGAAAGACTGAGAGAAAGGGAGGAGAGAGAGAGAGCTCTAGCAATACAAACATTCTCCCAGTACTGACTCATATCTAGCATGTCCTTGTCCTCTCTGCCTCTAATCTAAACACACCAGGGTTCCGGTCTGGAAGGAGGCTTTCCACTGTGCTTAGAGGGCACTTTAGGTACTGCAGTTTGGCTGACACAGACAATGTCATAGAGAAGTCAATTAAAAAAATATATAGCTGCAAGCAGTAATGAACAGGGTTTATAGGCTGACACCGTGTCAAAGGTAAAGTGCGGCCATTTTTTTTTAATGCCACAAAAAAAATCATGAAAGAATGATGTAATGAGTCCAAATGCAGTGGTCAGTGGACAAACTATCGAGGAGTTGAATATATCTATAAAATATATATATCTGTCTGGAAATAAGTTGTCACCTGTTCAGAGCCACCGGATAACGAGACAGCATCTGCCCCAGTGCTTTTCAATCTGGTGTGGCGCCGACAGTTTCAAAGCAGCAGAACGAAATGTGTTTACCAGACACATTCAATATTCACAGAAAACTATGAAAAATGTTTGACATCCTGCCAAACAACAGATACTACCAGGAAGTCCCAGCATCCTGTCAAACAAC